>NC_134710.1:358296680-358601957 GCF_043290135.1 Rhipicephalus microplus | reverse complement strand
GCGTAGTCAGAAATGTTTTTCAGGGAGGTGGGGGGGGGGGGGGGGCACCAGCTTGATTTCGGGAAGGACACCCCCCTAAAATGGCTATTTTTCACTCTCTATGCCATGGCAAAAAAACATTTCGGGGGGAGGCATATGCCCAGTGTGCCACCCTCTGGCTGCGCCGCTGACTCAGAGTAAAACTCAAGCTGGCACTTTAATTTTCATACAAAAAAAAGGCAACATTTTTAAGACAGTGGAAACCAAGGCACAGGCATGATGTCATGGTTCTATAACTTTGGTATAAAAAAAAGCAAAATGGCAAGTTTTGTCTTCATTTTCTTGCTCCAATAACCGGTTTTGTTTTCTTCCTGACAAAGAAAGATTGGTATTTTATATGAATTATGTGCCCCTCTGAACTCCCTCACTATGTCTCTTCAGTGTCCCAAATACTGAATCACCCTTATCCTGCCGAAATATTGATTCATGGCAGCTGCTCTAACAACTATTATGGCAGTTCCCAGAAACACCTTTCCATCTAGCATTTAGGTAGCATAAAGAAAAAATGCAAGTGCACCTCACAGGAGCCCCAGCATGGTCACATGACGATTCAGGATGATGCAACAGCATTGATCTACCTCAATCAATACATCAATAGAGGTGTGAGTAGAGCCCACTGTGATGCCACTGATGTCAATTTTAATTTTACAACTGCCCCCTTGTATTAGGTAGTTTGCCAATATTTGTATTTACATCAACTGTTACAAATGAGTCAATTTTTGCTTTACCTTTTTCTACGATTGCATAAAATTAATAATGCATCCACTACCCCTTTATCCATGCATGTAGTTTTCTTCCTCTTAATTTATACTTGTACGGCAATGCTGCTTCGACCAAATTCTATTGTTACTTCTGCTGTTGCTGTTTTTTGTGCTTTCCTCTTTGCTCCCACTCCTGTAAAAACCCTGCAAAGAGTTAACAGCATGCAGAAAATTAAAAAAAAATTGTGGCAATGAACTATCATGCTGTCAACCTTGTTGAGCTTATTACCTTTCGCTGCTTTGTTACACTCAAACCACATTATAACAAATTTACATCTTACACAAAAATAAGTTTATACCCAAAAATTCGTTGTAACAGTATATTCCAAACACTATATCTATTTCAAGACTACTTCTTATATACTTCATAATCACTGATATTTCGCTATATCGAGGTTTCAGTGTATAATCTTCCTCAGCAGTACCTTATCAACTTGCTTTGAATTGAGCTTATTTGCTTCGATTAATTAAATATATATTCACTACATATATACAAATGTAATGCTTGCCTTTTCTTTGAACATGGCCATGCCCCCTTGAAAGGAACCTTCAACAACTTTAAACGTTTTGAGTGAACAAACACAGCATACAGGTGTGTAACGCTCTAATATCTGCCATACAATCTCAGCTATTGGATATTATGAATGCTACACTTCTATATTCAAAATGTTGTGGTTACTTCAAGCATTGTTAGCACCACCAGTCTTTCAGGTCTTCTAGCTATCGCGTCGGCAGATATGTAATGACGTATATAGACTTCGGGTGAAGAGGCAAAAGGTGACCGAACAGCTCGAAGAAATTGTATGCTCGACGGTGCGGTAAATGACAATGGATAGGTGCAAGGCTGTTGTGTACACACTTAAAAGTCTGTAGCTAAAAAGTGAGAAGAATTCACAAGTATTAAAATTGTGACAATTATAGAGATGTATAGTGCATGTTAAGATATATGGTGCAATGGGATCATACATTTAAATGTGGTAGAAAAAGTAGCCCTTCTGCCTCACCCAGCCCTCGAAGGCAAGGGCCTGGAGACGTGTTAAAAAAAATAATGCTACCATCACAATGCGAGAGGCCATGTCATGTGTTTTTTGAGTAGACAATGTGTACTACACAAGCGTCTTCGACAAAGCCAAAAATAAATTTGCTGTTAATTAGTAGCTCTGCACAAAATAAATAATGTCACATGTAGTGAAACATACCCCATGCACGCTACAGGAAAATGCATTTTTTCTCTCTGCTTTTGTTTCATGACATTCAAGCAAAGCATGGGAAGACAACCAGTGCAGCTACCCACACTTACAGCATGTACAAGGTTCACAACCAGTCAGTGAACAATTGTGAGCACCGTCAATGCGTTTTATCCTGAGGAGACGAAGTAGGTTGTCCTTCATAACGACTTCATCAGAGGTGGCCGATTCCCCAAGCATGACATAATTACGTGGAGCTTATTACAACTTTCAACATCCTACAAATGATGTCAGTGTATTCTTGAGCCTTTTGCATGAGGAAGTCTTCATGGCTGAAGCTTGAACAGAAAGAGGAGTTGCAAGCTTTAATCTAAAAATGTGGCAATTTGGTCTGTTAGCGTATTGCCTTAGGTGCTTCTGCACACAAGCAGACAGATTCCTGTGACATGTTGGCTGGATACTTGAATGACACCCGTAGAAGCAAATAAAGGTTACCAATGACAGCACAAAGTAACATTAATGCTTTTGCAACACTTCATGAGTTAGTGAATGTAACTGCCTCTTGCAATATCTATTCTTGGATATTTTTAACAGCAGGGAGTAATGCATAGCACTCCGCTGTAAAGATGCTTGCTTCAGGGTGTAAAATACTGCACTCTGAGAAAGATGGGTCACCTGCTGCATAAGGTACACATGGAATAATATTTCAAGCTTTGCATTAAATTCTGAGCACATGTTTAAAAAGTGCATTTAAATATGAAAATATTGGGAGTATCCTTTGAATTTTCCCCAAATTGTGTTGTATTACATAGGCTGCCAATGTTTCTAAAGAGACACTAAAGTCAATTAACAATTTACAACAGAGTGAAAGCTCAATGTATGACAACATCTAAAACGACAATATTATCAACAGCAGTGCCATGCTTACCGAGAAATTAAGGTAAATACACAAGAATACATGCGCTGCAGTAGGACATTCCAGAAATGATCCCGATGATGTCAGACGAACAGGCTACAATTAATCACTAGTAATCAATCTAGCTGCACTAAATAATGATTTATTAATATGTGGGGTTTAGCGTCAGAAAACCACCATATGATTATGAAAGAGGCCGTAGTAGAGGGTTCCGGAAATTTTGACCACCCGGGGTTCTTTAACATGCACCCAAATCTAAGCACAAGGGTCTACAGCATTTTAGCCTCCATTGAAAATGTAGCCGGAATTCGATCCCGCAACCTGCTGGTGAGCAGCTGAGTACCTTAGCCACTAGACCACCGCAGCGAGTTAGCTGCACTAAATAAAGAACCTTCCGTGCATCAAGAGACGTAATAAAGTGCTGCTTGTTCATTTCTGTTTGATTAATGGAAAAAAGAACTGCTGGACGTTACTATGGGGAACGGCTGAATGGTTTAAAAATTCAATTTTCACAAGGTCAAACTGGACAGCTCGTGCCATCCAGCAGGGCCCAGTTTAACCAAGCATGCCTGCAATTTTGAAGGCCATAGCTAAAAATTGCTCAATGGCTGTTGTTGCTGCTGTGGCTTCCGCTACTTTCCCTTTGCTGCTTGCTGTAACTACAGTGTCGGCGGCCGCGCATTAAAGCCAGCCAATGTTGTGCCCGGCAACAGTGACGTCAGACGTTCTGTTGAGGGGGGTAATTGTAAGTACGCTAACCCGATGCGGACCACTAGAATGCGATTTTATTTCAAGATAAGCCCTTCCTCAGCATAAAATTAACACTATGAGGTTTCTGGACCACTATTTCCACAATCAACGTCTACTTATTAGTTGCCTTTAGTGTCCCTTTAATGTGGTACCAGCTGTGTTGGAGCCATTAGGTGACTAATGATGTAAGACACATTTATTTGTAACAATCAAGTGGAAAGGGGTAGCCGTCGCCCCGTAACGGTAACAACTCCTTCATTTATTTTTTATTTCAACGAAAAAGTTTTTTTTTAGATTTTTTTTGCACACATTCTTATTGAAAAACTCACTCTCACTAAAAGATCATCAAAATGAGCAGCACATGCCCCATTGATGGTAGTGTCAAAATGATGTTTACAGATAAGAGTGTGTTGTTGATATTTTTTCCGCCTGAACGTGAAACTGTTTCCCATGGCCTTCGATGTTTTCAAGGCTGCACACAGCATGTTCTCAGCCTCAATCACTAGTTTTCACTGAATATTACAAGAAGCAACAATGAATGGTGCCAATCACAGCTTCTTTGACAGATATGTCATTTTCCCTTTAAGACTATGTCCAATATACGATACCATGTCACTTGCCACTACAGTAATGTTTCATTTATTAACTCTTTCGTCACAACTATTTCAATTAATCAAAACTGACAAATGATTTGAAGCACTTATTTTGGCATGTTGAATTTGATTTCTCTGTTCCTAGAACCTCCGGTGTCCAGCCACTGCACTTCCAGAAACAGCTGGAATTTTCTCACTTTGGCAACGTAATGATTTTTGACAGACCTTTTTGACAGACTCCCAGCGTAGGGTATCAAACAGGGCATGTGCCTGGTTAATCTCCCTGCCTTCTCTCTTGTTGTTCTTCCTTCCTTCCTTTGTGCAACCAATGTGAGCGCGTTGCTGGGAATACGTGCCGCTTGTGCTTATGCTTCAGTAACATCAAAGTTCAGTAATCAAGTGAGCTTTTGCAAGTCGAATATGAAATTAAAAGTGCCAGCTTTGCAATATGACAGTGTTGTGCAGTAATAATTACCCAAAATGTAAATGACAATGCTGCATGTACATGCACTAAAGGGCTGTTATTGGAAGTCAGGGAAGAATTATTCTACTAAAACTTACTTCCGAAGGTCCACTGCACGTATATTGTCTGGAGTTTTTCAGCAGTTCTGATTTCGCCCGCGATCCTACCCCCATAAAACGGGGGTGGAATCCTTATGAACCCCAATAAAAGTTTTTCATCCACCATCCATCCATCTGATTTTGCTTCTCTTGATAAATCCTGACAGGGGGCCGTATCCGGTGTAATTAGTGACTTCCATGGTTGTGACATCACGCGCGCAGGGGCGTGTGCAACGTTCAAAAGTACCTTGCGACTGCAGCAGAGGGACGAAAACATGCACGAGGTTTGAGTCCAAAGACAACAGCGCCTCAGCTTCAAGGGCTAACGGCGATGATATTTTGCACATTCGCTCAGGGGTTAGTTTCATTCACGGCCTCAAGTGATCTCCTCCGCCATGCCTACACAGCTGCTGGCCTTTGTAAGCAATCTTAGGGCTATTCTGGTTACGTGTATGGTCCCCATTTCATTCGGGTGCTATACCCTGGCCGCGGCCACAAAGCTTCTTTTCCCGCCAGAAAGATAGAAGAGCTTGGCTCTGCACTTCAGAGCAATGCGAGTGATTTTACAAATGTGCGTGATTTAGTTCCCCTACTCTCTCGCAGCAGAGGTGACCATAGAATGTGCAAGCGAACAAATAAATATTCTCGGTTGCATTTTGTAATGCCAACATATGCGGAGAGAAATGGCTCATGGAGAGAGGTGAAATGCCAGACAAACTAGTGAAGTTCACTGGACTTCTGATTTATATAGGCAGTGTTCACATCCCAGCCATCCATCTACAATGTAACACCAGCACATTTTTGCCATAAAAGAAAGAAAACAACTAACAGTACTTGTACGAAAGGTGCACGAATGCACCTTTGTCTCACTGACACCAGGAAATGCTTTTCCGCATGGCACGAGCAACAAAACCAGTACCTCCATTTCACGTTTTTTTTTCTCGCATCATATGGGCAGCATTGTGTAGAGTATATATTGTTTTTTGTACTATTTTCGAGCAATTTATCGTCAAAATGTATATGTTGATTTTCATTTGTTTTGAATGTTTTTTAATATATAGTGCTTTTTATTGCTGTGCTTTTCAAATGGCAACTTTAGGTTACACTTTCAGATTTTTATATATTCATGATATTTTTCTTGCTAAACAAGTTATGCTTTTTGGAAAGCGCATTTCATTATGCACGATTTCGTATGTTGCAATGCGTGCTGGAGTCTCTTCTATACTGACAAACAATTTATTCACAGGACCTATGAAAAATGGTCGTTTTCCGTGGTAACTAAAAAGATAAGACCTTTTTGTAAAAGCTTGTGAGAAATCATAGATGCCACAACACCGTCTGTTCAAATCACATATCAAAGCAATGAAGTCGTGTGTCACATTACAGCACTGGCAGCCTTTTATGAGGTCAGTTTTCAAGCTGCCAGCACGATGCCAACACAGTTAACTGCTATATTGACATCCTGTATTGAGTATTAGAAACTATGCTCCTGTATACGTTCTTAGAATCAAGTTTATGGGGAATTTCACATGTGAAACATTTCTTTGCTTACTGCAAACTCTTTTGGTGTCTGTCTGTCTTCTAGCTGCTTACGTCTAAGTGCTCTCGTGATCACTGCCTTAACTTGGCGTGAACCGAAATTAGTATCAGAGGGCGAGATGGTTTCACGAATAAGACTTGCGAGTCAAGATTTGAATAATGTCACCATCCCGTCGTGTTTGTCGTCGAACACTTTTCGCCTGACAGTGGCACATACTCGGGGGTGGGTATGTGCCACTATTATGCGGATATGTGATGCAGGTTATTGACACTTCGTATCTACCCAAGAATGACGACAACACACATGGGTAATTTTAGCACATAAGCGTTAAGATAAAGCTAACATTGGCAGCGTTGACCAGACAAATGCAAAGAATAAAATGTCAGGGTCGCAGCAGGAATCGAACTCCAGCATTCTGGGTGGCAATCAAGTATTTTACCACAGAGCCAAGTCAGGTCACAGCATTACTTTTCAAATAGGCCCTAATGTTTGTGAAACGTCAATTGTGGTTGCAGTGTTTTCTATCCATTTTTATAAACATTACAAATGTACTCCTATGTACAACCGTCACGTGGGCTTAACGTCAATTTTAGTTAGATGCCATCCACTGAAGCTGATTTATGTAGCAGTGTCCAGGGCTACCTTCCCCGCGAGAACCAGCGCTTCACATCAGCTTATCACGTCTGGTGTTCTGGGTTCAAACATACTCCAGCATTCTGGGTTCAAACATACTTTTTGTTTGTTTTTCTAATGCTACAAAATTTTACGTGCACTTTTTCCTATTCTTATCCAGTCTACACTACAATATCTAAGATCTCGAAAATGCAGAAATGTAAAACAAATAAATGTATAATGGGAGAGAGACCAACTCTCAATGGAAATGCCTAAAAGATTCTGGCAAACTTCAGAAAAATAAAGTGCAACAACTAGATGAATAAAAATGATGTGCACAGTGTAAAGTACATTGTGCACACCATTCTTCAAAACCCAATGAAGAAGAACTTAGTAAAACCATGCCCCACCAAGAATGCTGTAATGCTTGGCAATGATATACAACAAAGGGGTGCAGCAAAAAAACGCACGTGTGTGTTTTTCTACTTCACCATCAGATCACATCTACCAAAAGGGCAGCTTGTACAACCTTGCAGAAAAGAGGGAGCATGTTGTAGAGTTGCTGCTCTTGTTGTTGCTGGGTGAGCGGGTGGGTAGGGTGCGAGAGCTCAGCAAAGAGCTTGTGCAGATGCATCAAGCCCAGAGCCGTGTGCTGCGAACTCTGTGCTCCATCCTCGGCGGCGCCCGCAGCTCGGCCCTGGTGGCCCACCAGCAGCTTGCGCATTATGTTCATCTTGGAAGGTTAAGATGGTTGCGCTGCCTCCACAGCTTCAGCCTGCAGAATCAACAGGGCAGGCACAAATTCAGCACAAGGTTGCGAGAGCATGTTAAACTTTGTTGCTTTTTAATACATACTTGGTACCATTTATAGTAACATGACGATGCACATAACGAGTCACACTGGCTTTGTTTAGCTAGGAGTGCTCATGGCTCCATTTTACTAGCCTTTATACATTCTCACTCCTTAAGCAAGTTTCATGCCCTGTGTACGCTTAATTGAATAGCTATATTAGAGAGTTTTCAAATAGCGTTTGTTCCCCGCAAATTATGACACATGGTGACGTCACGGCAAAAGGGATTTGGAGGCCAAACGCTATTTTGAATTTTCTGCAGGCGTACCGCAAACGCTAACGGCGGTTAGCATTAAGACGCATGTGCAGTGGCAGCGACCGCATAGGATAGCGTACGCAAAGCCTTGGGTACGCTATTACTAAAATCCTAAAGGAAAAAGTAGAATGCAAAAATACACAAGCATGATTACACAAGGCACAAGATGGTACTGAACGGCAACAGCAGCTGTACATAGGTTCGACATCATGCTTAAACACGGAACCAAAAGTGCGTAACAGAATTTTAAACAGGAGTAACAGCAATTGCTGCACCTGATGCCTCACTAAAAAAGCAAGACAGCAAATGGAAAGGTGAACAATTTTATTGCCTTCATTGTCGGCTCAAACAAAACATAATTAATATAACCAAGTTGATGTTAGATAAAACAATTCATGAACACTAACTCAAGAATATTACACATTTACTTACTTAATTCAGGAGTGACTAGAGGTACACCTACAAATTGAAATCAACGTGACAGGAAAAACAAAAACAGGTAAAGCTTCCAAGCAAACATTGCTACAAAGTACATGCATGACATAAATTGGGATGGCTGCTCATAAAAAGGCAAACAGTTAGCATGAATAGTGAGGTCAAACAGCTGATAAAATCAGCTATCTTCACTATCTTATAGGGACATACCACAGGCCATGTATAGTCACAACTGATGCGGTAAGAAAATATGGTGCTCTATGAACAGTAATATGGTATTTTTTTCAGTATATGTACCAGAAAGAAACATTATGAAAGCATGACCAGAAACCAGGAAATGTTTCACATATATATATATATATATATATATATATATATATATATATATATATATATATATATATATATAACGTAAAGTGAGTCAGAAAGAAAAAGTACGCACGAAAATATGCTCCGAAATTTGTAACAAGTTCTGTAATGCGGATGAGAAAGGTATCATTATGAAAAGCCCGAAGCTGAGCAAACATATGCATTGAAAGTAATAGTCATTACTTTGTCATTAAACAAAATATTCTTAAAAGGAAGTAAAATGGTCATAACCAACAATACCATGCAAATACCATTACTCTAAACATGGTACCTCTGCACAAGTTTTATTAAGCACAAGTAAACAAACATGACAGAATAATAAGCACAATGAGGCATTGCCTTAATAGAAACAGCAGGGCGCTGGCCACAGATCAGAATGTTGATCTTAGCTATTTCGCTGAAAATCAGATGCAATGTATATTTCTGAATTAACTGCTCACTCCCAAATTCTAGTTCACATAATAGAAAAAGGTTAATTTCCACTATACATGCAATATGAAAAATTTGCACATATACATAAATGCAATCACAAACTCCAAAATGTGCATACTGCTACAATGCACGGTTCATGAAGTGTGTCAAAATAACCTCATTTTCATACTCAAATAGTTCATTTGTAGACCAAAACTAGCGCAGTATAATAAATCAATTGTACCATACAAATGCATTCCTATAAGTTTTATTGGTCACATTACTCGAGGGCTTTCAGTAGTACAATTAACCGCAAAAGCAGGTCCAAGATTATTATTTATAATGCGCATTTAAGAGCCGAATGTTGCCCAGCTCGTTAGAGCATCGACAAACGAAAGTGCGTCGTCAATAGGTGATCGCTATTCATACAACGATAAAGCGCAATACTACGCGGCGGCCCTCTGTGCTTAGCGAGCATGCCACGCTGCTCTGTCCCACCCACACCCCATACGGCAGCGACAAGTTGGCAGTCACTAAACTATCTGTTGTGGTTTGCTCGAAACCGATCGTAGCTGTCAATTCAGAATAGAATGGACGTTATTATATCACAATGGAAAGAACAGGTGTTCCCCTATTGCGTAACCGAGTGCTGTTTTTAAACGAGCCCGTTTTAAGTTACATTCGTTCAAAAAAGTACGATGGGCGTCGCTTTACGCAAGGCCGAGCGGGCCTTCACGCCAGAGAATTCTCCACGTGCATACAAGCATGATAGCAACAAGCGGGTTCATTCATTTATCGTTCGCGGAAAAGAGCTGTCCTACGTCCGCAACAGCAACATTCACGAGAACAAGGAGCAACCAGATCTCCCACGCAGGGAACTAATTCGCAATCCCCACGAATATGCGCACAAGTGCTGAGGACGAAGATGAACCGATGATCCAATAAAAACCTATGGGTTCCCTTGGTACGCGCCCGAAATGAATCAAGCAACCGCAATGAGAGCTATGATATCGTTTCGGATGTAACAGCAACACCATTGATCGCATTCAGCGCAGGCTCTTTACGGCAGCGACGACTGATGTCCGCACACCGGCTCATCTCAAGCACAAAGCAGTGATCGAAAAGTCACCATACTTACTGGAAACAGCTGTAGCTCGCCCAGACACCGTCGCGTAGGCCTACATTTCACTAACGATCATGCATGCACCAACATTAACCTGACGACAGACACTTCTGCGAAGTTCCGTGTGCACGAGCTCCTAAAGGGGCTACTTCTTAGAACTACGAATTCCATCTTTCCTCGCTTCGTCGCTCATTCCATCCATTGCTATCAACGTGAAGTACAGCAATGCCAAATTACGGATCAAATTACTAGTTCTACATCTCACAAGACATGAGCTGCAGCAGCTAGCAGGCAACTACACCAACTCGATGCGAATATCGCTTGGATTGGCTAGCATCTATTGATTGGCTCGATCCAAACAGCGCGACCAGGCGCTACTAGCGCTGCTACATAACTGGTCGAGCCATTAAGCGCGGGAAGTTTGAGTTTCATCTCTGCTGACGTGTGAATTCTCGCTATTGAAATAATAATGGCGAGGAATAGCGCACATCGGTGCCGATTACGAAATATATTGGCTGTCCCAAACATTGTTATACTGACATTTCTGCCTTAATTGTCATTCTCAAGCTTGGTCCTCTCGGGTTGAGTTCGTTTGGCGCTGGCCCTTTTGTATTGTCCTTGTTTTTGTTTTCTAGCTTTCTCGTTGGTGTTCCCTTAGCTGCTCATCTTTTGTTATTTTATACCTCAAGATCCCTACAATAAGACGGAGGTAGCCTCCACGATCGAAATAGTTACGGTGGCATGCTTTTGTACTTCACTGTCCTATTTTAAATTGATCCTGAACCACTTTTCCAATTGTAATCATCGAATTATCTCAATATTGAATATGACCTCACGAATTTATTGCCGTAAAAAAATCTTGAATCTGCCTAGAACAATCGGAGTTGCATGAATTTGTCGCACATTTTTCAGTCCTTTCTCTTTTTTCTCGTACCGACTAGCGCGATGGAAGCTACACGGGGAGGGGGATAACGCGGGGAAATGAAGCTACGTCCCCGTTCGTCATAACCTGGTGCGCACGCGACGAAACGCGATCCGTTAGGATTCCTGTGCGAGCTAGTGTAAGGTACACCAGCTGTATACTGTGCAGACTAGAGCACTGCACGGGCCTAATTTTTCGGCCTGAACCCGCATTAAAAAGCCCGAGCCCTGCTCAGGCCCGTGGTTCCAAGCCTGAGCCCGGCCAACACCCCCTAAATTTGACAAGGCCTGCGCCCAGCGTGCAGCGACGTCAGCTACGTCAAGACGCGCCGGCTGGCCGGCTCCTACACAACACCGTGTCCTACACAGTTGCAACGCGCGGTGCACTGTGGCGTAGAAGTGTGGAAGCTTGGGCTAGTTGGTATGGCATGACGATAGTTATAGCGCGAGAACAAAACGACGACACAGAGACACGAAGGACACGAGCGCTAACTCCCAACTGAGTTTATTGCGCAGAGCACGAAAATATATGGAGGAGACAGTAACCATGTGATAAAAACCATATGGCACAAAGAGCAGAACATGAGTAAGAGAAAAACAAAGACAAAAAACACAAAAACAAAAGCACAGAAAAACGGCAAAGAAAAATCTATAAGAAAACGAAACAGAAAGGTAAAGATAATATAACTACCTGCGCGCACCGAAACCTTCGAGGAACGCGAGTTCCTTCTCGGACAGAGCCACGGAGGGCTTGTTAATACAAGGCACGGGTTTCTCCGAGGCGTTTATCGCTTCCGCTGCTGAGACTATCCTGCGGACTAATAAGGCAGAGCAGAGGCAGCGACAGAATCTGAGCAACACGGATACAGAGCCTGAAAGGATAGCCGTGATTTCATACAGACACCAGATATCACACAGGCTCAAGAAAATCGGAAAACGTGTTGGAGTTCGTGTCCTGTTCTCGGCACCGTTCAAATTAATCAGCCTCAAATCTACAAACACCCTGAAAACGTAGTCATCAACGGAATGCAGAGTTCAACATAGAAACAGGTATGCGGCCTGCTCCCGGGAAGTTGTCTAAAGGACCCCCCTTTCATGCGGTGCTTGTTATGTCGGAACGACCGGAAGGTGTCTGAACGATCGGCTGAGAAAACACGCTAACTATGTTAGAAACGGGAAAGATGGTTTTCTTGCTCAGCACTGCACTGGGTGCAATTGTGCGCCCCTTTTCAAGGACACAGCGACGCTGTACAAGCATAGAGATGAGCGCACCCGAGTCATTGTCGAGGCCGCGCAGATTGCACGCGAAAAGGTGCCTTGTATTAGCAAGCCCTCCGTGGCTCTGTCCGAGAAGAAACTCAGGTTCCTCGAAGGTTTCGGTGCGCGCAACTAGTTATATTATCTTTACTTTTCTGTTTCGTTTTCTTATAGATTTTTCTTTGCTTTTGTTTTTTGTCTTGGTTTTTCTCTTACTCGTGTTCTGCTCTTTGTGCCATATGCATGGTTTTTATCACATGGTTACTGTCTCCTCTATATATTTTCGTGCTCTGCGCAATAAACTCAGTTGGAAGTTAGCGCTTCTGTCTTTCGTGTCCTTCTTGTCTCTGTGTCGTCGTTTTGTTCTCGCGCTATAACTATCGGCATTGTGGCGGCCGGAGCGGGCCAACAGGCCACGCAACAATAGCAAGACTCGCGATGCACGGAGCGCGTTCCGAAGCACGTGGGATGCTGCCCGGTTTTTCGAATAAGTGTGACGTAACATTTATTTCCTTTTCTCTAAAAAGAGCTCTGCCCCTTTTGTGTCCCGATCCAGCCTTTAATATTAGCTAATAAACTATAGCAGGGGAATTGCCCGATCACGACTGGTGTACTGAAATACTGAAATGTAGAAGATACTGAAATACAGCCGTCAGACAGTAAGAAGCATTTATTGCTCCAAGTATTTTTTTTTATCGAGGACGCCCGATTCGCGCAACAATCTACCCCTTCTATAAAATATACTTGTACCACAACAGCACTGTGTAGAACACATTTCAATCATTCACAGTGTTTAAGTGACTACATCACCACACAGTAACAAGATATTCAAAACGGCCAAATGTGCAAAGAAACACCATACAATTAGGATACTGAAGTCCAGTGTTTCTCTGTAGCAGAATTCGGTTAACATCCTTTAATTAGGCAAAGAGGTGTTTAAATACGAAGTGGCCATATATGCAAAAGTTTAACGATTTTGGCCCCGCCGCGGTGGTCTAGTGGCTAAGGTACTCGGCTGCTGACCCGCAGGTCGCGGGTTCAAATCCCGGCTGCGGCGGCTGCATTTCCGACGGAGGCGGAAATGATGTAGGCCCGTGTGCTCAGATTTGGGCGCACGTTAAAGAACCCCAGGTGGTCGAAATTTCCGGAGTCCTCCACTACGGCGTCTCTCATAATCATATGGTGGCTTTGGGACGTAAAACCCCCACAAATCAATCAATTAACAATTTTCTGCAACAAAAGATACACAGGGATCATTTATTATACAATCAGTGTTTTTGTATTGTCAGGGTGACATTCAAGCATTCCAAACTATTCAATTTTCAAACACGCACACTTAGTACTCTCAAATTAAAATGCATAAGTTTCCACACCCTCCCAACAAATATTAAATGGTCAATATATGCTTAAACCTTGAGGCTACTCAAGTGCACACAAGTAAATATTTCAGTTTCCGTAATGCATATGCAGTACACATAACTTAATCAAAGAAGCAACAAGCAAGTGGTAACTACTTCATCATGCATTCCTTACATCCAGACTACATGAAAAGTATCCGTTGTACTTCACAGGAAAGCTTTAAGATGATCATTTCTTGATAAATATGCGAGCTTTCCCATTTCGGAGGCTCGTCTATGCTACCATCAACTTTCCCAAATAATTCACATATAACAAACAAGTTCTCCCACATTTTTTCCCATTAGACACGTCGCTCAAATTTTCCAAAATTACGAACAATGCACTCACTTCATTAACGTGTTCAGGTACAACGCTGTTTCCAAGCCTCTTATACAGAGGCTCCTCGGAAGCATGCGCTGACCCGCATTTCGCCAAACACAGTGAATGATGACACCAGGCATGGTTCACACTCACTAACGATGTATGAAAACATCGCAAACTTTTCCTTGTAGATAGCTGTCAAAGGTTCAGGCACCGACGCTGCTCGGAGACACTTTTTCATCTGATATCCATGCACAGGTGGCAACTCCATGGGAGAAATAAATTGAACATACTCATAAGGAAAAGCATCAAGAACGTTCTTGGCCTTCCTATGCGCACAAGCACTGGAAACCTTATGAAACTTTGGAGTCCACAACACGCTTAAAGAAGTTATCGAGGCTCAACAAACGGCGCAGGATACCAGGCTTTCGATCACACCAGCGGGGAGAAAGGTCCTGGTTGACACTGGAGTCAACGCCCTGACGCCCCAAGTGCAAAATGCGCCACTTGACGATTATATACGTTCTCGCATTAAAGTGTGTCCCCTTACACGAAATATGCACCCACAGTACAACGTGGGCAGACGTGTCGCTCGAGCCTCCTTTCTTTTAGCTCAAGCTCACACCCACTCATCTGTTTCATGCTTTGTTGACGCCGCCCAGTGTTTATTTTATTTATTTATGCCATACTCACTGCGCCACATATGGCATTAGAGTGGAGGTAAATAAGCGAAAAAAATTCAAAGCACAGTTAGTAGCAATCTGTAGGATCACCAAGGGAATATACATAAATACATATACATAAAGATAAATAGAGTACACTATAGTGCACGATAGTGAATCAATGTGCAAAGAATAAAGAAACAAGATTAAAAGTACACAAGCATAGATATAAATTATTTAACAATGAAGTGTACTATAGATAAAAAGATAACTACATGAACACTAATGCACAATTCAGGAAATCACAAGTACGAGCATACAGTAGGCCTCACCAGAAGTATAGCATCAGGGAACTGCAACTCTAACACAAGAAGAATTATTTTAGCACAGCGTAAAATGTCATTAGGCGATATATTTCCGACAGACCTGTCTAATTGATTCCAGTCCCGTATTGTTCTAGAAAAAAAAACTTGCTAGAAGAGTGTGTTTTGCCAGGGTAATACAAAACCTTGTTCTCGTGATCAACCCTAAGGGAATAGTAGTAACGTGCATTTATGTAAATATGTCTATCAATACCAACTTTTGAATGAAATAAGTGTGGAAGTACTTCCAGTGAAGTCTTAGTCTTCGACAATCTAGCGTATACCATTGCAATAATTCTTTCGCGCAGGTAGGACTGGAGTTTCTGTCATAACGTCCACAGACAAATCGAGTACGGCGTTTCCGCTCACTTTGCAGTAGTATCCGTAGATACTAAGGGTCGGATTTTTTCCTCGGCGTCTGTTCGAATCACTACTTCTCGAAAAGCAGAGCAGATGGCCATTGCACTAGCTCTCTTTAATCCACAAAGAACTGATATTTATACGGACTCTAAATTTACGGCTAGGTCCTTCGCTTATGGTTCCCTGTGCAAGGAAGTTTTTAGAACTCTGGCTCACAAGGAACTCACCCACCACACTATTATTTGGTTCCCTGCTCACCTTGGCTTGAAGGTCGGGGGCCTTCCCAATGTCAACGAGCTTGCCCACTCCAAGGCGCGAGGCTTCACTTACCGCGTAGGCACCTGTGCATCTCAGACAGAGGGATCAGCCCCTAACCTTCATTTAAGGCACATTTTGACTACCTTCAACGAGATCTCAAAGCACTATCAATTAGGCCGTCCGTCCTTTCCACTGCCACACGAAAATTTTTCTAGGCCACAGGTAATCTCTATTCGCATGCTTCAGACGGAAACATACCCTATACCCGTTACCTATAGCCATCACTCCGACATTTGCGAACTTTGTCCGCACAGCCACAATCACAGTAATTTTAACCACATGCTTTGGAGGTGCCCCTCTTTACAAGGAAAAAAACAAGAATTTTTCGAAAATTTCTTTCAGTGAATGCTCACGAGTATGGTTCTCATACAACAACTGAAGGCTGTCCAGAATATACCCACGATGCGGTGGTGAGGCTAGGCCTTCTGTCCCTATACGTGGGAGCGGCCCGCGATCCTACCTTTATTTATAAAACGGGGGTGGAATCCTTCAGGACCCCAATAAAGTTTTCTATCCGTCCATCTTCTTAGTACGATGCAAGACATTCCCGAGCGCCAGAGTCAGCTGAGTGTTTTCCTGGCGGCTTCTTTTTATGTCAGGCGCTTTTGTTGCCGTACCTTCGAAATGTTTTAAGAACAGCCTGAAAATATAGTCGGCATCTAGTTATGGGTGCAGGCGAGGTGTGAGCAAAGGTGCTTCAAACACATTGCCATTTCTTGGGTCGGGGTACACCATGGTTCGTTCGATGCATTTCGGTTCGAAGTGATCGGCGATGTTGTGTAGCGCGTCGCTGTTACCACTGCATGGAATCGCGTGTTTCTCAGCTCACGACTGCTTCGGCGCAGAGCTGATAGACGGAGCGGACAAGGCGACGGTGAGTTAAGGCAACATTTATGTACATCATAAACAGAGGCGTTATACTCGGCGCTGGGGCCAACAACTTAAGGAGCTCGCACTCAGGTGCGACGAAGAGCCGGGAATCGGGATGTATTCGGACACGCTCTGGCACTATCGTCTGCTTACGCTCTGGCCTGCTGCTTGTCGCCACGCCGCTTGGTTATTTTATAGGCCCCGGGGCCCTTACGTCAGCAGCCTACAAGCAGGAACCACCGATGGATTGCACGCATTGGCGAGTGGTATTGGCACGCGTTGCGCAAGACGAGCCAGGCTAGGGGACGTTGACTGCATCATCAGGCTGGAATCGGACCCGTGGGTGGAGGGATGACGTGTGTTGCGTAAGACACACCGGTGACGGTGATGGCGTCAGCCGGGCACGCTCACTGGTTTTGACGCTGGTGGCTTTTGCAGAAGCAATGAAGTTCGGTTTGGATTCCAAGGCAAAACAGCACTCCCACCGCCACACAATGCGCCAGAAAGACGAGCTGCTTCCACGTGGCTAGGATGTCGGGCGTGTTCGTTTGCCAGGTCCCTTCAGGTTCGCCTCCAGTGCCATTGGGACGATGTGGCTCTGCCGGCTCTGCTCCGTGAACAGATCCCATTGTAGAATAAGGATCTCAGCTCCACTGGCTTGTCACCCAAAACTTGTCGACTAGCGAAGCTCGTCTCTTCTGACGATTTTTGGTTCAGCACTTGACGATGGTCCTGCAACTTGTCAAGAACAGTTCTACAACAGACAACACGCGACACAAGCAAGTGCCCTCGGTTACCCGACAGAACACCAGACACAATGTGGTACAGTATATACCTAGCAGCGTGTCTATCGGAATTTTGTTCCCTCTACGTCAAGAGCCACATGGGGGACACAAAACTCTTAAAATCAGAACTCAATAATTTTATACGTGCAACAATACAATGATGTAGAATACAACATAAAGCTGGCCCCCTTCAGATCACTCTGGACGGGAGCGCTCAGCTAAGGCCGCGGTAAGAACAAAATTTTGCCCCGATTCGCCAGCGAAAGACTGAAAGGTAAAAAAAAAAGTATAGTAACTAAAACGCACGGCTCAATGCATCTGTTAGCGTTTAGCTTTCCTTTCTTGCAGCGAACGTCTAAGCTTTGCTGTTGAAGTATCATGTTACACCTCATGAGTAACCAGCCACTTTTAGGCGACGATACTTATGCGGTAGCAAAAGATGCCAAGATGCCCATACTTGCGATTTTGCACATCTGTTTAAGTACGACACAGGAGCTCTGGTTTCTCATAAAAAGAAAAATTCTTTTTCTTTGTTCCCAATTTAACGTTTTTCACTAGCGATTTATTCGAGAGGTCTTCATGCTGCTCTCGAATAAGCGTTTGTCGATCAACCCTCGACAGCTAATACTAACTTTCCGCTACAGGCGAGAACGTAGCACCCCTCTCGTTCTCGCCCAACGGCGTCACTTCGTCTCCTCTGCCTACAGAGACGGTGCCACTCACTTCAGCGACGGCGGCTCGAGTGACTCACCCGATGGGATAAGTGACGTGCGTGAAGGTTCAAAGTGCGCACCATTACAGGAGTTGAAAGCAGACAACGACGAAGGTGCCACGAGCACTGGGCTGGAAACCAAAAAGAAGAAAAACAGAAAAACAAACCAATGGGAGCAGGACACGGTAGGCACGAGAAAAGGGAGGGCGGAACGTGGCGGCGAAAGTACGAGAGAAGGATGAGGGAAACGGGGCTCGCTACTCGGCCTTCCCTGGATCGGCGACAACGAGGCTTGGCCACGACTGGTGTGCAAGTGGTGCTTGATCTGGTTAGGTGGTTCTCGGTCCTGATTGAGTTGCTAAGTACCAGATAGTTTTTTATATTTTGCCTAGTATTTGGTGTGTTTTTCATTATTTCATGCATGAACAATTTTATTTTCTTGATCTAGACTTGAGGCTGTACTGATGTCGAGGAATTCTCCGGGTCAGAATCGTTCCCTGTGGACGGCCTCTCTGTACGATATAATGATGACTTACCTCTTGACTTGTTTCTCCGCAGTAGCGTTAGCCGTATTCCCGTCGCTCTGGTACCTTTTGGCGGAAATTTCATTAAGCTGAATAACCCTAAGGCGACACAAAAACATCTACATGCCGTGACCCCGAACCACCAGAGCATAACCGACGTGCGGTAGTTTGGTCACGGTGGCATTTTATGTCGGACACCACATCAGCATTGTGTAAAGGATCTTCTTAAGTGTTCTTCCTTTGCTTCGATCCCGGTAAGTGCGTATATACCACAACATCTCGCATGCACTAAAGGCATTGTGCGTGGGGTTGACGCACAACTAAGCCCTGCGGAGATGCTCGAGAAGCTGTCGGTGGCAGGTGTGGTGGCAGTTTACCGGTGCCATCGACTGAATGACAACAAACGACATCCCATAGAGTCAGTGATTGCGACTTTTGCAGGTACGTCGTGCCCTTCAGAAATTAAAGCATGGCCATTAGTATTTAGAGTAGATCAGTTAGCGTCCCGCCCATTGCAATGTCTGAACTGCTGAAGGTTTGGACATAGCTCTCGTGGTTGCAAATCAGAGGGTCGATGTCGTAGATGTGGTGAACGCCGCTCAGATCAAGATTGTAAGGCCCAAGATGACTTGTGTTGCTTGTGCGGTGTACATCACGCAGCTGATTTCACCGAGTGCCCAATGCGCCGTGAAGAAGTACAAATTCTAGAAATCCTAGAAAAAAGGAGATGCTCTAGAAAGGAAGCCATTGCAGCTGTTAAGGAGAGAGCCCATGGCTATGCTGGCGTTACAGCACGTCATTCATGTAAGGATTCTAATATCACGCAGGCAGTTGAGGTAGCGGTAGGAAGAGCTATGGCTACAGCTATGTACCAATTGATAGCTAGCATCTCCGAATGCATAGCACAAGTTTTCAGTAATCAAATTACTAAGCTGTTGATTTCAACTGCTTTGGGTAATCCTGAGCCCAATAAAATACCGACTGCCAGTGATGCTGTAGTATGTAATGATGAGGTGAATAACGCAGATAACATCCAGGGCTCCTCATAGTGCATGACAAACGTTGACCAAGAACAAGTGTTAGACCTAAATGTGTCTATTGATGTCGAGCTTGATGCTCGGGCACAGACACGCAGCCGGTCCCCGTTGAACCATGACGTTTCAAGTTCCCTTACGTCTAATCGCAAAAAGACTCCGTCTAGTAAAATACTCAAAGTATTTTGGAGAAAAATATCTCTGCAACAATTCTTACACCAAAATAGCGTCCCTGAGAGTTCTGATTGATTGATTTGTGGGGTTTAACGTCCCAAAACCACCATATGATTATGAGAGACGCCGTAGTGGAGGGCTCCGAAAATTTTGACCACCTGGGGTTCTTTAACGTGCACCCAAATCTGAGCACACGGGCCTCGACATTTCCGCCTCCATCGGAAATGCAGCCGCCGCAGCCGGGATTTGAACCCGCGACCTGCGGGTCAGCAGCCGAGTACCTTAGCCACTAGACCACCGCGGCGGGGCTCCCTGAGAGTTCTGCAGTGGAATTGTCGTTCTCTATTTGCTGCTCTTACTGATATACATTTCCTGTGTAATATAACTAAATAACCATTTAATTTTACTTCAAGAATCTTGGATTGCTCCTGATACTAATATTTATTTTAAGAATTACCGTTTGTTCAGAATAGACCACCCTACGAGAAGTGGCGGAATAGCGACAATGATTTTGAACAAGCTTTGCCACAAAGCCAAACTGATGTTAAAGTTCCTCTCCCCGGCATACGAAATATTAGTTGTAGGCTTAACTCTTCCGACTAGGCAGGTTTTGTCAGTAGTCACTGCTTACTTTCCTTCTGGCGTACATGACACTCGGCCATTAGATACTTTAATAACCACGTGTGGAAGAAATATTTTACTAGCAGGTGACTTCAACTCCCACCATATTACATGGGGACTAAAAACTGATAGGTGTTGTGGCATTGGGCCCAAGATAATCATTTTTCATTTCAAAATTCCGGAAGCCCAACATACGTATGCAGTCATACGTCTTCAGCGCTGAATTTAACGTGTACAAGCTCCAACCTTAATGTTTCATCTTGGTCAGTCGTTAATTGCGCAACAAACAGCGACCACTTACCGATAACTTTTGAAACAGAAATTCAGATAGCCTCATCAATCTCTATTACTCGTACGCATATATACTTAGAAGTGTGGCAGCTTGGGCTAGTTGGTATGGCATGACGATAGTTATAACGCGAGAACAAAACGACGACACAGAGACAAGAAGGACGCTCGTGTCTTTCGTGTCCTTCTTGTCTCTGTGTCGTCGTTTTGTCCTCACGCTATAACTATCGGCATATATACTACTCGAAATTTAAGGATTCCTTCCTTTCTTGGCTGTCTTCTTTGTCAGATAATAGCACGATGCCAAAGGCTCGGAGCTTATATTCTTTATTTAATAAATTCCCGTGAGAAATCTGAATTCGTCGTGTCGTCAGCTAATCACAACTCTAATTCTCCTTGGTGGAAGGACGATTTCTCGAGAGACTATATACGCAGGAAGGCAGCATGGAAAAAGCTTTTGTACAATCAGTGCCCTCAAAATTGGAATACCTGTTTTACCCGTTTCATTATGTTTAATTGTGTCACATTCGGCGAACGGTTGGACTCACATAAAACAACTTGATTTTTCATTTATTATACAAAGCTACCACCAAAAAACCCCTATGAGATTTATGATTCATTGAAAATAGTTAGTTTAAAGCGCGGAGTGGTCAAGTTAGTGAGCGCAAATAGATACAAGCCACAATATGCATCTACTAATGTGCAATACCCGTTAGTAGTTAGCATCTAAAAGAAAAAAGCGAGTTTCTACGAGACTGGAAAGCAGAAAAATTAGCTATATTCAATGCTGTCTTGTAGGTTCCATAATAAAGATAAAAAAATTTTATCTTCATATAATCACAGAAAGGAGCCTGCTGCTTCATTATATAGTAGTTAAGAGCATCAGCTAGTATAGTTTTGTCACTTCGTCGGTAATGCGTGACCAAGTACAGCCATAAACTGCCCCATTGACACAAAAATAATTCATCTAGTTTTTGTCAAAACACTAAGCGACTTCGTATGGAAAATAAGTTTAATGTAGTCTACATAGCCACTAAATAAGATGATTCTGCTATCTAAAGAAAAAAAACATATTCCTACACAAACCTTCACTATTTTGCCCATTTTTGTTGGAACGTAAGAAATTACTAATAAGTTTATGTCCAATATCTCATAATAGAAACCTTGAATCGCACTTCGTCTAGAGGCATATTGCAGTATATTCCGCTTTGTTACGTTGAATAGTTTCGCCATACTCGCAGTACCACGAAGGCTTGCACAGCAAAAATGCTTTTGTTGCTTACACTATTTTCATTGCTACTAGGTAACGCTTCCGACCAGGCAATAAAATAAAATGTCATTTCAAAGAGGGGATAATAAGCTTTCTGAAGGAGCCCAATTCAGTTTTCTTTGTGAAGCGCAGCGAGCCCAGTGCATCCGCAAACAATGCGTAAAAGGCGGAGTGGTTGCGCCCGGAGTGGGACCACCCTCTTAAAGAGGCTAGTATGGTACCCCGATTCAACGGCAAAAATCGTAAAGGCAGTCAAACGTTTTTTTTTTTTTCTTTACCATCAGTGGCTGACATGATCACCGTTTGCCCGGTTCGTGGCGTACAGAAGCCATGATCATGCTGGCACGGCGGCCGCGTCAAACAAACTTAAGAGGAGCTGTGCCTAGCTTAGGCAATGTAACCATAGGCAAGTCTTATAAAGCTATGTTGAACATTGTAAAACTTAATTAGCCTCGCATAACTAAGCTAATCTAATCACACTACGATAAACACTATTTAAGCCTGGAGCTAGGATTCTTGGACCTATAGCCATGCCACGCAAGGTAGGGTGTGCGGAGTTTAGTCTAATACTAGTAGACTGAGCTTAACTATAGTGATATTTCGGTTAATTACCTATTTAGGCTTAGGTGAACACAATATGCAACATAATCGAGATCAGCTTCGAATATGCAAATTAGGCCAATTGCTTATTTAGAGAAACAAGCTACTTGGTGCTACGATTGCGAAGTGATTTTCAATAGAACGCTATCGATACCTAGCCAATACTCGTGAATCGTAATCTGATCGCGGGAACATTTTTTTTTGCATGGGCGTGTGAGTCAACGTGTGCCTATAGCCAAACCTGGACAAGCCGCTGCCAACTATAGTCTTGCTCTGCCCCAGCCTTGCACGACTGGCAGAAGCTGAGAAAATTTTTCACCGTGTCGAAAGGTTCCACCGATGGCAGATCTTGAAGGGGTTGGCTTGCATTTAATAATTTCACTGTCAAATGGTAGCATTTGGCAATGTTGAGTTCCAGGTTTTTTAATTTCCCTATTGCAAAAAACAGCGTCCCCAGCGTGATGCCAGTACATTTTTTTGGCACTGGCACTCGCTGGAGACACTGGTACACACTTGTATTCACTGGCACTTCGCTGGGCGCACTGTGAAAAAGGTGTCTCACACTGGTCGGAGCGCTGGCTTTATCACTGTGATGCTGAGGCACACTGCGAAGTGCCGGACGCGCTGGAATTTTCACTAGCATGCGCTGGTGAGTAGTGGAGCACGCACTGTTTCTACCAGCGCAGCATGCACGTTATTGTAGCGTGTGCCGTGTTATGTTTCGGTGTCATTGAATATAAATCGCTTCATTCGATGGCACGGAGAGATGCTACCCTAAGAGATACCGAGCATACGTTATTTTTGCGGCGCACGTACGTATCGCAGCAATTGAAATGCACCTTTTTCGCATGAGCCCCCGCGTATAGCGGCCATATTCGCATCAGCTGTGTATTGCTGTAATTATTCCAAGTGTCAGTGTTTGTAAGACAGCAGCTGCACGCCACTCCTAACAGAAACAGGAAACTGTTTTTGCCGCAGGGTTAACGAAACGTAAATGAGCTCTCTCGATCGCTTCGCAAGGTTTCCCAGCGGAGGCGAGCAAAAAGCTGTCGTTCGATTCCCCCACACCGCATAAATGGACGTCTGGCTATGCTTATCCTTTTACTTACTTCGGGTAACAGTTAGAAATGTTCCGAAGCTCAAATGCAGAATCTTCAACCATCCCAACTCACCGCGTCGACAGTGGTCTTACCCATGGCCCAGCGAGCATTAAATTAAGCCTGTCGTGCCTGCCGCGTCGGTGTATATGCTACCGGCGCTTCTTGGTTCGTTTACACGCAATTTTAAAGTGTGAGAATAACTGTAAAGTATATTAGACATCCATGAACCTAAATGAATTATTTTACCTAGTGTTGATGTTCGCACAAGGAGCGCTGATGATCGATGCGTCACGCTTTCAGCTACGCAGGCTGCCACCGAAAGCTGGATGCCGGCCACACTTAGCCGGTACTTCTTTGACTAATATGTAAGAACACGCAATTTCCAGTTGGTATTTTGGTACGCCTTCGGGAACTGACTCCCTGGCATACGTTTTCAGCGGATTGCATTAGTATTTCTACTGGTGTTTTTTTAATTGTATGTATTGATATAACTGCATATATCTGTACACTGGCACGCCCGCTGTATATACTGCCAGCGGAGGCCAGAAAAAAACGGCTGTCACTCGGTATCGCCACTCCGTAAATGCATTTCTGGCAATAATTGACCTTCTACTTACTTCAGGTACAGTTTAGGTAACAGTTAGAAATGTTACAAAGCTCAAGTGCAGAAACTTCAAGCATCGCAACTCAGCTGCTTCGAGAGCGGCCTTGCAGTGCCCCGTCCCAGCGAGGCTGTGCAGGCCACGTCGGTGTACATGCTTCCAGCGCTTCTTACTTGAAGTAGGCACAGTTCTAAAGTCTAAGAATGACTGTAAAGTACAGCTTAGACATCCCAGAGCTTAAATCAACCATTTCTTCGCGTGTGCGGTGCCCACACAAGGAGCGGCGACGATCGATGTGTCGTGCTTTCAGCAACGCAGGCTGTCATCGAAAGCTTCCTTCTGAGCGCAGGAGCCGGTACTTCTCCGAATCGTGTGTAAGAACACGCTATTTTGAGTTGGTAATTTGGTACACGTTAGTAAACTAACACACTAGCACACTTCTTTAGCAGATGCATTAGTAATTTCTTCGGCGGTTTCTTAGTTGCAGGTATCGATATAACTGCAAATATGTAATCTGGCACGCTGAATGTGTACTTCTACATCGTCGCTTGCGCGAAAAAAACAACAACTCAATATTCACTCATGTGCGCTGATATCTACCGAACAAGACATTTCAAATAATCTGTACATGTTGACCAGTAGCAAGTGCGAGAACCGACTATCAAAGAAAAAAAAAAAGACTATTGGCAGCAACAGCCGACAATCTGTGGCTGCTCCTCCGGTAAATTTGATAAAAACTTTGCACTCTTGCTAATATCCGCGCGTCATTCGGTGCCCGGAAGCCGTTAGTCACTGTCGAATCAAGAAGCCATTGTTATTGGGAAAGAAATATAGCGTCAATCTTGGCTGTGCGACTTGTAAACATGAAGTCGAACGGCGTGTTCTTCGGATAGTCATTTCACAACCCACCATGTACGTTCTGGCGTGGTGTAGTGGGTACATACTTAGTTCGTAATCTCAAGGTGGCGAGTTCAAGCCAATTTTTTTAATGTGAATGCGTGCTGTTTCCCTTATATATTTATTTATTTATGGCGAATAAGCACCCCCATTTTAACCATGTGAAGTCATTTTGCGCAGAGTACTGGGATGCTGCCGCTCCAGCGCCAGTACCTGCGCTGGGAGGCGCTTGTACCAGCACCATACTGGGCCCATAGTCAGGCATGGCGCTGGACGCTGGTACCCAGTGACGCTGGTTTTTGCTGTAGGGTTGTAGCGAAAGTTAACTTGTCGTCCCTGTATTTTTCGAGCTTTTAGGGGTGAAGCTCCTTACGCCGTGGATCTAATGTCCCGTGTCGTGGTCGTAGTAGCCACCTCTCGTTCGGTTCTTGAAATGCCCGCTGAATGGTGGTACTAGTATATGATGAAAAGATTTGTGATGGTGGTACTTGAAGTGTTCACTATATGGATGGACATACATACATACAGACAGACGTACGGACGGACGCAAGGACGAATTGAGTGACGCACAAGCGGACGGACGCTTCTCCCCACTCATCATCATTCACTCCGTAGATTAGCTGTGATTTTTTTCTACTACTTGGCCTTCCCTTGCTGCACAAAAAGCGGTTATACTTCTCATGATAAATGTTGGTGGTAATGCTTCCAAAAATACCCGGTACGAATGTGAGAGATGCCGTAGTGGAGGCCCCGAAAGTTTGATGATGTGGGGTTAAGGGGCTTCTAAATATGAGAACATGGGCTTCTAGCAGATTGCGTCCGTCGAAATGTGTACTTTTTTTAAACTTAATTGTGATACTTGCCACCCTCTCACTGATGCTATAGGTATTCTATGAGGACAGGGATACTCTTTTGTATAAGAAATCCCACCTCTAGTCTTTTCCTTTCAACTAATCCACGGTAGCATAGGACGTGTTCCTTCTTCAGCACTGTATAGGCCTCATGTGTCCTTACTCCTAACTTAGGTGAGCCATATTACATCCCATTTAACACCTTCTAATTCCACCAAAAGCACATCTAGACTAGCAGATAGTGTTCTAGCGTTGAAAGCAGCCAAGTTCAGATTACAATGGCGGCCTGTCTGACTCAGAGATTCTTAGCACCCTTCGCTGCGTTGCAGGTCGGACCGCCGCTTTGGACAGTTGCTTCGCAGCCGCTGGGGACTGAGGGCGAAGGGTTAATTGCGTTATTTATAGGAGGTTGTGACCAGGTACTGCACCAGGATGGCCAATCCTGCTCTGGTAAGGAGTGCATTACCGGCAGCTGGTCGCCAGTGAGGCCACGCCTCAGAACTCCTGTTTTTTAGCGATCCCTTCATCACGTGTTTTATGCAAATATACAATTGAGAATGGTCCGGCATGCGTATTCGAACCAAATTTTGTCATGGCATGCTAGGCTGATGCACTATTTCTAAGTAGGAGGTTTTGTTGTCGTTTATTAGTTCTGTAGAATACCACCTGACCACCTATCAACTCCCAACTTCACCTCACTCGTAGCTCGCCTCGCCTCCTTTTCTGAACTGTTTGAAAGTCCATTTGTCCTTAAAGAAGAAGAAAAAGCCACCCGGTGTGGTACGAATAACACCGTGTCACAATTCTGATTTCTTCTTAGATTATAAGGGGATAACGCGAACGCTATTCCCCACTACCAAAAATTATGTGCCCCTCTGACCAAGTAGAGGCAGGGGTCAGCACAAGCGCAGAACAACGCTCGCGCCTCTCCCTGGGGATTCCGCCTGCTTGATCACGGTAATCCCGGCACGTCACTTACGTGGGAGCCAGTTTTGAGAACAACTCTTCACTAACTAGAGCCTGCAACAATGCTCCGCTTAGGGACTTCATACGAAACAATTTTTGCGCTATTACCTGTAATTTTAAGGCTTAGATATTGTACAGAAAGATGTTAGGATGCTCCATCCTTGCACCTTTTATTGTCAAACTATAAAAGGTGCAGCATAAAAGTGAAAAGTTTGAATTAATAGTTGGTAAACGCAAACGTAATTCACAAAGTTAATCTTCGCGTCGACGACTGGTGGCGGCTTATACCTTACGAACTTAGGGAGCCTTCATGTGTGCGTGCCCCCTCCATTTTTTAGGGTGGTGTCAGCCTTTGAACCAACACTTGCCACCACCCGCCAAAACGCAATGTTGCCAGTCCAGGTTTCCATGGCAACGGGACGACGCGAATGCCATGTTGGTTCTCCCGGCCATTGCTCCGTCGTACTGCACCGACTGCACGTTGGCGCGGTGTGCAAGCTGCGGTATGCGCTGCGTCTACCACATCGCTCTGGACCTAGCTTCTTCTGTGACACCATCCTCGCGCTAAGTGCTTCTACAAGAAATTTGGAGTGGGAATGCCAGGGTTCTGCGTGCCGCAATGCACAACCATCTGGAGACGGGGTGTGAGAATGTTCCACTTCCCGACTAGTCCTAACCGATGGAAACGCTAGATTGCGCAAGTTAAGCGAGACTGCTGGGAGCCGACTGCTTCCTCCCGTGTTTGTGAGGCGAGTACCTGTTGTATTGCGACTCGCGAGCGGATTGAGTTTATCACCGCATATTTCGTGAAATGATTTGCTTTGTCGTGTGACGAAAATCAGTCCGTGCAAGGTAAACGCGACTTCTCCTGGCTGCAGCTTAGCTCAGCTAGGCCTGGTTGTGCCAATGAAAGCGTGTTTAATGGTTATGCTTGTTTATTATCGTAGCCGAAGCGCAGTTTGCTAACCGAACGAAATGGCTAGTTATACGGGCCGTACTGCGTGCACTCGCTGTCTTCTTTTCTTGAGTTTCCAAAGCCGTCGCCGCATTCGACGCGAGAAACGCCGTGCCCGTAAACTACCAACAGACGCTCGCGTTCGCGTGTTCCTTTGCTGGCAGATGTGCGCGCTCCTGCAACTTTCACCTCGGACGCTTAAAGTGCAATTGAAGATGTGGACAAACGAGCCGACGAACGCGTTCCTTGTAGAGTCATGGCTCGTGTGCCTTTCCAGCCCGGCCGTGGTAGAGCCTTGCACAACTGCAACGCAACAACAACTAAATTTTGCGCGTCTTGCCACGGGGCATTTGTTCTTCGCTTCAAGGCCACGCGAAAATAACACCCTAACTCAACTGTGCCAGTAAAGTTTTTGTTTTAATGATATAGAATGCGACTGATTTACTGTTCGCGTCCGTCCGTCGTACGTCTGCTTGTGTGTCTGCCTGTCTGCTTGTGTGTCCGTCCGTCCGTGCGTCCGTCTGTCTGTCCGTCCGTGCGTCCGTGCGTCCGTCTGTCTGTCCGTCCGTGCGTCCGTCGGTCTGTCCATCCGTGCGTCCGTCTGTCTGTCCGTCCGTGCGTCTGTCCGTCCGTGCGTCTGTCCGTCCGTCCGCGCGTCTGTCCGTCCGTCCATCCGTGCGTCCGTCCGTTCGTGCGTCCGTCCGTGCGTCCGTGCGTCCGTCCGTCCGTCCATGCGTCTATCTGTCTGTCTGTCCATCTGTCCGACTGTCCGTCCGTCCATCTATCCGTCCGTCTGTCTGTCTGTCTGTCTGTCTGTCTGTCTGTCTGTCTGTCTGTCTGTCTGTCTGTCTGTCTGTCTGTCTGTCCCAAACACTTCTGTTGCTGTGCACCACCAAGGATTCCAGTTGTTTGCTCATAACTCAAATATGCCGCGTGGGAGAGTGTGGTGCAGCGTCGGAATTTTTTGTCCTGTTTTTCATAAACTGCCACAACGATGATTTTATGTCGTGTTATCAGTTTTATTTAGTGCTGTAGATGGAGTATATTTGTAGACGTTTGTGTCTTTCGTGCCCTCTATGACTTTTCGCATTATTGCTCTGTTCAAGGCCCACTTCGAGGACACAAGCTTCGAGCAAAGGAGGCAGGACGGTTTGAAGATACTAAGGCCAGATGCTATCCCGACGCTGTTTCTTTTCGCCGTAAGTGAGCTCAGTTGAATGTGCTTTTTAATTGTTTTGACAATTCATTGCTCGCGCATGCGTAAAACGCTTGTAAACTACGCTTGTGACTTTGTCCGAGCTTTGTCAAAAAGACTTACCTAAAGGCCAGAGTTTGAGTGTGATTTTTTTACAAACTCAATAATGGCTTACTTCTTCCAATAGTGAGTGGGAAATCTGAAATGTCACCTTTGTACTTGTCAGCAATAATACTAAAGCAGTTTTGTTATACTAAAGTGGCTTTGTTAACTCTTTCAGCTCTTCCAAAGCACAAATTGCCCCCAAAGAATCGGACTGCTGTATCAAACGTACCGCCTCGGCATCCAGATCTCTCAAGTGACAGAGTTGCCGGCGTACAACCCAGGACAGCCAGTGCTCAGGTATCAGAGGTGGCTCCAGTGCCGAATGTGATTTCTGCAGCAAGCAGTGCTGTGAAGCCGAACTGTGCCTCCGCAGATGTGGACACTGTTCAGCTAAATCTACATTCTGGTGACACCCCAAGCTACGCCGCTGACAGTTCTGGTAGTGCTAGTTCTGCTTGTGAATTTTTGGCTGCTAACTCAGTTGGTATTCCAGCTGACATGGGCGATGCACGTGACTTACGTATTCATTGTGCATCATTGCCAGTTGTACTTGTGAGCGCAGCCGCGTCTGTTCCTACTACAGGAAATGTTCCCAAAATTGTCAAAGCGCATCTCAGAAATTTCTTGTGCCATCTGGCCCTCTTGATAACGTTAAGAGCGGCAGTGCTGATCAATCTTGCTGCACACGAGAATCGTTAGCCTCTGCGCATCAGTATTTTCAGTTCAGTGACACTTATGTTCAGAATAGAACCCAGATGTCTTGTCTTGAAGCTTCTCATAGCTTTGTACCAAGTGGGTCACCCTCTATTGAAAATGGTACTTCAACACTGCCAAATCAGCCCGAGTGTGGAGAAGTAGAAGCGCTATTTCCACACCTCTTCATAACTGCAAAAAGTGCAGCTGTAGGTACGACACTGATTCATCGAGAGAATGCGGAACTTCGAAAAATAAAACGCTGACCTGATGCGCATGTACAAGAGCCTACAAAGACTGCATGAGAAAACAAAATAACAGCTCAAAAGTGCAAGAAAAAAACTGGCATCTGCTGAAAAAGAAATACGCGAATTAACTACTGCAAGCTTTCTGAACAATGACCAAACAGCTGCTCTGGTGAGAAAGACTACGAAGGGATCGAAATGGTCGGAAAAGACTATAAGAGTAGTACTTCAGATTAAACATGCATGTGGCACAACAGGATACGAACTACTGAGGTCGTTGTCGTATCCATTACCTTCGAACAGGACCCCCATTAGAAGACTTCAGAACATCCACTTTTTGCCAGGCATTCTTCATGAGGTACTATATGTTTTAAAGCTCAAAAGTGAGACAATGCAAGACATAGAAAAGGGCTTCGTGTTATTCTTGGATGAGAAGGAAATCAGCCAGGGTTTCGATCACGACCGCTCTCTAGAGTGCCTTTTCGTGGGTACCACGCTACCACAGTCAAATGTGCAAGTTGCCAACCATGCCCCTGTGTTCATGATCGGTGGGCTAAACACGAGGTGGAAGCAGGTGATAGCCTACTACTTCACTGGGCGATCAGTCGACGGGGCACTCTTAAAGATCTTGTGTTTCATTTAATTGAGCTCTGCTTTAATATCTCGTTGTGAGTGCTTGTGGTAACCAGTGACATGGGATCAGCTAATCGGGCAGTATGGCGCCTACTGAGATTCTCGAGCAACAGACAATCAGAGACCGTGTGTTCTGCACCACATCCGCACCTTGCAGACCAGATGTTGTTTTTTATGGCTGACCCAGCGCATGTTTTGAAAAACATTCGCGCCCAGCTGCTTCGTTCAAAAACATTTCCACTATTACAAGAAACCGTTAAAGAGCAAGATCTTCCTGGAGAAATTGTAAGCTTTGATCATACTAAAGTAGACCGAGAATTTCACTCTGACGATGACCTGAAGATTGCGAGCAAGTTGTCTGACATGCACATTGACAGTGGGAACTTCCCTAAGATGAAGGTGAATGTAGCCGTTCAAATGTTTCGCGAAGCCCCTCCTGCTATCAGATACCTGGTCAAACAAGGAGAGCTAATGCCTGAAGCAGAGGCAACAGCTTGGTTCTTTGAATTAGTGAGCAAATGGTAGACACTCATGTCATCACAGCACCCAGTGGTTGCTTTGAGCTATTTTGATCCCTCAAAACATGAAGATGCAGTTAAAATCCTTCAACTGGCTTGTACAACTTTCTGCCGAATCAACATGGGCAAAACTGCTCACTGGAAACATTTCCAAGTCGGTCTCTTGATATCAACGACAGTTGTGCTGTGCCTGTCCGACGAACTGCTGAAGTAACGTGGCTACCGGTACCTGCTTACAGGTAGACTGATACAGTACTGTCTTGAAAATGTTTTCTCTGTTGTAAGACTCAGGAAGCCCATCCCAAGTGCGTATGATGTGAAGTGTGCTCTAAAGATGATATGTGCCAGCCAATACTTGAACACGCCAATGTCATCTAGTTATAACGAGGATGACAGCTTGCACTTAGCTGACCTCCTGGACCCCAGTTTTAAGGCACAAGTTGCGCAAGAAATTGAGGAGAACGAGGAAGCAGAAGAGCTCGAAAACGTTCTTCAGTATGCAACCACTGCAGTGGAACGTGACATTCCTACATATGTAGGAGGTTTTCTACTGAAGTCCATCTTGAAATCTATTAACGAGTTCAAGGACTGCAAAGCGGCACTGGTAGGAAATGAAGATAAATACAGCACTCTCGTTAAGCTTAAAGAATACGCTCAGGGCGCTGGAAAGCTCATTCAGCCTAGGCGAGCTGTCATGGAAGTGCTCACTGAATGCGAAGAACGCTTCAAGGCCTTTGCTGATGAAGACAGAATTTTGGCGCTAAAAACCACATTCGCGAGCATTTTGAGTGCATTGCGCAGATCAGCAACTGTGCGACTGGAGCCCTGCGAAATCCATCGTGCACAGGTAGAAAAGTTGCTGCTGGAAAAGTATGTTAGGACAAGGCTAAAGATTCATTTTAGGCAAAAACAGGCACAAAGGGTGAATGGTCAGTCAAGTAAGAGGTGTGCTGCAGTGAACCTCGAGTAGCAGCTTTTTAAAAGGCCCCAATCCAATTTAAAGTTACTGCTTATGAAAAGAACGCATTTCTTTGAGCATACTGTGTTGACATCTGTCTGTTACTATGAAAATGAACGTTCGTGTAGCTGACTTCATTTGTTCTTTTTGATGAGCTGTCCTTGTGCAGGAAATGTGCTAAGCTTAGTACGTGATAAAGTATGCACGCACCAATTGTTATGTGTTTTATGTGTAATCAACCTTGGGTTTTCAATGTAAATATATATCCACTGAAAAAAAAGCAACTTACCTTACGTATCAAACCGTGAAGGCATATGTCGAAATAAAGGGGGAAAAGTGGAAACCACAATATGACATTTTACAATTTTTTTGTGCCTCTTTTTATGTAATGTTTTTCTTTGCTCTGATCTGTAATCGTGCACATTGCTGCTTGTTTCAATCGCTAAAGTTGTTATGTTGTTATCATTACTAATAAAACGTTCCTTGTTGCTCCCGTGTCTTTGTCTTCTGTCAAGCCTAATTTACTGGCTTGTTGGCTGAAGGAAGAGGGGGGAGAGGGGTAGGTGTGATATTACTGAGTTTTCTCATTTTCGCCAGTGCTAAATACCTGTGGGGTCTCTAAGCAGTGCATTGTATAGATTTGCACACAGGAAGTAAACTTCCTGCAGGAATTTTATTACGCATAGAAGCAATATATAGGGCGTGACAAACAGGGTGCCGATGTTATTTTCGTGGAGAGAACATCGTGAACTACGCGATTGTTTCATCCGCCTTTCCCGTGGTCACAGGCACCATCAAAAAATATATCATGGACTCCTGCCCTGCACCAGAACACCTTTGAACTGCCTGCAGTGACAAGGTGACTTTTGCTTCAAGAATACCGCGCAGAATTTTAGTTACATTCACCGTTATATCAAAGTTCGCCGCATCGCAAACATAGGCCCCTATAAAATCTCCACCACTCGCCCAATGCGGCGGGTGCACTACGAGAAACAAACTGTTTTCAAAGTATATTACACGAACTCGAGTCAACGAACACAGTCTTCCTATTGCAGAAAATGGCGAATAACCTCAGGGAAAAACCCTCCCACTTTCAGAACTTGCTACGTAAAAAAAACAACCCGTTCTTGTAAAAAACCACGGTACCTTCAATGTAAACTAGCGACCACTGAGAACCAACATGGCGGCCCGCCATGTATAGCGGCCGCCAAAGCCCGTGGTAAGCAACTATGATCGAACTTGTCACCACCCTAAAAAACGGAGGGGCCGCGCACACATGAAGGCTCCCTATACGAACTGACCAACACGGAGCCATATCTTTACAGCGGAAACTGTATTAATGCGGTAAAAGAAAATTACGCGACACATCTCCCGAAAAACGCCTTTAGGACACGAAGTAAACCGGATTAATCGGTGAGTTGGGCACAGTATGTGCAGGTGGGAAGGTTCGTACAATGTTCCTGAGCGAGCTAGGCACAGGTTGGCAAAACTTGTGGAGCTCCCGCAGACTTACTCATGAAATATATTTTGAGCTTTCAAATCACTCGGACTCAGACTCACAAAAAGTTTCCCGAGCCGGACTCAAACGGACTCACACTCACGAACATTTTCTTCAGCTGGACTCACTCAGACATGAACTCGCCAAAACATTACTCACCCAAACTCACTCAGACTCAGACGCACCGTTCGATCTGAGTCTGAGCGAACCCGGGTGACTCGACTCATGAGTGAGCTCGCCGACCTATTACTACGAATACGCGTCGATTTGGCCAAATTCATGTGTGATCGTCTCCAAATAGAATACGCTATGGTTCACAGCTGGCCTTATGTTACGGTTAACATCGTTGAGCGGTTATCGATTTCTTGAAATTGCACACCGGGCTGCTTGGCACAACGACATTGCAGCTGAATCTTGCTGCGTTTATTTTATTGTCAGACCCCCCCCCCCCCCCCCCCCCCCCGTCTCAAAAGCATGGAAGGCAGGGACGTTGGTTACTTTTGATTGCACAAGGTCTGTTCCATGATTTCGGACAGCCCTTAAGCTTTTGTGTAGCAAATGCAAAATTTATACACCTTTCAAACACTGATTAGATCTTTATTGTCTGCAGAAGACTTATTGAAACTGTATCCTAAAGCCCTCAAAAGTTTCAAGTCAGGAGATGCAGAAAATAAGCAGTTCTTCCAATTATTCGATAGTTTTGCACTGTTAATCCATTGTGATACTATTCGTAGCGTCAGTCCTGAGTGCAACATTATAAAAAAATATGTGAATGCTTCCAAAGTGTGAATTTTAACAGCTGCCTCATTAAACAAACCGACAGCACAAACAATGGGAGAAATAGAATGACTGGCCCAGTTGCTTTATTTGTCCTCGTCCTTTGCTCTTGTTAGTATCTTTCAATATCAAGCAAGCGCGGTTGGTCCTCAAAATAACTTTTCTTTATATAAACACCAGATGTGATTTATGATAGATCGCCGTTGCTGTGTGATCGTTGCCCAGCTTTCTTGTTCTTTGGAACATCAGATTGCCATGAGTTGAATAGTATCTAATAACAGAAGCAAAACGCTTCTACACTATTTGAAAAAAAGGTGGTAGTACTAGCTGGCTTTGGGGTAGTAATGGTTTCTCACACATGTTACAATCCTGGTAGTAAGCGCAGTTCGGAACGGCGAGGGTAGTAACAGTTACTATCTTGGCTGTTACTACCAGCAGTAAGTAACTGTTTCTAGCCTAGTCGTTAGCACCCATGGGTACTAACTTTTAAAGAAAAGAAAGTAGTAGCCGATGCTACCTTGTTTATTCATTTTGGCACATCATTTTTCCGCTGCTAGTGTTGGTCAATCAATGTCTCATTACTATACAACTTCAGCTAATAAAGCGTGGTGTGCCATGAGTGCGAAGAATACAAAACAATACACAAACCTTTAGGTTCACTATTTTAACGCTTAGTGTTAAAGTAGATGTGGGGTATAAATAGCCTCTACTTTGCTGGTGCATGTCCTGCACAAGGGATCACTTGTGTTTCAGAATGAATTATAACAAATGTGAACCTATGACACTATATTTTACTACCTGGTTGCACTTGTTTGGGGACGCAGCACAAGACTTGTAAGCAGCCTTACAGATAAAAACTTTTATGCATTATTTATTTTCTATAAACAGTGCACAAAAAGGCATTATGTACGGTGACGTAAACAATGTACCGAATGCATTCTCGGTGCATTTGAATGCTTCACACGGCTAATATATCAGCGGTTAAAATGTTATAATTGTTTTTGGAGTTTGACGCGCCGCAACAATGACAATATTTGGAGACACTCCACTGTGGATTAATTTTGGCCATGCTCGGGGCTGATTGTGACCGTTTGAATATTTGGTTCCACCGGTCTTGTTAATTTGCCTTATTTACCAAGTTTATTGCAATTGTATATTGCAACGCGTGTAGCACTTGCTTATGGTTCGTTAACTTGTAATTCTCCGTTTCGACAATATCAGAATGACGGTTACATATCTCGGTTGCACAATTTAAAACAAAATCTATTTTCTTGGTCTATGGATAACTTCTGCGTCATTTTCCCGTTTAATGATGATAGCTTATGATGACTCCTCCCATAAATTATCAGAATCAGTACAACACACTATTTTGGATTAGATAGTCAACAGCCTGGTAGCAAAAACGTAGTAATGAAGCAGGAAAGGTAGTAACAGCGGCAGTTACTACCTCTTTAATTCCAGTTACTAACTGTTTACAACGTAGGTAGTAAACAGGTCGCTAAAAGTTAGTAACGGTTGCAGCTAGTAACTGTTTACTAACGTAGGTAGTAAAGAGGTAGCAAAAGGGTAGTAACGGTCCAAGAAAGGTAGTAACCACAGCAGTTACTACCTATGTGCTTGCCGTGGAAACCTTTCTACAAACTTTTTTTAAGAGTGTACTTACGTGCACACACTAAATATCTTAATCACAGAGCTTACTAAACAGCATGTTTCTTTTAGCGAGCTTCATTTTCATAAATATACCTCCATTTCAGCTTCTCTGCCCTCCATCAAAAAATTACTTTGCATCGACATTGTACACCGTAATAAATCGGACCACACACACAAAAGTGAAATGGTATAGGCTTAGCTATAATTCACCTTGATTTTGTTTCCGCTACGTTTGCTTTCTTGAGTTCATTTATGACAGGTTACTTTCAAGTTTGTTTCATCGTGTGTGGAATTATGATGGGAAATCTAAATGTACTGGTTCAGCACGTTGTCAGGTTACACTTCAGTAGATTGTGCTCTCATTGAAGAGAGGCACACATGGCGAGTCGTCTATACATTTTTCGCCTCAAATGGCACCATCTGGAGCATGTGAACAACTTCAGGCACGCGTAAGCTGCAGTTATTTTTAAATAGTAGATTTAGATGCGAACCGAGTGCATTTACACATCTTTTTCTCTTTTTAGTGGTATGTCACGTGCTGGTTATCCCAACGCAGAAAAAGCTTGTCCAAATCTACCGCATAGTCAACCTAAGAACAACTCAAAGTGTGTAGCCTGAATCTGCCAGTGGTGCAAATATCACATAAGTTGCTGCACATGCTTACTATCAAATATTCGCCCGCTTTACTGCAGTCAGAGCTATGTCACGCAGTTATTACATACAGGGCGAATGTGCACAGGAGGCTGACACGCTAAACACATCTTCAAAGCCATAATTCCATTGTTGTGATCGGCCTCCCTGGCATGGCCCCGCTTACGTGAAACGGTTGCTGGACAGCGCTCCCAGAGGTTGTTGGAATTGAGGCCGGCCCGCTGCCTTTGCGCGGGCTTTGCCGCCTTTTTCTCCGTTCTCATGTCCCGACATGTTTCTCTCCTCCGCTGTCTGCCGCGCTGTGGGAGCGGAGTGACGTTTAGACCCCTCACCCGGTAGTGGATCTTGACTGTGGCGCCGCGCGCGGAGTCTCCCGAGAGGTTTTTCGCGCGTGTGTCAGGAGCGAGAGAGAGGCCTCTCCGGGGACGACATGGGGGTAAGCACGCCTTTCTTTTCCGTCCGTCAGCTCCCTGGGGGACTCGTTCGGACTTCGCCAGTAGCACCTTGCGCCCGCGGCGAACGCTTAACCTTTTTCGCCCCCCCCCCTTCCGAACGCTAGGCCGAAGAGTGGTGCGGGTTCCTAGTGCGTGGGGAGGCTACGCCGACCCGTATCTCTCTGAAGCTAACGCGAGCGCCTTTGCCCTCGCTCGAGCAACCGGGCCTTGGTCCCGGTGTCCCCGTGATTCTCTTTTACCATGGAGACGTGCTCGTGGCACCCTGTGTGGTACTTTCCGCCTGTGGCATGAGTAAGCCCATTTGCTTTCCCGCCATGCCTTTGCAACGGGCAGTACTGCGTTTTGGTGTTGCCACAGACAATAAAGTGTTGCGACTTTGAGCAGTATCGTGTTCTCGCCATGGCGACGGTTAACGCGTGCCCTTCGGCTCGCTAAGACCGGACCCACGCTAGTGGCCGTACTCCTGATATGTGGGGTTTAACGTCCCAAAACCGCCATATGATTATGAGAGACGCCGTAGTGGAGGGCTCCGGAAATTTCGACCACCTGGGGTTCTTTAACGTGCACCCAAATCTGAGCACACGGGCCTACAACATTTCCACCTCCATCGGAAATGCAGCAGCCGCTGGCCGTACTCCTTCGGGATGCGTGTCACTACACTGGCGCCCAACGCGGTATCAAGAGCTCTAGCTTTTGACTGCTCTTGGCGAGTCAGTTCGCCTGCGCGATTCGGGCTCGTCGCAACATGCCGGCTTCGTGGCATGCCGCGTTACACAAAGTGGCCACCGCCTCTATCGACGGGCGCTCTTCAGCGCTCGTCTGTGTTGTCACCCCCTTTTGTCGTGAATACACAACCAACGTGGTAGCTGACGCGCTATCTCGTGCCCCCTGTTGTCTGCCGAGAACCTAGATTTCAGTGCGACGGCCGCTCGCAGTGCCACAGCAAATGCAAGTGTCGGGGGTGAAACAGCGGCGAAAAGGGGGAGTCCCCATGAGGATGACGTTCACTGCTATCCAGGGCGGCGCACTGCGTGGCGGCCGAGTGGGGGAACTTTCGGAAGGCCACCGTGCCGAGGGCGAACCCGTGACGCCGTGCACGCGGGGTTGCTGTGGTCCTAAGTGGTTGCGATACCAGACTCCCCCATTTGGGAGAATGGGAATCGCTTTCGGCAGCGAAGAGCTGCTGAAGGCTCAGCAAACTGATCCGTTTCGAGTCTCGGAGGGACGGAACACCGTATACGCTGCTTGCTCTGCGGCGGGCGCCGATAAACCATCTTGAAGAGGCGCCGAGCGCCGTTACGCTGCTTGTTCTGGGGTGGGCGCGATTAGAGGGCTGAAACAGCACGTGTCGCTGAGTCCCCGGCAGATTAATTTTGCTGGACCATGACGGGGTTCTGCTGAACTATATAGCCACTGACGACGAGTCCATCGACCCGTTTAAGGTGGTTATGCCCAAAAGTCTGAGAGCCGCACTGTTGCGATCCTCTCACGACGAACCCATGGCCGATCACCTGAGTAGCTCGAAAGTTTTTGCAAACTGAGCAACGTTTTGACCTGGCCCGGCACGAAGCGTGACTTTTATCGCTATTCCGTGCCTGTCACGTCTGACGAACGGTTGAACCAAGGGTTGGAAAGCCGCCCGGTCTTATGAACCGATGGTCAGTGAGCGTCCGAGGTGCGTACTAGCTGAAAGATCCCGTTTGGGAAAACTCAGCCGTGCCCACATCGCAGCCCTGAAGCCCTTTGTCAAGGTCTGACGAGCTCGCGCCAGTGCCCTGCGGCACTTCGCGCAAGCAACGGGCTGTTATGCCTGCGAGTCCACAGGGAACGTCCATGCCTCTGAAAGAGGCAATCTGTGTCAAGGCCAGCACGCGAGCCCGCCTGACACGAACAACTCAACGGCGTCATTACGCGGTGGTGCCTCTCTGCCACGCACGCACAGTGAGTCACCTCAGCTAGCGAGCCCGTCGAGGCAATCGGCGCCTTCCCGTCTGGTGAGTCTGACGCAATGCGTGGTGACGTCACTGGTCCTTGGGTGGAGCCACGTGCAGCGTAGCGGCTTCAGATTCGATGACGCGGCCCAGCGGCGACCCCATTAAAGGATTCTGACCTCACGACCAGCGGCGCTTTTGGTTGGACATTTGGTTACTCAAAGAATCCATCCGGTACATATACAAAAAGCCCTGCGGCGCGTCGCGAGTAGATCTATGTGTCAGAGAAGAGAGCTCGGCTCTTCGGGTCTCTAAGCTGTCGGCCGCAGTGCCCAATTTGCAACGCCTCTGTATATATGCTGTACATAAACCTTCTTTAACTCACCGTCGTCTCGTCCGCTCGTCTATCAGCTCCGCGCAGAAGCAGTCGCGAGCTGAGAAACCTACGCTACCAAACGGCTGGTGACCTTCCCGGCGGAGTTCGAAGCAGTGGAGCCTTCGGGACCGTGTTGGCGTCGCCGTCTTTCGAAACAGTGGTTGCAGCGGTGAGATTCGTGGCGCCCTTCGTAACGTCGTTGGAGGCGCGCTTCGTAACAGTGGTTGGCAGCTGCGGAATCGGCCGGCGTCAGCGACATCGATGCGGTTGGTGCCTGATTTTTTCCCCTCAGTTCACCAGACTACTCTAGCTCAGGTTATAGTAGTTTAGAGAAGGGCTGTGTGAAGCATTGAAGTGAGCTTTGATCGTTTCAAGCAAAGTCGAAGTGCTTGAAACCAAAGTTAATGCGGAGAGGGTAAACATGGGAGTGTTAAACATTGCTTGCGCGTCTTGCTAGTAGACTTATAGTGGGTACGGCAAGTAAATTCTTAACAGGGGCAAACAGCAAGAGGCTAGTGTGAACGATGGAGAACCTTAAAGTGAAGGAACTCATCGAAATTTGTGAACTCAGCATTACTTTGGGCCGTGCGAAACGAAAGCAAGCGATCCTTCAGAACATGAAGGATGAAGGAGTGTCGGCTGAGGAAGTCGATGAGGCCTGGGTGGATATCAAAGCACGCCGCGAGGAGGCTGAAAGGCGATAAGTTCGCGAACGTGAAGGAGCTGAAAGGCGAGAACGCCGCGAGGAGGCTGAGAGACAGGAGCGCCTCGAGTTGAAACGAATAGAATTGGCAATCCTACAGTGTTCGCAGGTGCCAAGCGTAGCTTCTCCGACAGTTCAGGTCAGCAGTTATAGAATTCGGGACCAACTGCCGCCGTTCGTAGTAGGCGAGGACATGGCAAAGTATCTCGTTAAGTTTGAACTCGTTTGTGAGCGATATGCTTTAGAGCGATCTCTTTTGGTGCAGAAACTGTTAGCTCTTCTTCCCGGTGAAGTGCCCGACGCGATAACTTGCTTGTCGAGGGAAGCGTTTGAGAGCTATGACGAGGTTAAAGAAGCGCTTTTGAGACGTCATAAGTTGTCACCCGAGGCTTTCAGGCAAAGGTTCTGGTATGCTAAACAGGGGAATGAGTCACACGTTGACTTTGCGTTTCGTCTTAAAGTCGATTTAATTAAATGGCTCAAGGGCGAAGGTGTTTATGACGACCACGATAAAGTGGTAGAATGCATTGCATTGGAGCAATTCTAGCGCTGCATCGAGGAGGATGTCAAGCTTTGGCTGCAGGACAAACTTGGTGAAGTACAGCTAAACAAGGCAGCAGAGTTAGCTGAGGAGTATTTTACTCGCCGAAAGTTGCATAGCAAGGCAGAGCGCGTTGAAAAGGATGAAAGGAAAGAGGGCTTTTCAAAGAAACCTGATCAACAGAAACCCGCTCCGCACCGTAATTTCAAGAATGACCCGTCTCTTACGAAGGACACTGTAGGGGAAGGGAAAACGGAAGCGGAGAAATCGAGTGAGGTTCCTAAACAACGCACTGATACCGCACGGGCATTTCAATCATGGAAGCCGCTAATCTGCTACAACTGCAAAAAGGAAGGGCACATCGCGATAAACTGTAAGCAAAAGTTTGCTTTTGCAACAATCCGAGAATCGGAAAAGAACATGCGGTTGCTACAGCCGTATTTCCAAGAAATTAGTGTGAATGGGAAAACGTGTCGAGCACTTCGAGACTCAGGGGCAACCATGGACCTTGTCCATCCTCCGTTGGTGTCTCCGGATGGCTTTACAGGAGAATGCGCGTGGATCAGGCAAGTCGCTGAGGAGCAGAGTGCTTGCTTACCAATCGCTATGGCTGTCATTGAAGGCTCGTTCGGTAAACTTCGCACCGAAGCGGCTGTGTCTGCCGCGCTTCCCGATCGTTTTCCTTATCTATTCTCTAATAACTCAGAGCAGCTTCTCAAAGAGCAGGGTAAATGTTTCTTCTCAAACTTAGCGTACATGGCCCTCACGCGATCGCAAGCGCGGAAGCTTTTGCAGGCACTTAATCTTGTTCAATCTGGCGATGCACCAAGTGAAAGAGCTGCTGGTATGTGTGACCTTGGCGGCGAGTCGGCGGAACCTCAGACCGGAAATTCTCCGTTTGAGTCGTTTGAGCAGGCACTCGAGCGGCCCGTTGCCGAAGCGACTGGCGCGGTCTCCGTAGGCGGAGGAGACAACATGGCGCCATTGAGTCAGAGCGAGAGGGGTGCAATGCTTTCGCTTGTAGCGGAAAGTTGGAGTGATCTGTCGAGGGTCGAAAGAGAAATGCTCATTTGAGAGCAGCGTGAGGACCTCTCGATTAAATATCTTGTGGAAAGCCACATGAAGGCTGCACAAGTGTTGTAGAAGGAGTACTACGACAAATCGACAAAGAAGCGCGGTTTTTAGTCAGGTAATGCTGCTGCGGCCATCCAAAAAGAACAAGCTTGAGGTTCATTGGGAAGGGCCCGCCAAAGTAATATCGAAGCTTTCTGATACCAATTGTGAAGTGAAAATAGGAAGGCGGCCAAACAAAATTTATCACAGTAACTTGATGAAACCATACGTTCAACGTCAAGCGGTTTTAAATCTGCTTTTATGCTTCAGAGGAAGAGGGAGCAGAAATTTTGAGTTCTAGTGATGTAATCGAAAGGGGATCGGAGGTAATCTTGGAGCAGTTGAACCTAGGGCCTAGGTTAAGTGAAGTCCAGACGGAGGACCCGAGAAGAATTGTTTCCGAGTTTGAAGACGTGTTTTCGGTTCGTCCTTGAAACACGACGGTGATTGAACACGATATCGAGATAACTTGTGAGGAACCAATCCGTAGCAAGCCGTATAGTTGTTCCCCTGTGCAAAAGCAGATAATGAAAGAGCAGATCGCTAAAATGCTGGAGTTAAGAGTCATAGTACCGGGCGAGAGTGACTATACATACCCTCTAATATTGGTTCAAGTGCCAGGAAAAGATCCGAGGCCATGGTTCGATTACTGGCGTCTTAACGCCATAACTCGAGACCAAACTTACCCGATAACAAACCCAGAGGAGAGGGCAGAAACTGTGTCACAGTCCAACTTTATTTCCACGTTAGACCTCGTGCGAGGGTATTGGCAAGTCCCCCTTATGGTGCGGGCTAGCCGCTATGCCACATTCGTTTCTCCATTTGGAATTTGTCGTGTACTTAAGCTGAGCTTTGGATTAAAAAATGCGCCCTTTTGTTTTCAGGCTGAATGTACCGCGTTCTTAAAGGCCTGTCTGAGTTCGCTTTGCCGTATCTTGACGATGTCGTCATCTTCTCAACCAACTGGGAAGAACATGTCGAGCATTTACGCGTCGGGCTGAACAGGTTGAAAGAAGCTGGTCTTACTATGAAACCTACTATGTGCCACCTAAGGTGCGGCGAGGTGTCTTATCTGGGACACGTTGTGGGGCGTGGCTGGCGTAGACCTTCAGAAATTAAGGTAGCCGCCATCATGAACTATCTATCCATGACGAACCACAAAATCTGAGATTAGGACATTCTTGGGCCTAGCTGGATACTATCAGCATTACGTGCAAAACTGCTCTAGCATTGCCAGCCCTCTAACTGACGCACTTCGAAAGTCCGAGCCGTTTAAAGTAGTATGGGACTCAGAACAGGATAATGCGTTTTGCCAGCTGAAACAGGCCAATGCGAAAATCCCCTTTTCATGGCACCCGATTCCTCTAAGAGATTTGTGATTCAATGCGATGCGAGTGATCGCGTCATGGGAGCTATATTGTACCAGGACGACAGTGCTGGCAACGAAAGGCCAGTTTAGTATCTAAGTCGAAAACTCAGCGGCAGGGAAGAGGCATACAGTACCTCTGAAAAGGAATGCGCTTGCTTCGTGTGGGCCATTCAAAAGCTAGCCTGTTATGTCTCTGGTTCGAGGTTTGTGGTCGAAACGGACCACTGTCTTTTAACTTGGTTAAATAACATGTCACCTAAAAGTGGCCGGTTACTGAGGTGGAGCATGATACTCCGACAGCACAGCTTTGACGTTCGCTACAAAAAAGGAAAGCAAAACGCTAATGCAGACGCATTGAGATGTGCGTTTAGTTAGTACCTTCTCCACCTTTCGGTTTCTATCTGGCGATTTGGGGCAAAATTTTGTCCTCATCATGGCCTTAGCTGAGCGCACTCGTCCAAAGTGATCTCAAGGGCCAACTTTATGTTCTAATCTATTTCGTTACGTCGTTGTACGTGTAAAAATTTGAGCTCTCATTTTAAGAGTCTTGTGTCCCACATGTGCCTCTTGATGTAGAGGGAAGGAAATTCCGATAGACACGTAGCTAGGTATATGTTGTACTATACTTTGTCGGGTGTTCTGTTGTGTGACCGAGTGCACTTGCTTGTGTCGTGTGTTGTCTGTTGTCGAACCGTTCTTGACAAGTTGCAGAACCATCGACAAGTGATGAGACCAAAAATCGTCAGAAGGGACGAGCGAAGCTGGCGGGCAAGTTATGGCGACAAGCCAGTGGAGCTGGGATCCGTCCTCAAGAATGGGATATGTTCACGGAACGGATTTTGGAGCCGCATTCTCCCCATGGCCCTGGAGGCGAACCTAGAGGGACCTGGCGAACGAGCGCACATGACATCCGAGCCACGTGGAAGCAGCTCGTCTTTCGGGCGCATTGTCTGGCGACGGGGGTGCTGTGACGCCTGCGAGTCCACACCGAACGTCCATGCCTCTGAAAAAGGCAATCTGTGTCAAGGCCAGCACGCGAGCCCGCCTGACGCGAACAACTCAACGGCGTCATCAAGCGGCGGCACCTGTCTGTCGCAACACGCACAGAGAGCCCCCTCAGCCCACGAGCCCGTCGTGGCAATCGGCGCCTTCCAGTCTGGCGAGTCTTACGCAATGCGTGGTGACGTCACTCGTCCTTGGCTGCAACCACGCGCAGCGGCTCCGGATTTGATGAGAATGAGGCGGCCCAGCGGCGAGTTCCTTTGCAGGATTTTGACCTCACGGCCAGCAGCACTTCTGGTTGGACATTTGATTACTCAAAGGATCCACCCGGTGCCTCTAAAACAGCCCTGCGGCGCGTCGCCAGCAGCTGACCCATGTGTGAGAGAAGCCTCTCGTCTGTTCGAGCCCCTTTGCAGTCGGCGCGCCCGGTGTCTTTGGCAGGGGCGAAATTTGTGGCGCCCATCGTAACCTTGTCGGCGGTGCGCCTCGTAACAGCGTGCGAGTAAAGACATCTCGGCTCTTCGAGTCGTTAAGCTGTCGGCCCCAGTGCCGAATTTGTAACGCCTCTATTTCTTGCTGTACATAAACTTTGCCTTAACTCACTGTCGTCTCGTCCGCTCGTCTATCAGCTCTGCGCAGAAGCAGTCGCGAGCTGAGAAACCTACGCTAACACACGGCTGGTGACCATGTTGGTGGAGATCGGCGCAGTGGCGCCTTCGGGACCGTGTTGGCGTCACCCGGCCTTCGTAACACAGCACATATATGCGGGCTTTCTACGATATTTTTTTCTCTCTTTTTTGTAGTATGCAGATGATAAATATGCAAATAAGTAGTTGCAAATAAGTAATGCAATGTCATCGGCGAAGCGCAGGTTACTAAGGTATTCTCCATTAACTCTTATCCCTAACTGCTCCCATTCTAGGCTTCTGAAAACCTCCTGTAAGCCCGCGGTAAATAGCATTCAGGAGATTGTGTCCCCCTGCCTTACACCCTTCTTGATTGGTATTCTGTTGCTTTCTTTATGAAGAACTATGGTAGCAGTTGATCCCCTGTAGATTTCTTCCAGAATGTTTATATATACTTCATCTACGCCCTGATTCCGCAGTGTCTGCATGACGGCTGATATTTCTACTAGTAGAAATATCAGCCCCCCACGTTAAAGGGACACAAAAGGCGAAACATTAAAGGGGTCGCGAAACGAAAATTGAAACTACCCGGTTTCAATTTTTCCTGATTTAATTGTAGTTACACATACTAATTTCGAAACATTTCGGCACAATATTTATTTTGTAATTAATGACGACCGTTAAAAGCCGCAGTTTTTTGGGGATTGCTAGCGACCACGCGCTACCATCGGCCGTTATAGGCATTAATATGTGACGTTGGTGAAACGTCACATTAAGAAAAGTTAAAAACACAGCGCTAGATTTATATTGCTTCAAAGTAATAATTTATAGAAACCTAGAAAATGAAAAAAAAATCTTAGAGTAACTTTCGCACTTTGAGTTGTATGCTGTGCAATTAAAATGAGTGATCTGCCGAGCAAGCATCCAACTTGATGAATGCAGCCTGGCGGCAACTGCACCGGTCTGGCGGCCGCGGCCAATGGCAGAGCGGGAGCGTGACAAGGAGCGCCACTGGTGGGCACCCGTTGCAAGCTTTTTTTTTTTTCGCCGCTCTGATAGCCCCGATCGCACTGGTACCTGTGCATAACGTCCTTGTCGGCAGCATGAAAAACTGAATAAACTGTTTCTGATGGTAATTAACTGATGATTGTATAAATTGATGCTTGAAGTGTGCTATTTTTTCAAGGCAACGTTTGTTTCCGAACTACCAACGAGATATCGAGCCGTGATGGAAGGCCATACTGCAGGTAAACAAAAAGTGGCACCTGTCGTCTCGGCAAACCGGCCGGCTTCGTTCCCACCTTTGCTCTTTAGATCGAGGCCGTCGACAAAACTAGTTGCACGGGTAAAGCATTATATATAAGTGTACAATCTTTTATCGTGTTGGCAAAAAGAGGCGCTCGACAAGCCTCGCCTCCGTTGTCCAGTGGCTAAGGTACTCAGCTGCTGACCCGCAGGTCACGGGCTCGAATCCCGCCTGCGGCGGCTGCATTTCCGATGGAGGCGGAAATGTTGTAGGCCCGTGTGCTCAGATTTGGGTGCACGTTAAAGAACCCCAGGTGGTCGAAATTTGCGGAACCTTCCACTATGGCGTCTCTCACAATCATACGGTGCTTTTGGGACGGTAAACTCTACATATCAATCAATAAATCAATAAATCAATCAATAAATATATCAATAAATAAATCAATAAACAAATAAATAAATAAATAAATAAATAAATAAATAAATAAATCAAGCGCTCGACAATGAGCTCACGTTGGAAAGCGAGCGGCACTACTGAGAATGTCGGCCTAGACCTACGCTCGGAGTCGAGAATAAAGGTGGGTAGTGGCGATGTTTGTCGCTCGTAAAGGCGTACCTTTGTTAGAAATGCTATTAGGCAACGAACCGCCGCTGCGTGAGGTTCTTTATTTTGTAAGAGAACACGATGTTTACCGAGTGTGCAAGCTGAAATGCCGTACGTGGACGGAGCATGAGCGCTGATGGCTCGTTCACCCCATGTGTCGTGAATCGTCACACGCCGGATCGGACGCTGAATCGCACTATGTGTCCAGCGCTTATTCCTCGCTACGTCAACCTTGTGCTTTGTCAGACAGTGCCGCATGCACAACTTATCAACGTGCAAACAACGTTCGTTCTCACAAGCTGCTCAGTGAGCCACAGCCCTGAGCACAGTTTCGAGCTATCAACCACGATGTCCCCCGATAGTATGGGTATACAGAGTGAAAACTCGTGGTCCGGGCTTACGCAAGCGAAGGTTCTGATACGCAGTCTGGATACGAGTGCTTGCAGGGTGCAGGTTTTTTCGCCGCCGTCACCGCAATCACTGCCTTGTTCTTGAGCCGACTCCCCTCAAGCAGACGACGCTGTAGTTCGGGAAAGTCCGATGGTGGTGACGGCGCCAAACACTATGATGCTACGAATCATGGTCAACTAAGCCTCGAAAACGTCACTGCGTCGCCATGTTTTGTCGACGACAGAGAGACTTCATTGGCTGTCTTTAAGTGACGTCAGCTGCACAGTTGACAGGAGCGTGAGCTGGGAAACTGAAATTTCGCTTTTTTGTGTATTCATTGAGCCCACAGGATCAAACAAGTCGAGGTGTATATTGAATGGACTGCCAGGATTCTGAAAACACACGTAGTTTAACATTTTTGGAGAAAGTTTTATGACCCCTCTTATTCTACGTTGATTGCTGAAATTGCGGTCTAGAAACCTCGTAGGGCTAATTTTGTGTCAAGGAAGTGCTTATTTAAAAAAAAATCATGTTTTAGTAGTTCGCATCGCGTAAGCATGCTTTAAATCACCCGCCTCAAGTGGAACTTTTCACCTTACTGTTGCCGTGTACAACGTTTCCCGGCTTTACTGCGCGGCCGCCGACACTAGTAGTAGCAGAACTAAAGTAGCGGGAGCCACAGCAGCATATAACGGCCATTGAATAATTTCCTGCCGTGGCCTCCGAGGTGGCAGGCTTGCTTGGTTCAACTGGGTCCCTCTAGATGGTACAACCTTTTCAGTTTTTTATATACCTAGGCTGGAGTACAACGTACATGTTTTCACCCGTTGCAAAGGGCAAATCCACAAATCACCATAATTATCATAAGCATCATCCAGGCGAAAATCGAACTTTTGAACCACTCGCACCATTCTCTATAGTAACGTCCGGTGGTTCTTTTTCCCATGAAGAAAACAGAAATGAACAGAAACGAACAAGCAGAGCTTTATTACGTCTCTTGATGCACGCATGGTTGTTTATTTAGTGCAGCTAGATCGATTACCAGTGATTAACTGTAGGCGGTAATTCTGACGTCATGCGGATCATTTTGCGAATGTGTTACTCATGGCGTATGTGCTCTCATGCATTTGCATCAACTTCTCGATAAGTAGGCCACTATTGTTACTAATATTGTCGTTTTAGACATTGTCATACATTAAGCTGTGATACTGACTTTGGAGGGAACCCACCGCAAGCGTCCCCACCTTAACATTTGTCGTTCATAGATCAAACTTGACGTGATCTTGGGCATGTTGGCACTCCATTTTAACACCTACAGCACTCGCTTGCACACACACACACACGCACACGCACACGCACACGCACACACACACACACACACACTCACACACACAGCCCCACCACGGTGGTCTAGTGGCTAAGGTACTCGGCTGCTGATCCGCAGGTCGCGAGTTCGAATGCCGGCTGTGGCGGCTGCCTTTATGATTGAGGCGGAAATGTTGTGGGCCCGTGTGCTCAGATTTAAGTGCACGTTGAAGAACCCGAGGTGGTCGAAATTTCCGGAGCCCTCCACTACGGCGTCTCTCATAATCATATGGTGGTTTTGGGATGTTAAACCCCACTTATCAATCAACACACACACACACATGCGCGTGCTCTATAAGTGTTAATATCTGTATTGCTTGACTGTTACATAGTGCTCCACCTCTTCATAAAACCAATGTCGCAACCCGAAGCCTTTGCAAAGAGTGCACGCACGAAGGGCAGAAGTGAAAACTTCCTTTAGGTTGAAAAGGCGCAGTAAAGCATAATCTGCCTGAAACGCTACGAGTTGCTCCTGAAGTGCCGCCAATGTTTATAACATGCGACGATTTAAAATGAAATGTAAATAAGTAATCTGCGATTCCCTATACCTTTACCTTTGCTGACGATTTCTTGGAAGCCACTGACAATGAATAATGAATCCAATTCCTCTATTATGCTGCGTTATTTAAAAAACAATCGCCTGTCAGCATATACGTGCACGTTTTACGTGAAGGTTTCAGGGGTAAGTCATGGGAGGCTATTTTTATCAAATGTATACGTGATGAGGTACGGAACTGAAGTTGAAAAAAATATGTACGTTCACGCGTAAGCAAAATAGTGCTAGCATTTTCACTTGATGGTTTAAACCGAAGGAGGGTTCAGTGTTAAGTAGAAATATGATATAATGTACGTAAAAGTTTCACTCACAAAACTAACATCGCTATCGCTCGATTCTGCTCTTCAGCAGTGATGCCACATCATGGGGGTCACGGAGGCCTGCCCCCTTGTGTTCAATCAAGAGAAAGGGAGGACGAGATGCCCCTTACAAGTGTCCCATCTAGGGATTATTCTTTCAAACGTAAATTTCTCGACAGTTTTACACTCTCCGTGAAACCAACTCTGAAAGTTTGAAGCCATTTCATTGTAGTGCACGAACTTTCTGAAAATGCTGCTCCCGATTTATCGCTCCGTCTTTGTCTATTCACGCTTTAAGTTGAAAATGAATCGCTACCAACTCTCAATTTTTCCATTCTACGTGCCGTAGAACGTTTGTTATTCTGAAATTTGAAATATGCAAAAAGTAAGGAAAGAACCTCCAGCAATTTTCTGTTAATGTTCTGTTAGCCATTTACAATTATTTTCAAATGCCACTGCTTGGCTATGATTGTTGTTACTTTTATCAGATCACGGGTGAACATAAATATACTTTACAAGAAAGATTCCAGTGGTGAATCATGGGATGTTTCTTCTAACAGGTATACCTACACGATAGAGAATGGCGGTTAAGTAAAAGAAAACCTGTATACACCAGAGCACGCCTATCTCGCACCGAGGCGCCTTCGGCGGTATACCCTCGCTCCCAGAGACGCCATAATTTGTTTGCAACTGCCAAGGCGCCTCGCTAGCATGGAATGCAGTGGCTCTGGAAGTTTAAAATGCGAAAAAGCGCCTGTTGACGCTGCACCCGCTTATAAAATGTCATCTGGGTGCCACTGCGCTGTCATATAATGCGAAAACAACCAGCACATAAGGAAGAGATTGCTGAGCAGTGCTTGTGAAGTTCACAGCGTATCGCGGGAATCGTGCTAGTGCGGTGTTTTGCACTTGCACAGATTTCCGTCCACAACGAAAAACGCCAAGCTCCGCCGCCTTAGGATATAATTGCAATCAGCAGGAAAAAACTACGAGCCCAGTGAATTACAAGTATACTTATTGAGTTTATTCAAGCACGACTCCAGCTGTTTCACTTTGCAGCAGGGATTTGCGTGTAGTATGCCTGTAGTATGTGGCACAAAACTATTGCCGTACTCGATCGCAGTCCGCATGTCAATAATAGGATATACGTATTACTACTCACGCGTGGATGCACGCACCGCGCATGTTTAGTACAACTGCATGCCTACTATCGCAATGCGTTAACGGCGCGGAACGCATGACTTTCGACTCAGTCGAACTACGACATGCCTTGACTGTCACTATAGGCGAATCTACACGTGCTTTCGGCCGGCGTCACCGTAGCATTTTATTATCTTGTTCTGGCTGGCACTTTTGCATGCGTGTGTCTTCCGAGAGCCCGGCAGGACTGGCAACTGATACACATGCATGCGGTGCATGAGCTTGAGTTGGAACCAGATTCTAGCGCTACGCTGACGCCGGCTTACAGATCAAACTCTGCCTTGTCACAGCCAAGGCACGCCGCAGTTCGACTCAGTCGAAAGCAACGCGTTCCGCTGTTCGCGTTCCTTTCAATCGCAATATTACTTACCTGATGAAGCTGCTTTCCTAGTATTCAATGCACGTGCTCAAGACATTTCGGGCTGTCGAAGAAGGTTTCTTCGACGTTTCACACGAAATCAGCATAAACTTCCAGCACAGGAACAGCGCGAAGCATGCTTACAACCGGACTCGAGTTGTGAAGTTTCGCGTTTGATTTGGAGAGTGTCTGCTCGCCTGGCAGTTGAGGGTGTTGCTTCGCCGCAGTTGCAACAGACGGCGCCACACGCTTTTCAATATGGTAGCAAGCATTGAGCTTGCTGTGTTCTGGTGTATAGCGTTACGCATTATTACAAGAAGGTGATAGCATTTTAGTTCATGATTGAGGTCGAATGACATAGCTGGAAGTAGGCTGAACCATACCAACGAGTTACCCTTAGAAACCAATTGTGTCATAAGTGACTTTTGAAAAAGAAAAAGGAAGAAATAAGCGCAGTTCCGTTACTGCCTCTCTCTGAATGGAAGGCACCTCCACAGTTCTGCGCAGGGAATGGGGGTAAGGAGGGATTAAAAAGATAGGGAGGATTAAACGGCATAGAGATAGAGAGAGGAGTAGAAAGAGAGAGAGGCACAGGGACAGCCACATACGGAAGTAAGGAGTAGATAGGAAAGATGGACACGGTCGCAGAAGACCGAGGACGTGGCACCACTCGGCGAGAGCTCTTGTCGGCGTCAGGAGATGGCGTAGGGTGATCCAGTCGGCCAGAGCTGCATGCGCGGTCGTCGGAGATGGCGGGGGCGCAACCGGTCGGCCCGAAATCCAGCGAGCGAGTCGCAAAAACGTACGCACAGGGGTGCGTATGTATACATCCAGAACAACCACAATGGGGGACACGCATCTTGCATGGTCGGCCATTTTGTTTTTTTGTTAAATATGATTTCTTTTTACTTATATAAATATGAAAACCACGCTTTTAAATAAAAACAAAACGAACTTCAGCAGCCAAAAACAGCCCGACTCGGTTAGAACTTACAGGAGGCGACTCCGCTTCAAGGTGGTTCTGGCGTCCGCGAGACAGGACTAAGCTCTCGCCTTACATCTGAGAGCCTCACGTTGTTTGTGTGTGGCAGACGAGAATGGACGACAAGAGAAAGCTAGTTGAGCTAGGGAAGGAGTTGGGGCTGAGTGGAGAGGCTTTGCTGGCATGGTTGAGCGCTGAGGAAAAAGAAATGAGGGACCAGAGAGCGAAAGATCGAGAGGAGCCACGTCTAGCAGCACAGGCGGAGCATGAGCGTGAAATAGCTCGCATGGAGGCTGAAAGGCTCCTGCTCGAGGAGTGACGTCTGTTCATTGTTGTGTGAGAAAAGTTGTTTTGTGTAAACAACTTTCTTGAGCAGGTGGATATTGTAAGGAAAGGACTTAAAGACGCCGAGGAACGGCAAACCAAAACTGAAGAAGACGAGCGGAGGGCAGGTGGCACGAAGGCGACAACAAGAAATGAAGAAGAGAAGGCACGTGCGATTACGAGGAAACTGTGCGCCAATCAGCTGATGACCAGTGGTGGCCCATAGAGGTGGCGTGCCACGATTGGGCCACGTGCGACCATTACGTGGCAGTAGGCTGTGTGGCTGGGGAGAAGCCGGAGCAGCGCCAGACGGGAGACAGCCGGCCGAAGCGTCGGACGCAGGCGATCCAGGTTCCGGACAGGGAACGCAGCTGTCCACGCTACTGTCGTCCAACTACCAGCTGGGGCGGCATTGCCGGCACGAGTACTGCATCTCGGGGCGTGGCCTGGCCTGCTGTTCTCTTCCTTGCCGAGGGCATCGCGGATCTCGGCGAGGCGTCTCCGCGGTCAGCCGTTCAACACAGCGATGAACGTGGCCTGGCTAATGGTCACGGTTGCGTCGAGCATCGCGTCTCGGCGCACGCTCTTCGCGGGACGGGCTGGCCATTCCCCGCATGGAGCATCGCGTCTCCGATGCGGGTTGACTGCTCAGTAGTCGCACCCATGCCATCAAGCGCCGGTGTCACCAGAGTGTCGCACATCGGCAAGGGACGAGCGAGACTTTCTGCCAGGCGAGACGCGGGCGTGTGTTCGGAGGACCACGGAGCTGGGCGAGGTTCAGGGTGGCCGAGGATCCAGGTCCCAGGGGAGTTCTGGCTGAATCGAGGATCGCCGAGTGGTGCCGAGCGGTACCGAGCAACGCGCCAGACTCGGACGTGGGCCGCGAGCTCATGAGCTGTGCACCCGAGGGTACCTGGCGGTGCCCTGGCCAAGGCGAGGAACGCCGGTGACTGAGCTGCCGCGCCGCAGCTGTGGCGAGCAGCATATCAGCATGGTACAGACAGTGCTGTGCTGAAAGTGAGTGAAAGTTAAAGCATTGAAAGTGAGAGACGGGAGACAGCGGGCCGAAGCGTCGGACGCAGGCGATCCAGGTTCCGGCCAGGGAACGCGGCTGTCCACGCTACTGTCGTCCAACTACCAGCTGGGGCGGCATTGCCGGCACGAGTACTGCATCTCGGGGCGCGGCCTGGCCTACTGTTCTCTTCCTTGCCGAGGGCATCGTGGATCTCGGCGAGGCGTCTCCGCGGTCAGCCGTTCAACACAGCGATGAACATGGCCTGGCTAATGGTCACGGTTGCGTCGAGCATCGCGTCTCGGCGCACGCTCTTCGCTGGACGGGCTGGTCGTTCCCCGCATGGAGCATCGCGTCTTCGATGCGGGCTGACTGCTCAGTAGTCGCACCCATGCCATCAAGCGCTGGTGTCACCAGAACGTCGCACATCGGCAAGGTACGAGCAAGACGTTCTGCCGGGCGAGACGCGGGCGTGTGCACGGAGGACCACGGAGCCGGGCGAAGTCCAGGGTGGCCGAGGATCGAGGGGCCAGGGGAGTTGCTGGCGGAATCGAGGATCGCCAGCGGTGCCGAGCCGTACCAAGAAACGTGCGAAAAAGAGCTCGAGGGTGGAGGCCAGGAAGGCAGAGGAAGCGGGGCGCCGCTCTAGAGGACGAGTTCCTGGCAGCGTTCCTGAGCCGGACGTGGGACCCGCACGTGTCGGCCAGGTCGAGGTCCGGTGTGTCGGTTCGAGGTCGAGTCCGTCGGCCTGTACAAGGTCCAAGGACGGGGCCTGCTGAACGGCTCCTGCCTGGGTGCAGTGGCCGCGAGCAAGTTCGTGGGCGAGGCCTACCGGATGTGGTCCTCGTGAGCCGTGGCCTGATCCTGGACCTCGGGAGTTGCGACCCAGGCTGCTGGGTTGGTCGCGACGTCCGATTCAACGGCGCTGCACACGGTAGCGCATCCGTGTGCGGTCAGCCGTTCCAGCCGTGCCACCTTTGCCCTCGCGCACGTCGACGACCGCATTACGTCGGGACGACGGGGACCCAAACTGCGACGTTCCCATTCCTGGACCAGGAAGTGCACAAAACCGAGAAGAACAAGGTGTGCCTGTACAAGTAGGTGTTTCCGCCGCACCTGCCGCACCCGACGCTGGCCTTCATCGGGCTGCTGCAGCTGCTTGGGGGCGTGTTCCCCGCGCAGGAGGCGCAGAGCCATTCGTTCGCGCAGCTCATCAACAAGAAAGTGTCACTTCCTGCTCTAGTGTGCAATATAAAGCTTCTTTTGTTCGCATCAATTGTGGATGTTAATCCTTTCTCGTCCGCTATCGACAAACATAGTGACGAACGTCCCTTAACCATCACAGTGGTATACATTGAGTATACGGCGCTCGGCTACTGACCCGAAGGCCGCGCTTCTATCCCGGCCACAGCGGTTGAATTTCGATGGAGGCGAAACGCTATGGATTGGTGTACTGTGCTATATGTCACTGCACGTTAAAGGTTATAATGTTTGGGGTTGAATGGATGGATGGATGGATGGATGGATGGATGGATGGATGGATGGATGGATGGTGTATGTATACGGCTGTGCCCTTTTGATCGGGGGGTGGCTCACGCCACCTAGCCATAAAGTTAAGTACTATCACTGTGTTTAAGGATTTAATTCCTTAAACACAGTGAGCATAGCCGTTCTTCTGTTTCGATTGCGCAATGCACTGCTACCGTTTGAGTTCATTGATTCAGTTTTCTTACAAAACAACAATGTAACCAGATTTGCAATGAGCCTTAACTTTTTGCTACCCGCGTCGCGCACAAATTATGGAAAAATGACCACTGCCTTTGCGGCCATTACTTTTTGGAATAACATGCCTCTTTCTGTTAAAACGATGCCCACATTGTCATCATTCAAAAATTCGCTTAAAAGTTTTCTGTTAAATTATTAGCTGCCTGTATATGGGCTTTTTGGGGGCTTTGCGTTTTTGGTTATGCCATTTAGATTATTTCATTTCGATTGACAATGTCCGCCACTGAACGAGATGTTTTTTTTCCCGTTCTTTCTTTTTTCTTTCCTTATTTGCCTTGCTTTTTGTTGCCTGATGTGTCACTTAGCCTATAATAATTACTTATCACTCTATATTGTATAATTGATTTCCATTCACTCGTTGCTTGTTAACTTGATCTGATTTATTGATTGTTATAATGCATCGAGGGTCCCGTTACAGTTTTTAACTTTGGGACCCTCGTCTGTATATAAATATTACTGTACTGCTTTTTTGAAATGAATAATAAACTGAAACTGAAACTGAAACTGAATTTCACTCGCGCCTCGATTGTAGCCAGCAATCGGTTAGCCTCCTCCTGGTTATTCCTACCCGTATAATGTCTATTTTGCCTGCACTGTCCCTATACCCCAATGCTTTGAAAAATTCGGCGCCATTATCTTCGACCAAAGGGTGGAGTCCTTTACAGAACATTATCAAATGTTCAAGCGTTTCTTACTCCTCTCCACACGCACTACATACCGTGTCTGTGCCTTCGTATTTGGCTCGGTACGTCTTGGTCCGGAATACTCCCGTTCTAGCCTCGAAGAGCAGAGAACCACTTACCCCGAGAATTATAGTAGACCTTTTCCCTTGCTATTTCCTGCTTAAAAGTTCGGTAGCTCCCCAGTGATGATTTCGTAAGGATTCCCATCTGATCATTTGGGCACGCCGTGTAGTGGCGGGCTCCGGAATTATTTACCATTTGGTATTCCTTAAAGTAACGACAGAAACTGATACGCAAGAAGCCAATCAATGAGCTAGCACTGAGAGGGAAAGTACAGGAGTTCAGAGTGTCGCTGCAGAACAGGTACTCGGCTCTTAGTGAGGAAACCAACCTTAGCGTAGATACAATGAATGATAATCTGACGAGTATCATTACGGAGTGTGCAGTGGAAGTTGGAGGCAGGGTAGTTAGATAGGACACTGGCAAGCTTTCCCAGGAAACGAAGAACCTAATCAAGAAGCGTCAAATCATGAAAGTCTCAAGTACAACAGACAAAATAGAACTGGCAGAGCTTTCGAAGTTGATTAATAGGCGTAAGGTATGCGATGTAAGAAGGTATAACATGGAGAGAATTGGACACGCTCTGAAAAATGGAGGAAGCGTCAAAGCAGTGAAGAGGAAACTTGGGATAGGCAAAAGTCGGATGTATGCACTAAGGGACAAAGAAGGCAAAATAACTACCAATATGGATAGGATAGTTAAAATAGCGGAGGAGTTTTACAGAGATCTGTACAGTAGCGTCTTTATACAAAGAGGCAAAGCTGCTGGTGACGATCAGGTAACATCAGACCTGCTGAAAGATGGAAGACAGATTGTGTTAGAAAAACTAGCCACCCTGTTTACGAGGTGTCTCCTGACGGAAGGGTACCAGAGTCTTGGAAGAACGCTAACATCATCTTAATACATAAGAAAGGAGATGACAAGGACTTGAAGAATTACAGGCCGATCAGCTTGCTCTCTGTAGTATACAAGCTATTTACAAAGGTAATTGCTAACAGAGTAAAAAAAAAACATTAGAATTCAATCAACCAAAGGAACAAGCAGGATTTAGAACAGGCTACTCAACAATTGACCACATTCATACTATCAATCAGGTAATAGAGAAATGCTCAGAGTATAACCAACCACTATACATAGCCTTCATAGATTACGAGAAGGCGTTTGATTCAGTAGAAATATCAGCCGTCATGCAGACACTGCGGAATCAGACACTGCGTCGATGAAGTATATATAAACATTCTGGAAGAAATCTACAGGGGATCAACTGCTACCATAGTGCTTCATAAAGAAAGCAACAGAATACCAATCAAGAAGGGTGTAAGGCAGGGGAACACAATCTCCCAGATGCTATTTAACGCGTGCTTACAGGAGGTTTTCAGAAGCCTAGAATGGGAACAGTTAGGGATAAGAGTTAATGGAGAATACCTTAGTAACTTGCGCTTCGCCGATGACATTGCATTGCTGAGTAACTTAGGGGACGAATTGCAACTCATGATTACGGAGTTAGACAAGGAGAGCAGAAAGGTGGGTCTTAAAATTAATCTGCAGAAAACGAAAGTAATGTACAACAACCTCGGAAAGGAGCAGCGCTTCGAGATAGGTAATAGTGCACTTGAAGTTGTAAAATACTATGTCTACTTAGGGCAGGTAATAACCGCAGAGCCTAACCACGAGATTGAAGCAACTAGAAGAATAAGAATGGGGTGGAGCACATTCGGCAAGCACTCTCAAATTATGACAGGTAGATTGCCACTATCCCTCAAAAGGAAGGTATATAACAGCTGTATCTTGCCGGTACTTAGCTACGGAGCAGAAACCTGGAGACTCACAAAGAGGGTTCAGCTTAAATTGAGGACGATGCAGCGAACAATGGAAAGAAAAATTGTAGGTGTAACCTTAAGAGACAAGAAGAGAGCAGAGTGGATTAGGGGACAAACGGCGGTTAAGGATATCATAGTTGAAATAAAGAAGAGGAAATGGACATGGGCCGGGCATGTAGCGCGTAGGCAGGATAACCGCTGGTCATTAAGGGTAACTAACTGGATTCCCAGAGAAGGGAAGTGGGTTAAGGGGAGAAAGAAGGTTAGGTGGGCAGATGAGATTAAGAAGTTTGCGGGTATAAATTGGCAGCAGCAAGCACAGGACCGGGTTAACTGGCGGAACATGGGAGAGGCCTTTGTCCTGCAGTGGACGTAGTCAGGCTGATGATGATGATGATGATGATGATTCCTTGAAGTACACTGATATTGTTCAGTAAAACAGGGGCCTCTGTCATTTCTCCTCCATCGAAATGCGATCGGGGCGGAACCGGCGATCTTTGGGTCAGCAACCGAGCATGCACCGTAACCGCGGCGAAACCTGCCCTATACGGAGTCCTCATAATCATACCATGATTTTGGCACGTAAAATCATAATTAAAAGAAAAGCCTTAGGTGCCTCGCCAAACGCGAAAATTGACCGGCGACGTCACGCGGTGTCGGTCATTACATTCGAATAATTTTACTTCTCGATGGCTTCTCGCTTGTCCCCCACTTTTTAAACCCCCTTACCGCGGTATGAGTCCTACGCATTACGTGCGCTGCCTGTAACTCCGCTTATTTTCATCTTAATGTAAGAATATAGATTAGCCTCATTTGCGCTTTTATGCTCGTTGATGTCATTTTTGCCCTCGTTTTTTCAGGTTAACCTTTTCTTTTCAGGTTACAGCTGAAGCTTGTTGTTACGTTCCTGACCATTCACTATTAGCACTATTGAAAAGTTCATGTCATCTGGATACCTTATGGTTGCTAAGGTATTCGCTGTTAATCCTCACTTTCAATCTTTCCCAATGTAGTGGCAGCAGTATCTATTGAAAACATGCAGTGATTGACATTTGAGAGACGTTGTCTCTATGTCTAATCAGTTTGTCAGAACTGGGTTTTCTCCTTTTTCGTGTGTGTGCGCGCGTGTGCGTGTGTGTGTGTGTGTGTGTGTGTGTGTGTGTGTGATGAAGGTAACTGTGAAATCCGAACAGATGTACTTTTTTACTTGGAAGCTCGTATCCCATCTGAAACAAGTAATTTTTACAGCGAAGCTGTGCATGGCGAGGCTCTGGTGTATCGCGTTCGCGGGCAAAATGACGCTCGGAACAACAATGCTCAGTGACGCTTGGCCCCTCGCCACCACTGCAGTCTCTTTCACAAGTGTCGCGATACTCGGCGGCAGCACTTAATTGTCACTGTTGAGAGTTGAGGCCCTAACGACTGCCCTGAATTACTCGCGTCCCGGCCGGAGGTCGAAAGCCTCATCTTCATGAAGAGCTGCTGTAAGAGGAGCCGTACTCAAGCTTCGTAGAGGAATATAACAGATCTAATCACATTTGTACAGTTTCAAAGTAGGTTCCATATCTCTTCTCTCAGGCATCTGCTCGCACTTTTATCCCCTCAAAGTCCCTAGAATCCAAGTCTAGGGAAACCAGAAACGACGTCGTCTGCCAACCAAATCAGCAGGCGAGTCCCATCATTCCTAGGAGGATTGAAAGAGGAAGGGCAGGGAGGTTAGCCAGTTCTCAGACCGGCTGGCTACCCTTTGTTAGTCATAGAGTTTCCTAAAGTTATCTAGAGGAGACTCTGGCGCTGCGATCGTTCAGTGACCTTGGGAATGATGGGTACATACATGGATTTGCCTATTATCTTATACTGGCGGGCAGCGAATCGCACTTCCGACTTCGTTTATTGAAGTTTCGATTTTGTTTCGAAGGAAATAACGAACTCTTTCGAACTTCGTTACCCGATTTGAAATAGTAACCTCAAAAGATTATGGTGGGGAAGCGCAAGCTTTGAACATTTGCTGATTTTTGTTTCGTGACAAAAAAGCTTGAAGCCGCGCGAACACAAATCAAGCCAGAAGTACGAAGAGAAAAAAAAACACACCATATCCATGAAATGAATGATGACGAGTGGGCGAAGCTCTGGAGAATCATTGACCGTGAATTCTTCCATAAATTGCCGTCGCTGCCGTTTCACTGCAGCTGCGCGAGCCCTCGCCCCCTCTGGATCAGCTTGCCGACGTTTCCATGCCGCTGCAGCTTCGAGAGCCCTCAGATCCGGGTCGGCTTGCCGGCGCTGCCGTTTCGCTGCAGCTTCGCAAGCCTGCAAGTCTGCATGGATCCGCTTGTCTGCGCTTCCGTGCTGAAGCCACTCTGCGAGCCCGAAACTTTGGACTGTGTTGCCGCGTAGCCGCGCTGCGCACTCCATGAGCGCCGCTGTCGAAAGGATAGATGGGTTGATATGGCTGTACCCTTTAGTTCAGGCGGTGGCTAGCGCCACCTAGCCGTAATAGTTAGTGAACAAAAACTAAACTTTTCTTTCTTTAAATGTTAAAGTTAAGCACTGGCACTTTGCAGTGAAGAGTTTAATTTTCACTCGTGCCTTGACTTTAGCCACCACTCAGATAACCTCCTTCTAGTTAATTCTACCCGCTTAAACTCAACTTTTCCCTCCCTGTCTCTACAACCCACTGATTTTAAAAACTCTGCGCCGTCATCCTGAACTATGTGAAGCCCTTTAAAGAAAATTATCAAGTGTTTGAAAGTTTTCTCCTCCTCTCCATATGCACTGCATATTGTGTCTACCCCTTCGTATTTGGTCCGATATGTCTTGGTTCGCAATACTCCCGTCTTGGCCTCAAACACTAGATAACTACCCCGAGTGTTATCATAGATCTTTTCTTTTGCAATTTCCTGCTTAAAATTTTAATAGATCACTTGTGCGGCCTTTTTGATTGATTTGTGGGGTTTAACGTCCCAAAACCACCATATGATTATGACAGACGCCGTAGTGGAGGGCTCCGGAAATTTCGACCACCTGGGGTTCTTTAACGTGCACCCAAATCTGAGCACACGGGCTTACAACATTTCCGCCTCCATCGAAAATGCAGCCACCGCAGCCGGGATTCGAACCCGCGACCTGCGGGTCAGCAGCCGAGTACCTTAGCCACTAGACCACCGCGGTGGAGCAACGGCCTTTTTAATCATGTGAATTATCCACATGTCGGTCTCCGTTTCCATCACCGACTTCTTAACGGATAGTTCTGTTTGGTTTGGCCCCTGCTCTATCTAAGTATTTACCCATCAATTTTCTGGTTCTCCTCCTCCATTTTATATAAGCAAACCTCATGTCCAAATAGCTGAAAACCTTCCTAGCCCAACGCTCCTCCCCCATTTCTCTTAATGACTTCTCAATCGCTCCTCAAATTTTATCTTGCTGCCAGCTTCCCTGCTCTCGAATGATGTCCATCCCATAGCACCTTGTACTCCCTGATTTGGTGAATACCTGTGAGCTCCTAAAGCAAGCCTACCCATTCCACGTTCCTTAATTTCTAATCTGCTTGAACCTTTGGTCTCATGCACAAGACCGCATTAGTGAAAGTAAGACCAGGAACCATGACAACTTTCCTAATTCATCTCACAACATCATATTTATTGTAATTCCACAGTGCTCAATTTTTCGTCACCGCTGCATTCCTGTTTCCTTTAGTCAACACGTATATTTCGTGTTGCCTTAGGTATTCGGCCCCATTGCTTATCCATACGCCCAGATATTTGTATTTATCTGTTATCTCTAGCGTGACCTCCTGTATTCTAAGCTCACTACCTTCATTGTCATTAAAATCATGACTGATGATTTTTCCTTACTGAATCTGAAATCTAACCTATCTCCCTCATTACCACAGATGTCCATTGATTTCTGCAAACATTCTTTGATGTCGGCCATTAGCATTATATCATCTGCGTACATAAATTCTGGTAGTGCCTGTTCAATGAGTTTTCCTTCTTTGACGAAACAGAGGCTGAAGCCAAGCCCATTCTCCTATATCTTGGCCTCTAATCCTTGTAGGTACATCATGAATGACAAGGGTGACAAAGGACACCCCTGCCTAAGCCCCCGTTTTATCACTGTGGGCTCGGAGACCTGTCTTCCCATTTTATAACTACCTTGTTACTTTTATAGATATCCTTTAAGAGCTTAGTGACTCCGTCCTCCACACCTAGTGTGTCTAGTATTCCCCACAAGGTCTCTTGAATTACGCTATCGTTCGCTTCCTTGATATCCAAAAATGCTAGCCACAGGGGCCTGTGGTTCTTTTCTGCTATTTAGATGCACTGCGTCAATGAGAACACTGTCTGCCAACCTCCTGTGTTTCCGAAGCCCATTTTGCAGTTCCCCCAGCACCCCCTTATCCTCTATCCATGCCTGAAATTTTTCCTTAAATCTGCATCACCAGCCTGCAAACCACGGATCACTGTTATCGGACGATAGTTGTTTATGTCAGCTTTGTCCCTTGTTCCCTCATAAATAATGCTCATTCTGCTAAGTTTCCATCCATCAGGGACTTCCCCATCGATTCTTGTTTTGCTAGCTGCCTCTCTCAAAGTCTGCTTACACTTGGGACCTAATTCCTTTATCAGCATAATTAGGATGCCGTCAGGGCCTGTTGATGTACTACCAGGAACACTCCTCTCAGCCCTTTCCCGCTCTCTTTGTGAAAATAGAGCCATTGCACCTCTTGATCCATCCTTGTTCTTTCAGGTGCATAAAAGACTTCCTTGTTGAAACTTTTCGGTCATCCTTGTTCTTATATATTCAAAACATTCATCCCCTTCTAGCCTAACACCTTGAGCTGTTGTTATAAACCTCTGCTCTAGGCTTGCCGCCTTTTTAGGGAATTTACATGGTTCCGAAATTTCGCTGCGGCCTTTCTATCCTTTTTATGTACTTCTGCTAGCCACTGAGCCCCCTTTCTTCTAATCTTTTCATTGATCAGAAGGGATGCTTCCCTTCTACAGCTTAGAAAAATATCCAATTTTCTTTCAACATCAACTGTCGGGTCACCCCGCTGCTTAGCATGTCTTTGTTCCCTAGAAGCTTCCTGACGTTTTTCTATGGCTCTCTTAACTTCCTGATCTCACCAACTTTTGGGTTTGTGTCTCCTTTTTTGGAGTGACTTGTCACATACCTTAGCAAGCTCTAGCTCAAACAGTCTAATTAGGTTCGTGTACGTTCACACAGTTTTATTATCCCAATTGACTACTTTCTCAACTTCTTTAGTAGCAATTATATTTGCCTTTCTGAACAAAAATTCCCCTGTTGTTGCTCATCTTATCTCCTTCCCACTTTCATTGCTCTTCTAAAACTTAGCTTGATGCGCTTGTGATCACTGCCGAGACTTCTGGAGCCACATTCATCTATGTGCATTCCCCTGAGCCTATCATACGTGACATCGTGAATGATCTATCGTCGACTGCTGCGATCCTACCCCCCATGCTATTTGCCCTTCGCACTTGTCAGTACTGTTGCAAATGATCAAATCAAGCCTTTCACACATATTAATGATCATTTTGCCTGTTGGGTCAGTATACCCATCTATATTTCAGGTTATAATGAGCCGACACCCGTAACTTAAAGTCGGCTGAACGTCAGGCTCCTCCACTCACTGGGAAAGTGAAGGCATCAACTTCTTGCGCGCGCTATATTGTTCATCGTCTTTTCTACAGCGGCCCATACAATTTCGCCAGAAACGACACCGTGTAATAAATGCTTGTGGAAGTACCCCCCCCCCCCCGAGAGCATCGTCGCGATGCGGGGGGTGCATGATTACAAGAGAAAATGCACAGACACACAATCTGATGGTGACAGAGCGTTCACAAAGTCACGTTTAGGTTTAACGAGTAGTCAACGCTGGTGCCATGGAATGGGTTCATCCTGTAAACCTAGACAATGTCTGCGGTGAACGACGGGAGCGACGAGCTCCATATTCGGAGAGAACTTCGTAGTTCACTTCGCTGAGCCACCGGAAAGCTCTATAGGGACCAAAGTAGCGGTGCAATAGCTTTTCTGAAAGGCCCCGTTGGCGAAAGGGGGTCCACAGCCGGACTTGATCGCTGGGTTGGTAAATAACCTGGCGATGACGATCATTGTACCACTGGGAGTTGACGCATTGCTAGTTAAGGAATCTTTCGAGGTTGAGCTGCGTCCACGAGTGGGATGAATTCGTTCGTGTTGACATTAACGGCGCACCTGTCGGGTAAGAGCATGACATCCAGCATAGTGGTTGCCTCCCTGCCGTGAAGCAAGCAGAATGGTGTGAACCCGGTAGTTTTTTCAACAGCAGTGTCGTAGGCGAACGTGATGTATGGCAAAATGTCATCTCAGTTTTTGTGGTCTCGATGAACGTACACGGAAAGCACCAAGTGTCTTGTTTAGTCTCTCTGCAAGGACGTTGTTCTGCGGGTGGCATGCAATTGTTTTGCTATGCGCGGTTCCACTTAGCTACATAAAATCTTCCATCATCTTGGCGGTAAAAGCTGTTCCACGTTCAGTTATTACTACTGCTGGCGCTCCGTGGCAGAGAACTATGTTTTTCATGAAGTGGGCAATATTTCTGGCGGTGCCTCGTGGTAATACTTTGGTTTCACAGTGTCGTGTCATATAATAAATGGCAACAACGATCCAGTGGTCACCATCGTGAGACATCAGGAAGGTCCGAGCAGGTCTATACCAATCTGTTGGAATGGTTGTGCTGGCGAGACAATAGGCCTCAGAAAGCCAGCTGGGTGCTGAGGTGCTGCTTTACGGCGCTGGCATTCACGACACGTCTGAACATAATGCTTGACGTCCTGTGCAAGTTTTGGCCAGAAGTAGTGCTGGCGAATACGAGCTAAGGTTCGTGTGAATCCCAAGTGGCCAGACGAAGGCTCATTATGGTAGGCCAATAAAATATCAGCACGTAGCGCGGGTTGAATGACGAGGAGTTGTTCAGCCGCGTATTGGTTAAATTTCTTCTTATGAAGAACATTGTTGGGCAGATAAACGAATAATGGCGAACGTGAGAACAATCATGGAGGGCAAGAATCGCCCCCTTCTAGATATTCAATGAATTTTCGATGCTCGGCATCACCTCTCTGTTGTTGCGCCATGTCAGACGCATGGATATCGCTAAGGAAGCGACCGTCGATGTCACCGTCAGTTGCGATCGTTGTAGGTGAAGCACGCGAAAGACAATCTGCATCCGTGTGCTTCCGGGCAGACTTATAAACGATTGTTACGTCAAATTCTTGAAAGCATAAGCTCCCCCTGGCCAGACGTCCTGAGGGGTCCTTGAGATTCGCAAGCCAGCAGAGGGCGTGACGATCTGTAACAACTTTGAATGGACGACCGTAGAGGTATGGTCGGAACTTTGCTATCGCCCAGACAACAGCTAGACATTCTTTCTCTGTGGTCGAGTAGTTCACCTCCGCAGGTGATAATATCCGGCTAGCATAAGCAATAGCACATTCGGCGCCCTCTTACGAGGACTGCACCAAGGCCGATGCTACTTGTGTCAGTGTACAATTCAGTAGAGGCGTCTTCATCAAAATGTCCAAGTATCGGCTGAGTTTGCAGGCGCTGCTGAATGTCAGAGAAAGCGGCTCTTTGCTCGGGGCCCCCACACAAAGGGAACGTCATCTTTTGTCAAACGGATCAATGGCTCGGCTATGTTAGAAAAATTTCGCACAAAACGCCTGTAATATGCGCAGAGACCTAGAAATCGACACACATCACGTTTGTTGGAAGGTGGCGGAAATGCAGCAACAGCCAATGTTCTTTCTGGATCCAGCCGAATGTCATCATGGCTGGCGAGATGGCCGAGGAACTTTAGTTCGTCGTAAGCAAAATGGCACTTTTTCGGTTTTAATGACAGGCTTGTCGCACAAATTGCATAAAAGACTGACTGAAGTCGCTCCAAATGCTGTTCAAAGGTTCTTGAAAGTACAACGACATCGTGCAAATAAACGAGACATGATTCCTACTTAAGGCCCGACAGCACAGTATCCATCATTCTTTGGAACATTGCACGAGCAGAACACAGACAAAATGGCAGCACTTGGAATTCGTACAGGCCATCAGGGTTTATGAATGATGTTTTTTTGCGGTCACGCTGATGCACTTCGATCTGCCAATACCCACTACGTAAATCCATTGAGGAGAAATAGTGGGCATGTCGAAGGTGGTATAGTGAGTCGTCAATGCGTGGAAGAGGGTAGACGTCCTTCTTGGTCACCTTGTCAAGTTTCCGGTAATCCACGCAAGAGTGCCATCCTTCATGCTGGACGCGGCGAGTGCGCCTTGCAAGAGCTCGATGACCCTGCGTGGTGTCGAATGGTGGCCGCAGGCCCGGTTCACCTCTCACCGCAGAGCATGGGTCTGGACGGCTGGTGCTGATCCGTGTGCAGGCGTCCTGTCAGCCGGAGACACACAGCCGCAGTGCGAGGCCCCACTTCCGCGTATTCGAGGCGCTCGGCATGGTGGCCGCAATTGGGGCACGGGGGCTACAAGTGTTGCATTTCAGCTCCAAACCAGTGACAATGGTGTGGTTCTGAGCCGAGTTCGAACCCTCACGCAAAACTGCCGAGCGCGCCTTTCGCGCTTTTCTTTTTGCTGCAAAGTGCACGGGGCTGCCTCACTTCATCCGTTCCGGCTCCCGCAGCGAAGGGAGGCCCGCTGATCTTAACCCCTCTAGTCGTTGTGCCACATTGTCTTGTGTCGTGACACTACGCTAAAGCACTGTTATTAGAAGTTGCCCTTTGGAGTCGCTAAGTAAAGGATGCGTGTCGTTCGCTCGAAGGAAGAGCGGCAATCGAAGGAGCGCCCACGCGCACAGAGGCGTGAATGGGCGCGAAAACGGCGTGAAACCGCTACTGCAGAAGGTTCAGTTCAAGTCGCTGGCTTAGCGGGCTTTCATTTTTGATAGTCTGTGTAAGTGTCTGATCGATTTATTTATTTATCTGACAGCCATAAAAAGAGGTTGGTCTAAGGGACGGCCTCGACTCTGGCAGGTTCGAAGGCTTAAATTACAAGGTTAACGACATATCGCGAGGCACAAACGCATAACTTTTACAGCGCTGACTGAGACGTTCTCAAAAACGGAGGCTGGCATTTGATCTCGGAAGTGCTCTCGTTGTTCCGAGTAGGCCCGCCGTCTATTTTGGGCCACCCTCCCGCGACGGTATACAGTGCGCATGGCCGAGCAGATGCTCCTGCTACCGGCAGTAACACGCACTACCAAACTTGCGCAACGCGCTCACGACTGCTGGGCGTGACTTGTACTTCTCTCTCGCTCGTGGTACTGCGCGGTGGAAGCGCTTACGCAATCGTCTCGGGCAATGCGTGGCTTTCGATTTGCAAGTCGGTCACAGCGGGGTCGAAACGCCCGATGCGGAAACGTGCGTCCGCTCGTGCACGTGGTGAAGTGGCACTGACGAAAGTCCCCATCGATCACGCATCTCGCTTTGGAGGCACGCGTTTCTGCCCATGCGAGAGGTATTTGGGTTGAGGGAGCGAGCCGCCGCATGCTCCCTTTCGTCTCTCGACAGCTGGGAATGTTCGCTCGAGGCGAGGCACATCGAGGGAAGAACTACCGGCACCGCTTCATTTCATTTAATATCCACATCGGCAAAATGCAGTTATCCTGCGACACTGTAATTGCAGTGAGCGCAGTATATGACACGAGAGAGTGTCTGAATATAGTACTCGGCGCAACTGCATGCTTTGACTCCATACTTAATAAATAAAGAAGCAAATCAAGGACCCGTATTCACGACTACAATTTTACGTTATAATTTTACGTTACAATTACAATTCTCCTGTAAGAGAAGGCGCAGGTGAATCGTGATGTCGGCGAGCAGCCCCAACGATATCTACAAATGCTTTGAATGTGCATGTGTGCTTCCCAAAGCATTCGGCAGAAGCACAACCCAGACCTTCTCAATCGATTTTTTTTTTGTTCTTATTGAGACAGAACTTAGCGTGCGTTGGTCCCTTGGTCCTTTAGTCATGCCCAGCTCTTCCTGATCATGTTTTATTTGCGCTGTAGTCGCAATCACATTGAACCAACAAGCCCAGTCTTCTACCTTACTTAGTTCCTTATATAGGTTATGTGGTCCCAAGGCAAGCTTTTCATCCTCAGCTTCACCATCGGCCCACATAAAAGTTGAAGGACACTTTGTAATTTCCTAAGTGCGTGACCATTCGTTTGGCAATGGAATTTTTTTCTTCGTGTGTGCATGCGTGCGTGTGCGCGTGTGCGTGCGCGCGTGCGTTTGCGTGTGTGTGTGTGCGTGTGTGCGTGTGTGTGTGTGCGTGTGTGTGTGTGCGTGTGCGTGTGTGTGTGACTGATGGCGGCGCGGTGAAGTGTGCTTGTATGACGTCAGTTTGAGGATTCGCGCGGCGCCGTATAGAAACCACCATCGTGGTAAAACTCGGCAAAGACGCAGTTCAATTGATGATCTAGTGTATGGTGGCTACGGACGCTGTTTTAACAACCATTGGTGTCCGCTTTTAACGCTCATTTTAAAAGCACATCGCTTTGTTTATAAATAACGGCGACCGCTTTTCTCTGCGGCGAGTCTGCGCAATGGTGGAGTACTGCTCCTCTATATCATCACCCACCCGCGAAAAGGGCGTTAACTTTCACAACTATACTATAAAGACCTGAGGCTGAGGAAGAAGTGAATAGTATAATTAAGGGAGGGAAAGCGCCCCACGCCTTCGTCGACCGTATTCAGCAAGCACTTTGCTGACAGTGGCTTCTGCTATACCCACCCTACCCTTCCCTTTTCGGTAAGCTTTCAACTGTGTTTTGATATATATATATATATATATATATATATATATATATATATATATATATATATATATATATATATATATATATATATATATAGATAGATAGATAGATAGATAGATAGATAGATATGCGGGGTATAACGTTCCATAACCACCATATAATTATGAGAGACGCCATAGTGAAGTGCTCCGGAAATGTCGAACATCATGGGGTTCTTTAGCGTGCCCCCCAATCTAAGCAGACAGGCCTACGGCATTTTCGCCATCATGAAAAGTGCAGCCTTCGGAGCCGGGATTCGATCCCGCGACCTGCCTGACAGCAGCCAAAAACCTTAGCCACTAGACCACAGCGTCGGGGCGTTTCAGTTGTGTTTCAGCGCCTCACCAGTAAGTATTTCAGCCATTAATTGCACGCAGCGTACAGGCGTAAGCGACTTACACCATGTGAGGTGCCGTCGCAAAGCATACTGCGAAAGACAGGGAGCCGGCGATGCGACCTCCGAATCGTCTCAGATAAGCGCGCCACGTGAGCGCATGCAGCTGAGCAGCGCAGGGCATCTGAGACTACAGCTTTATTTGATTGGTGTACGTACACCCATCTGCAAAATAAGTCGGGCACGCGAGTGACGACCGCAATCTAATAAAACTATGTAATATATATCCAGGGGCTTTAGATAAAACTTGAGTTACTGTATATGCAACCTAAACGTAGCATATACAGTAACTCTATATAAATCTGCTTCGCCACGCCATCTGATGTGGTGAGTGTGCGAGCGAGTCCTTTCATTTTCACATCTACATCTTAATTACTTGCTTGCATCGGACCAAGTGATCACATGTATTGTTTTTCGCTAGGCATCGCTTTCTTCAATCCGTGACGCGCCCAATTCGACGTGGGCACGGTGGCAGGAAAACATACGCAGCTCGCTTCAGAGACAAGAACAGCGTTTAAAGTGCTACTGCTAAAAGCTCCTTTCGCAGAAATTCCGGTGTTGGTGTGTTCGAAAGTGTCATTGGTAGAGCGAAAAAATATCAGCATTGTCCGCTAGCGAGAACAAATAGTGGATGTAAATAAATAAAAGGACTAATAAAGGACATCGGTCCCCGTGGGGATCAAAGCAGCGCGTTCTGCGTGACAAGAAGGTGTTCCCTGTTACACGCACAAGCATTTTTTTCCCCTGACGGCACGTGCAAAGATGACAAGTAATGGTGTGTGCGGCAACGGTTCACCACTGAGACAAGAGATGTTATCTCTTTAATCAGGACATAACGAGCCGCATACACTTAACCGCCACTGTGCTCGCGTTGAATTCACTGCGTCACGAATAGACGAAAGAGGCGCATATCGCAAAACGCCACATGTAATCACTTGGTCCACTGCAAGTGAGTAAAAAGACAGGCATGTGAAAATGAAAGGAGACGCATGCACACTAACCGCGTCAAATGGCGTGGCGATGCAATTTGATCTAAAACCCCTTTATATTTAGTTCTATCTAGAGTGCCTGCAGATGCGCGCACCCCCATTCAGAGTGCGGTCATTCTTTGAAAGGGTTGACTCCACTTCGCCGCGCAAGTCCGCTATGTTGTAACCCACACCACGCATGTTGAATGTGTACGCGAAACCTGCTGCCTTGTCGCCGTCTAATTAGTTAGCAAGTCCTGCAAGATGACTACATGCTGCGTACCACACAGTGCACGAACTATTCTAGAAAGGAATGGGGGGTATTTTCTTTCTCGACTGATCTTAAAGAAAAATTCGAGGACCCTTAAGCTTCGCCTTTAACAGTTGAACGCGATAGCAAAATCCGGCCCCTAGGGCACCATTCAACCGCGAAGTGCATACTTATTCATGTGTTTTGTTACACACGCACGCACACAGTATATTAGACTAGCGCGCGCTATTATGGCTGAATGGGCTCGTTTTTGTCGTGACCCCAGTCGACCAAAATGCGTAAAGGGGCCCTGAAACGCTTTTCAAGTAACCTTAGAATGAATTCACTAGAAGAGCTCATTGCCTCACGAATTCAACACCACAAAAAATTTAAGAATCTGTCCAGTGTGAGTGGAGTTACAAAGATTTGTCGCATGCTGCAATTGCATTATCTCTTTCCTCGTCCTGACGAAAGCACTGTAAGCTAAGCATGGAGGGGTGGCAGGGCAAGGAAACTACCGTGCCTCGTGACCTTGAGCACTTTTTTTTTCTTCAAATGCGTGGCTTTTTCAGTGCGATCGTGCGCACACGCATGGACAAGCAGCGGCCTCCCGGGGCTATCTATGTAACGTGATTTTTCGGTCACAGACGCACAGACGATTTTTCGCTCACAACCAATGTGCATGGCCGACGCCGGCAGCAGGTTTTCTGCGACACGAGCTCTTTAACGCTATCGCGTTAAAACTTTTATTGACACTGAGAATAAAGGGTGACAAGTGGCAGCCAACGAATGCCTCTCATGCATGTAGCGTGAATATTGCAAACTTTGTTGATGTTTTCTATCACATTTCCTTTGATACGTCGGGAACTTGGGAGACGATTTTCTAAACGGCGTGTATATTACTATAGTAACACAGTCACAGATTACACCATTACAAGTTATGTGCGTCGTTTTACTTTGTGTTTGTGCACGTACGTGTGCACCTTAACATGATTGTACTTTTTGCGAACTGATAACCACAATAGTTTCATGGCGTTTGAACCGTTCTAATAGATATGGCGTTCTTTGCTGTGTGTGCTTCAAAATAGTACTTTCACTGTCGTGGACATCACCTTTTATTTTGTTTTATGCATGATAGTGTGATCATAATATGATCCCGTCTATAATAAACTACAACAATTGTCCGTCCGTACATCCATCCATCTGTCTCTAGATTTGCTGTGCCGGCGTAGCCAGCGCAGTATATCCACAGACAGGTGGACGGGCAGACAGACAGACAGACGCATATATATATATATATATACATATATATATATATATATATATATATATATATATATATAGACAGATGGACGCACGCACGGACGGACCATGGGCGGACCGACGCTTCACCCCACTCATCATCATTCACTCGGTGGATGTGCCTTGATTTTTTATGTTTCGCTAATTAATTTGCTTCACTAGATGTGTCGCACGCTCATATTAAGAAGACGGGGACATTTATAGTGCGCGTCTATATACTGTTTGTCGAACTTCGACAATTCGAGCTTGAATACTGTCAGACGTTCAGGAAAGCATATATCATGTGCCTTAATGTTAGCTGCGTTTTTACACGACTTTTTCTTTCGACAGTCAAGGGAATCATATCTTTCCACTTCTGTTTTTTTTATGGAAAGCGTTTCACATCTCTAACTTGCCTTAATAAAGCTAACCTGCGATGCCTTCAACCACACACACGCACACACACGAACATATCCACCCGTGAAGTATAAAAGTGAATAGTTATGTCGGCAGTTGTGCACCTCTCAGCCACAGCCAACAGCCGAGTAACCGCGTCGCCAGACAGGATGGATACGTTCTGCAACAGATTCAAGCGCGAAACATTCATTAACTTGTTGGGATGCATACCTACAAACTCATATCTAGCAATACTCATGAACGATCTTGCGTTTGTCAAGGCTATTCTAGCACTGAGTGTTTTTACTCTAAAGCAAAAAGCCGCGAAGCCGCACGCTTGCAGTGCGTGCATTGAGGAGCGGGCCAAGTAATGGCGACCGCTGTAGCAGACGACGCACTTGTCTCCACTCTGAACGGAGCGAATGCCTACGCGCGCATCAAGGCACTCTATTTTAATCATTGCGGCCATCGCTCGCTCGTCTCGACTTATTTTGCAGGCAGGTGCACTACATATATAAGTAATTTACTCATCAAGACAAGCGCGCACCTAGCGCACTGCTTAACATAAATTCACAAGCGAAACCTGCTGTCACTGTTTAGTGCACAACATCATCATCACTTATCTTTTCTTAAGGGCCCCTGGCGGGGTATTGCATAAAGGGGAAAGGGCGAACAAGGATACACAAAGGCAATTACAGACCAAGAAAATAAAGTAGGTCAGAATTAAAGAATTAGAATTACAGGGCCATAATAAAAATACAGAACTCGTTATATAACTAATGGCATGATTTAAAGTGCCATAAAAATGAGAGAAAGGCAACTGGCTACCAAGAAATTACGACGCTGCGGTTGTAAAATGAGTTTCCGGTGAGGTTTTAAACTTCAGAGTATTACGTTCGTTGGCTATTGCTTTGGAAGCCCATTCCAATCCTCAATTGTTAACGGGAGGAAAGATTGGGGAAAAGCGTTGGTTGAACTTTTTAAATTTTGGACACTCAAGAAATTGAAGAGACGGCGCGAAGTTCGAATTGATGGGAGAAGCAGGGAGCCATGTAAGTAAGAATAATTAAAATACAGTTTGTAAAATGAACAAAGGCCTGCTATTTTTCGTCTAACATCTACAGAGGTGAGAGACAGTAATAATTTTATAGTAGTAACACTAGTGCGGAAATTGTATTCGGAGGTTATAAAACGAGCCGCGTGATTTTGAGTGACTTTAAGGGCATCTACTAAATAAGATTGGTGTGGATTCCGAATTGGAGAGGCATACTCAAGTTTACTGCGGATGTAGGTTTTGTAGGCGAGTTTACATTGACTAAAGGTTGTCATATAATCACTGTGGCTCTGTGCGTGGTAAATACAATAATCGATAACTATTTGTTATATTCTGATACCCAAGTGACGGCTTTATGTAGTATTAACATGAACTACTTCGTGATGCCGCTCTCATTGAACAAGCATTACTGAGACAAACTGCAGTCTTTTGCATCAGCCAGGGGGTGCATTGAGATGGAACTTGGCCCCTTGCCCAGTCACACCAGCACCTACCCCTCAAGACTTTTCTTACTGCGATACAGCAGAGGCTTGCGCCCTGCCGACGCTCATAACTGCAATCCAAACATGATTATCTCCACTCACTACTCCACTATGTAAGGTTTAACGTCCCAAAACCACCATATGATGATGAGAGACGCCGTAGTGGAGGGCTCCGGAAATTTCGACCACTTGGGGTTTTTCAACGTGCACCCAAATCTGAGCCCACGGGCCTACAACATTTCCGCCTCCATCAAAAATGCAGCAAGCATGTTTATCTCAAATTTGGTAATAAGATGTTGCTTTGTATTTCTAGTAGATGCCATGAACTGTCTATTGACTGCCAAAGCAGCAATCTAAACAGCTACTCTGCAGTAATCATCTCGTGTGTTGTTTGCGAATGCCAGAGTGGCAGAAATCAGCCATTGTCAAACATCATCGCGTTCACTGTCACTGTCGTTGCACTGAATAAAAGAAAATATCATGAGGAAAAAGCAGGCGTGCCCTTCTTCATAGAATTGTTGCGAAAGATAAGGCCCTTTTCACGAGCGGACGAAGCACTCCAAGTCACAAAGCAGTACTTCACCATTGCGCAGTGCTCAATCGCCACAAAGATGTTGTGTGGCGGGTTCGCAAGTCCACGTGTTTTCAGGACCAGAGCCACGACGGTGATGCGATTTGCATTGACGGCGTCGGCTGCGCACATTCAACAACGTGGCCGGTGTCGTATACACCGTGCACCGCGCCGTCGATGAGACACCGCGACGTTTCGCTTGCTGTATCTACATGCCTGTAGATGCTGGGGAACGGCACGCTCATTGAAATTTCGAAACACCCGAACTAATCAGTATCGCACGGCGGAAACTGCAAATGACGAGCGAGAAAACTCACACATAGTTTCGCTTTCTAACCAGCTATGCTGTCGGCGGCATCGCCGTGCTTATCGGCCACCTGGGAGGCCTCTTGGCCCTGTTGATTGGGTTGCAACTAAAACAAATTCTTGATTGCACTCAAAAACATTCGTTGTGGGTTTTAGTGGACCCTTGCGAGGCTGTTGCTTTCGAGAAAATTCCCGCCCGAAGCAGACGATCCGCGCACAGTAGCAGCAGCTGCTGCAGCACAGTTGAGAGCGGAGTCCACAAACTGACGTCACACTCGAGAGGGTGCCACTTCAAGATCGCGAGGTCAATAGCGATTGGTATGGGGTGGGGGGGGGGGGGGGGTCTATAATTTTTATTAGGGCGTTTTTCCGAACCGCTTGCAGTGAATCGCTTGCTGTCACGCCGGTATTTCTGTAAAAGACAGTCGCGCTAGCTGGTTTCCGCTGAAACCACAAGCAGTGTTTAATATAGGGAAGGCAGGCTCTAGTTAGCGCAGCGCCGTTCGCCGCACTAGCGGAGAGAGGGCAAAGCCTCGGTCGCTCGGATGGAGTATACGTTTGCTTGGTTTTCCCATTGCGCACACGGAAAACGTGTTTCTTGGGGCTTTTATCTCGCGTTATACACGCTATGGACACCGCTCCTTTGTCAACCTCGAAAGCAGGCAACTCCTGCTGCATTCCTACCTACTACAAAAGTATAACAACATCGCAGAGCTGGAAACTGCCCTCGAAGTTTTGCCGTTTCCAAAGCAAGCAGTGCGAGTAGCAATGGCCTCAAGAGTGGATTGTGGCAGTTCGCCGAGACTTCCGCCGTCTTGTCACTTTTAAGAAGTTTTGCGTCATGCACAGTATCGCCAACTATGAACGGGGAGAAACGTGATGGCTGGACTCATATCAAAAGGAAGTGCGTTTGTAAACTGAAGCTACAGTAAATAGACAACCGCTGTAGATTTTGAGATTGGACATAGCCTTTCTGAGACAACCATTTGTAATGCGTAAGCGGCAGATTTTGTTAGCTTAACACCACACTGTTAAAATACCGTGCCCTTTGGGACATTAAACCCCACATATCAAATACCGTGCCATGATCCCTGCAATTGTTATTCAGCTGATAGCTGTATATTTATTTCTCTTCGATGCTCAGTGTCAACAGATTTATGCTGAGTGTTCGCGCTGAGCGTTTCCACGCACAGTTCTTGCACCCCCCGATAAGTTAGCAGGCTGTGGTGTGACAATGCTAGGATTGAAATGATGAGTTCAATTGCCGCATACGCCAGCTGCATTTCCATAGGAGCGAAACGTACTTAGTCGCACTGTACATAGATTTAGGTGCAAGAATGGCAGACAGGACGTGTTGGTATTGCATATTTCAAGCGTACGTTGGGATTATGTGCAATGTAAACAGAAGTGACGCTCCGTATGTGTGCACCCTCCGTCCGTGGTCGTCATCCCGCCTTAAACTTGAAACAGGTTTAGGTGAACGTTAAAAAGAAAACCCTCTAGCGGCCGCAATTAACCTGCATGGAGTCTCGAACCACGGCGTGTCTCCAAGTGATATCATGGTTTTGGCATGTGATTGTATCCTTGCATGCGCCTGAGCCGCAGGCGATGTACAACTGCCATTACGAAAACAAGTTGAAAAAAGAATCAAGGTGGCAATAAAATTAGCGATGGTTTCGCGAATTAAGACGTGGTTATCGGGGGCAAATCTCGGCGTAACGAAAAACATGCTCGATCCTAATGGGTATTATGTATATTATGACGAAATCCAAGTGAGCTGTAAAAAAAAAAACCGAATAGACATTCAAATCAGTCAATACGCTGCGTGATCAATTGCATGCATATAATGCGAAATGAAACATACCCTACGGGAAACAATCATGGTCGAAGTGGACATAAAATACTTTTTTGTGCGCGCATAAATATGCTTTCAAAGGAGCTGTAAAAATACAAGGTGGCATTGAACTTACAAGACGACGTTAACATCTGATGAAAACATCGGCAAAAGTGAAACTCTTATGAAACTGAAGACTGCGCATTGCCATGGTGCCAGGGACTCAACAGAACAGACGTAACTTTAGTCTCTTCACACTGACCTCCTGATAAATATAAAGGCACACGACAAACTTGACATCCAAGCAATCGATGCGAAAGCGTGGTGGTGTTTTGCGGACAGCTCCGAGAAGAAACGACTGCCCCACCGAATGCGCGTTTTACTGATAACATACATATAGCATTCATGCCATCGCTTCACTTTCAATGTCATAGAAATGCAGCTGTTCACCAACGACACGCACATAGCACTCGCTCAAGGACATCTTGTTCCACTTGATTGGTCCTGCAAAGATTTTCAATGAATCGCTTTCGGTGCTGGTGAGATTCACACCATGAAAACGTTGTTGCAATCTTTTTTAAACCTTCGGAGCAAATCACTGGTGAGGCTGCACGTGCCGGGCGACCAGGCAACAGCGCGTGCAGAGAGCATGAACGTGCTGAGAGAGCGTGGGCAAAAGGCGGGAGCGGGGTACCGAGTGGCCGGTTTTTTTACTAGAAAGGCGGTGAAACAAGCGCGACTCAGCGCCCCCTAGCCAGAGTTGGGACGCACTATTAGTTAAAGGTTCATCATTGCTGCTCATAATATTATGTTTGGCAGAGCAGCAATGTCAGAATACCTGAAGAAACTTAGCAGGGCGTTCAAGTTTTCAATACAAAAGTTGCAGCACTACGTGGGTCTGTATCGAACACTATAGACACGGACCTGTGGACATGAACAACAGACCAATACAGTAACAATGAACGACCGACTATATGTAGTTTCGCACGACAGGGACGGCTTTACGCTCTCCCATAGTAGAGTACGAAGTACTCTGAATCGTTAAACACTTTATTAAACTTGGTTTCGCACAACTGGGACGGCTTCACGCTCTCCCATAGTAGCGTACCAAGTGCTCTACAACAAGAAAAGTTCGGCCATAGCTACGCATGACTGGGACGGCCTTGCGCTCTCCCATAGTAGCATAACAAGTACTCTGAATGATAAAACACTTTTTCTAAACACACTTAGCCGGGCCACTATCATTGGGATAGCAAGTGACAAAGTGAAGTTGGTTGTACTGCTGCCGGTCTGTTTTGTAACAATATATGACAGGCCACGCGCCTGTATGGATTTTGCAGGGTAGGTAAACAATTAACAGGCAGGAGAGGCAAAATAGTTGCTTTTCGCGCAGATGATCACAGCAACTGCGTTCGCATCCGCAGGAATTCGGGTGTCTTCTTATTTTTAAATATAGCGCGCGCGTCTGTGTGCGTGTGTGCGAGTGTGCGAGTGTTTGATTGATATGTGGGGTTTAACGTCCCGAAACCACCATATGATTATGAAAGACGCCGTAGTGGAGGGCTCCAAAAATTTCGACCACCTGGGGTTCTTTAACGTGCACCCAAATCTGAACACGAGGGCCTACAACATTTCCGCCTCTATCGGAAATGCAGCCGCCGCAGCCGGGATCTGAACCCGCGACATGCGGGTCAGCAGCCGAGTACCTTAGCCACTAGACCACCGCGGTGTGTGTGTGCGTGTGTGTGTTGTGTGTGTGTGTGTGTGTGTGTGTGTGTGTGTGTCATGATGTAAGAGACACTGAGCGTGCGTGAGCAGCCACATAATGTGTGGTTTCGCGGCCAGATGACACCGCGGCCAACGTACCCAACGAAGTGGTGCGCGCATTAAAATTCCCCTGCCTGCCCAATGTTATCGTTCCTAGTGGCGTGACTGACACTCAAAGCGCGAAGAAAATTTGCCATTTCAGATAAAATATTAAGTTTAACCAGGTATAAGGACTCATTAACGCGAAAATGCCTTGTGAAAGCTGTGAACGTCGTCAACACGGATCGATGGCGGAGTACTCAAAGCTAAGTACCGCTATAGCCTGCACTTGCATTTTAGTCGGTTTACAGCATTGCTTGATGCAAAGACAAACTGTTAAAAAACAACGTTAACCAGCGTGCTATTCCTACACTGTAAACAAAAATATACCCAGCTGGGTGGAATCGGTGAATGATGCGTTAACTCTGCTCTGGTGGCCTCACTCAAACCGGTTTGTACCGGAGCAAATAAATTCTTTTTTCCTCCGGTGGATGCCGGACGAAAAAAAAAATCCGGAGAAAATGGGGCCAATCCCTTGATTATGCTCCCGTGGTTGCCCCGAAAATTATGCGGCACATCGCTTTTGCCCTGCTGCATATTCCCCGATTGATGTGGCTCATCGCTCAGCGGCATTTATTGGCTGTTCGAGGAGTGACGTCGGCAGCCACGCCGCCGGGAGGCCGCTCCCCACAAACCAACATGGCGCAGACCAAGCCGGTGCAGTGAGGCCTCGTTCGGGAAAAAGAAATCGTTCTGTGTCCCTTCTGGATGTCACAAGTTACTACAAGCAGCAACGAAGGTTATCATCGACAGAAGGGAGTTGTGCGAATGGTAATGGTGTGATCGTTCCTAGCAGCGAACGACACATTGCGATCTCCCAAGTGGTGAGAGACAGCGGTCGCTGGTGCGGTGCAAAACTACGAAGTGAGCTCTTCTTGATTTATCTGTGTTATTTGAGTTACATGTCACGTAGTGCTAAGATAGGTAATGTTGGGTTGATGAGGAAACAGGTTATCAATAAAAGGCTAATTTTACTGCACGTTAGTAAACATCCGCGGAAATTCCGATAAAACATTGTTTGGCCTACTAGCATTTTTTAACATATCTTTGGTAATTTTATTCACACCATGCTCGCATTACAATTGAGAATTCCTCCATATAACCGATGCGTGACATGATCAGCACAGAATAATTAAACAGAGGAGCAAACACTTCAAAAAGAAATACTGATACATCTCACTAAAATTTTGTTCGGACGAAGTAAAAATATTCGTAAAATACTCTGGAAGTGCATCGCAAAAGCTCCGGAAGCGGGAGTGAAAAACCGGCGAAAAATGCTCAAAAGGTTCCACGTAATCACTCCGGTAATCCGGAGTGAAAGGCCAGTAAAAAAATGTTCCGGTGGTGCCTCGCAATTACTCCGGCTGACCGGAGTGACATATGAGTAAGAAATGCTCCGGATGTGCCATGTAACTGCTCCGGTCAGCCGGAGTTAACACTTTGCTCCGGAGCAAAAATTACTCCGAATGGAAGGGTCGCTAGAGGACAAGCGTTTTACTTCGACCTCGGAGTAATTTTTTTACAGTGTACATCGAAATATTTCCCTGTGAGGAAAAATGCAAAGAACTCCCACGTTCTTAGATGCAGGTCATGTTAAGCAGCCCCGGATGGTCAAAAGCAGTCAGGAACTCTCGATTACGGCGTCTCTAGTAATCAAATCGTGCATGGTTTTGACATGTAAGCCCCCAGTAATAATTATTACTCCTCTATCTAATAAAGCATAGCTTCTGCACCAGAAACATATTGCATGCGTATCGCTACTTTAATTTACACAGGTTGTTGAACCATAGTTGCGCTTGTTCTATGTTAACGTGATATAAATAAATATTTGAAATACGCAATTATTCGATATCAAGCACACAAGAGCAATGAAGTTGTTCCGCAAATCATATATTTGAACCGCATGAAAGTATTTCATAAACAACAAACTAAAACATGTGGTTGGTTGTTCATGGCTAGATGTTACTATGAGAATTCACATATTTATGCCAACGATCATTTTCAGGCGGCACTTTGATGAGAGGCACACGCTCTTGTTATGCCTGCGAGTCCGCAGCAAACGTCCGTGCCTCTGGAAAAGGCAGTCTGTGTCAAGGCCAGTCCGCCTGACGCGAACAACTCAACGGCGTCAACAGGCGACGGCGCCCTTCTGGCGTGCACGTGCAGTGAGTCACCTCCGAAAGCGAGCCCGTCGAGTAAACAACCGGCGTCTTCCTGTCTGGCAGCTGACGCAATGCCTAGCGACGTCACTCGTCCTTGGGTGCAGCCACCTGCAGCGCAGCCTCTCCAGATTCGATGAGAAAGAAGGACGCGGCCCAGCGGTGACCCCCATTGGAGGAGTCTGACCTCACGACCAGCGGCGCTTCTGGATGGACATTTGGGTTGGACCCGGTGCATATAAAAGAAGCCCTGCGGCGCGTCGCGAGCAGTCCTATGTGAGAGCAGACATGTGTGTCGCAGGAGTCCTATTTGAGAGGAGACCTATGTGTTAGAGAGGAGAGCTCGGCTCATTGAGTCTCTGTCGGCCCCAGTGCCGAATTTGTAACGCCTCTGTATATATGCTGTACATAAACCTTGTTTAACTCACCGTCGTCTCGTCCGCTCGTCTATCAGCTCTGCGCAGAAGCAGTCGCGAGCTGAGAAACCTACGCTACCAAACGGCTGGCGACCTTCCCTGCGGAGTTCGAAGCAGTGGCGCCTTTGGGACCGTGTTGGCGTCGCCGTCTTTCGCAACAGTGGTTGCAGCGGTGAGATTTCGAGGCGCCCTTCGTAACGTCGTCGGAGGCGCGCGCCGCAACACTCTGCAGAAGTCCGATACCCACAATGGCAGTTCAGTACAAAACACGTTATTCCATGCGAAGCATTCCTTAGCGAACTTCGGCGACTCAGAGCGAGCGTATCTATCTATCTATCTATCTATCTATCTATCTATCTATCTATCTATCTATCTATCTATCTATCTATCTATCTATCTATCTATCTATCTATCTATCTATCTATCTATCTATCTATCTATCTATCCGCCTACGACTTTTAGCTCTCCTGGCCGTTTCGGTAGTGGTATCGATGCGTAACTAACTGTACGAAGAACACACTTGACTAGTCATAACATGAAAATCATGACATGTATGTCATGATTGTCATGTTTTGCATTTCATGATCCTGCAGCTCTTGCGGTGGTTTCGTTCACATGGCATGTTGCGAAACTGGTATGGTATGACATGATTGCATGGCGAACACAAATGACAGACCCTAACATAATAATTATGACATTCGTGTCATTTAACAATATGACTACATGCTACGCTCATGATGCGCTCGCGGCCGTTTCGCTAGCTTTACATGTACCAAACTCGGTATTACGCGACGCGAACGGACGACATAGGTAAATGACGCTTCCCAAAATGATCATCACGACATGCGTGTCATGTAACAACATGACTACATGCCGCAGTCATGTTGCGCTCGCGGCCGTTTCGCTAGGTTTACATGTACCAAACTCGGTATTACGCGACGTGAACGGACGACATAGGTAAATGACGCTTCCCAAAATGATCATCACGACATGCGTGTCATGTAACAACATGACTACATGCCGCAGTCATGATGCGCTCGCGGCCGTTTCGCTAGCTTTACATCTACCAAACTCGGTATTACGCGACGTGAACGGACGACATAGGTAAATGACACTTCCAAAAATGATCATCACGACATGCGTGTCATGTAACAACATGACTACATGCCGCAGTCATGATGTGCTCGAGGCCGTTTCGCTAGCTTTACATGTACCAAACTCGGTATTACGTGACGTGAACGGACGACATAAGTCAATGACACTTCCAAAAATGATCATCACGACATGCATGTCATGTAACAACATGACTACATGCCGCAGTCATGTTGCGATCGCGGCCGTTTCGCTAGCTTTACATGTACCAAACTCGGTATTACGCGACATGAACGGACGACATAGGTAAATAACACTTCCAAAAATGATCATCACGACATGCGTGTCATGTAACAACATGACTACATGCCACAGTCATGTTGCGCTCGCGGCCGTTTCGCTAGCTTTACATGTACCAAACTCGGTATTACGCGACGTGAACGGACCACATAGGTAAATGACACTTCCAAAAATGATCATCACGACATGCGTGTCATGTAACAACATGACTACATGCCGCAGTCATGATGTGCTCGAGGCCGTTTCGCTAGCTTTACATGTACCAAACTCGGTATTACGTGACGTGAACGGACGACATAAGTAAATGACACTTCCAAAAATGATCATCACGACATGCGTGTCATGTAACAACATGACTACATGCCGCAGTGATATTGCGCTCGCGGCCGTTTCGTTAGCTTCACATATGCCAAATTTGGTATTACGTGACATCAATGGATCACGAAGGCATGTGACTGGTGCAAACATGATTATCATGAGATGCGTGTCAAGTGAGAACATGACTACATGCCACAGTCAAAGCGCCAATACAATTCGACGTGACACGGCGCGCGTGCTAGCCGGCGTTCATTTCGTTTTATCACGCCGGTGTTGCCACGCCAGGTGCCGGTCCTGCCACATACTCGCACACGTGCACCGCCGCGTTGCTTTGACGCATGCGCGTTTCAGCGTGTCCGCCGTCCCTCCGTCACGAAAAGAGAAAAACGCAGTGTTGTCTGGGGAACGCATCGGCACGCAACAGCATGTCGCATTTCGCGCCGGTTGCCGTCGGGCCGCGCCAAAGCGTCACCCCCAAAAGGCGCGTATTTTTAAGTGATGATCACGTCTTTGAGAAACATAGTTGGGTGGTTGAAAATACAATTGCCCGATTATCTCTGTTCTCGAATGATAAATGCTATGAAAGGATTTTAATCTGAGGTTTCGACGATGGTTTTCAAGAAGGTCCCAATTTAATGATTTTCTGCTCTCTGTCACACTAAGCATCCTGTCGTAATTTCCAAGGACAAATTGAATTGCTCTATTCTGCACTTTTTCAAGTTTATCTGTAAGTTCCTTGGTATATTGGTCCCAGCAGACGCACGCATACTCCAGTATACTGCGGACGTGTGTAGAATAGAGCTGCTGTGTAAGTTTTTGTGGTAAATACTGAAGTTACGTTTCAGAAAACTTAATGTTCCTACCGCCTTTTTCCTAACGTAAGTGATATGTTTATTCCACCTCAAATCAGCAGTAAAAAATACACCTAGATATTTATATTATCTGACATGTTGAAGATTAGCGTTATTGGTCATGTAATGATTTCTGCAGTGCGAGAGTTTCCTGGTAAAGTTGACGTGGACGCTTTTTGTTCACATTCAACGACATTTTTCATTTATCACACCATGCGGCAATTAAATCTAAATCGTTTTGCAGTGCTTGTTTGTCAAGGTCGCTATTGATGGCTCTTATACTATACAGTAATCTGCGAAAATTCTAAATTATGATGTGATACCAAAAGTGATGTCATTTATGAATAACAAAAATAAAAGTGGTTCTAAGACTGATCCCTGTGGTACACCAGAGGTCACAGCAACATGTGTAGAGTAACAACCGTTCAGAGCCACAGACATCTGCTTTGAGCGAAGATACTCAGCTATCCGAGCAATATGCCTATCATCCAATTTGTAATATCGAAGTTTAGCGATCAAGAGACTATGCGTAGCGACGTCAAAATTTTTTCGGAAATCCAGAAATATACAGTCAACACTTCGCTGCTTGTCGACAGCTGAGGCAAGGTCATGAGTCAATTCCGCCCATTGCGTCGTGTAAGAAAAGCCTTGCTGGAACCCATGCTGATTAGGATGAAGAAGGTTATTGACAACAAGGTGAGACATGATGCTGCCATAAATCACATGTTCCATAACTTTGCACACAATACTAGTTAACGACACTGACCTATAATTCTCAACTCAGTCCCTCTGTCCACTTTTATGAATTGGTACCACGCGGCCAACATCCAGTCCCCAGGAACAATGCCGTCATTTAAAGGATTTAGAAACAAACGACAAAAATATAAACACATAGTGCCCGAACAGTTACTAAGAAACAATGCCGGGATATCATCCGGACCATTCACTTCCGTGTTTCAAGCCTTGCATTAATTTCTCGACTCCCGTCGCACTAAACGCAACCTCAGACATTTTGTCGACTTGGACAGAAAAATCAACAGTTGTAACTGCACTATCATCTGAAAAATCAGACTGAAATACCGATGAAAAGTAATTAACAAAAATTTCGGCCTTACTCGGATCATCATTAATAATTCTGTCGGACCAGTGCAATGGTGGAACAGAAGTGTCCTCCTTACTGTTTCTTTTAGAGTATTCCCAAAATTCCTTCGGATCGTCTACTAGCCTCTGACCTAAGTAAGCGAAGTATGTTTGTTTGGCTGATCCTGTGAGTTTTCTAAAACAACGTTTGTACTCTGGTAAATGTAAGTAGCGCCTATCTGATTTCTGAGTCTTGCTAAGCCAATAGATTCTTCTGATTTCTCTTAATAAAAAACTGAGTTGCCTGCTAAACCACGGTTTATCTTTTCAAATTTTGGAAGAGAATGTTCGAACGAGAACAAATTTAGCACACAGTTCAAAACGCTTCTCTTTAAGTACTCCCCATAACTTTTCACCGTTTAATTCATCTGTTAATGTGTCAAAAGTGGGAAAGTATGATTTAAGAGCTAGATTTAGTGCAGCGTAGTTAGCCCTGTTATATGCATACACTGTTCTAGGGGATTTTTTCCGATACACACACATTTCGAAATGTAGCGTCTGCTACAATAAATTTCTGATCACTTATGCCAAGCAAAGCACATACGTCTGAAATAATGTTCGGTGCATCACAAAGTAACAAATCAAGCTCGTTACCAGTGCCATCATTACGTGAAGGATCTCTTACCAACTGATGCAGACTGTTTTCGTGCATAAATTCAAAGAAGGCTTTGTATAAACCACCTGTTGTACCACCTGCCAGACAATTACTCGACCCCCAATCTGAACTGGGAAGGTTAAAATCACCTCCCAGTATAGTGTGATCACACTGAACCGTCAGAAAAAAATTGAGCAAACTGCTGACAAGAGGCACCAGGTGGTCAATAATAAGAACCAATGAGAAAACATTGACCATTATCAGCCCGCAACTTGCAAAATACAGATTCACATTCCAAAGCACAATAGACAAGGCAAGTCTGATTGTACAAGAATAAATACACCACCTCTCCTAGATTCACGGTCCCGCTTAAAACAGTAATAACCAACGGGGAACAATTCTGTCAAGAATAGTGGCATCGAGCCACGATTCAGGGCCTAATACTACTGCAGGCTGAACAGAACAGCAAGTGAAAGTCATCTACCTTATTTCTGAGACTTCTGCAATTGACGATGAGTAGTCTTAGTTGATGCGTCAAAGAAGATTGCAACGGTGGTCACATTTGAATTACGTCACCTTTAGTTCTGTCAATCCGATATCGCTTATCACCCAGATATAGGGTATCAAATATTAAAACAGATTTCTCGCCTTCTTTTCTAATATCTTTTGAGTATGCCCAAAGCCACTTCCTTTTTTCACGAACTGTGCGCGAAAAATCTTCAGATATGCCGTATGCAGTCTCCCTTAAGTTATACGCTTTCGTCAAGACTTGCTGACGCGTTTTAAAGGAAGCAAATCTGACTACTACTGGTCGTGTTTTATTGGCATTGTATGGCCCTAGTATATGGGCACGCTCTATGTTCACAGAAGTGAGCCCAAGTTTCGTGCGGCACAGATTACGGATTAGCTTCTCAGTCTGGGCATTAGTCTCGCCTGCCACTGAGTTCCTTATCCAGTAGAAGAGCAAATTCTCACGCCTTTGCCGATTTTCAAGGTCTTCTACCTTCCGGAGAACGAAGGACATCGCACCTTGCTCCTCTTTCTGTTTTTTCCTTTATGTTATCTATTGCTATTCGTAAGTCGTATAGGTTCGTGACATTTTTAGGGGCGAAGCTTTTTATAACGGTACCTGTTTGTCCCTCGTAGCCATTGTAGTGTGTAACAAGTATAAGATTTTGACCTCCAAGGTGGTGCCGGTGAGAGATTTCTTCTCTCCGTTGTTCAACAATAAAAAATAGTGCTCATGCGTGCCGCCATCACCGCACGTAATTTCGGATTTTTCGCGTGCGTTCCGCGAACGCGAACGCCTACTCGCGTTACGAAGCATGCGCAGTGGCAGCGACCGCACCGCAAGGGCTGGCGGTGCGCTATTCTAAAACTCCCTATTATCTGTACGTGGTGGGATTGCGCTTTTCAACGCGTTGCGGGGAGAGTGCCAGCACCTGTATATTCGTACACCGTGGTGTGTCTACATAATGTGTCCGTCCGCATATATATATATATATATATATATATATATATATATATATATATATATATATATATATATATATATATATGTGTGTGTGTGTGTGTGTGTGTGTGTGTGTGTTCGTGAGCGTGACATATGAGATTTATGACACACACACACACACACACACACACACACACACACACATATATATATATATATATATATATATATATATATATATATATATATATATATATATATATATATATATATATATATATATATATGTGTGTGTGTGTGTGTGTGTGTATACATACATACCTACATACATACATACATGTATGTATGTATGTATGTATGTATGTATGTATGTATGTATGTATGTATGTATGTGTGTGTGTGTGTGTGTGTGTGTGTGTGTGTGTGTGTGTGTGTGCACGCACGTTCTCGTGTGGAGATGCTTCAATTCTCCTCTCAAAGCAGTGAAATTATCGTAGGCCCCGTTTTACCCGATTTCAAACATTTCTAAATGGGCATGCACGTGAGCTTCACCTACTAGAAAGGCTGGTGCTACAATCGGTGTGACGTAGTTTTGCGGATCACATGGCTGAGTCGTGTACTCAAAGTTCGTGGAGCGTGATTAGAATGAGTGAGAGCAACGCCAGGGTGTGTTCAGCGGCGCTAAATGTCTCAGCTATATAACCTATTATATATATAACGTGGAATTAAAAAGAGCTCAAAAAAAGCAGACTGATTTGTTAGAAACAGGTTATGACATGTACTCTTGGGCAGTGAAATGTTTAGCTGCTCAGCGAAGATATTTTTGAACAGCCCCGAAAGCTCCCGCGCATTAATGTTTGCTTTTGCTGTGTAAAATGGTGACATACGGAGACCTAAAGCTGACGGCACAGTACAAATATGTTTGTATAATGCAGGAAAACCCTGCTCATGACAAAAAACGAGATACCAGGGAGTTTTAGAACAGCGGACTGCAAGCCCTTGCAGTGCGGTCGCTGCCACTGCGCATGCGTCGTAACGCGAGTCGGCGTTCGCAGCCCGCGCGCAGAAAATACGAAATTGCGTGCGGCGATCGCGGCCCGCATGCGGCCCGCAAGCGCTGGTTTTGGGGCTACGGTTCCGCTGCGATCGTGCGTTGCGTTTTGCAGCTGGGCAAACGCTATTCTAAATCTCATATGGCACGCACTACGCCCGCAACGACCGCAGCACTTGCAAACGGTATTCTAAAGCTCCCTATTGTTCCACGCAAGTATAATACGGACAAGGGAAGATCACCTTGTCCTATGCAACATTTTTTGTGCCGCTGTCCTAGTTTTCGGCGCGTAAAGCTGTATACCACACTCAAATAAATGCATTTGCAGTACATGGTGTTTCATAATTATTCATCGTTATTATTGGCCCTGAATGCATATTTTTAAATAATTGCTTTGCCAGCCCACACGGTTATGCCTTTTCGGTTACGCCTTTTCAGATGAATATTTAAGGAGGTGGACATACTAGTACATATATATAATGAAACTTTCGCCTTTGAGATACGCTGCAAGAATATTGGTGCTTCTACAGTGGCATTACAGAAATTATCTGCTCTAAATGTTTACCATATCACTTACATTGAAACGGTGTTAAATGCGACACCAGTGCACACTCTAGCATATATAGGTGGGGGATATCCCAAAGTAGAGCGTAGTCTCCAGATTTAGACCCACTTGACAAACATGAATTTAGTTGTAACATAGCTGTAATTCTGCACTTGCATCGCGTATTCAATAGAGAAAATTTGCTACCCCGTACTTCTATAGATGGCCATTTCGGTTTGTTTATGTTTAAGTGCGTGTCATATAATAAACTGTAATTGACTACTATGTGCTTTAGTTTACATCTGATCATGAAAATATTCTCTTCAGTGGCGGTGGCTGCGTTGCGTACGCAACTTTTTTATGATGGTTGAGTGAACTAGTAGCCACACGAGAGCTAAATGGATTGCTCGTTGATGCACTTGACCTTCTTCGTAGTTAGCGGGTCTTGACATAAACGCAGTGTGTTGCGTACGACCGTAGCCGATCACTTTGCCGAAAGCACTACAATGTTTTGCCGTGTGCCGTGTTCCACACGCATAGTGAGACGTAATTACTTTATTTTCTTGAAGTGAGTGGTACTAAAAACAAATAGCACGCACATTTAGGGCCTATCTTTTTATTCTTCAAAATTCAAAAGGGAACATGGCTGACTACAGATAAATGGAATATTTGATTTGATGCTAAATACAATTCATTATAGAAAGTCACACAAAACAGCACATTACCTCACTTTCTTTCTTTGAATGCAATATTGAGTACCTTAGAGTTATACGGTATGTGAGTGACACATTAGCAGAAGGTGCATCATAATTCACGCCTGAAGGGGGTATTCGTGTAAACGAAATATAAAAGAGGTACAAATAAAGTAACACCGAGTCTGACGGAAGCGGAAATATTGCGTGATTGTGCACACGCGCACGTGAAACACTCGTTCTGAAACGGTGCGACCACTTCGCGCGATCAGATCACAGTGGCTGTTGTTTTATAGCAACGAATATATATGAATGTGGCCGTTACCCGAAAGTAAAAGATAAAATAAAGCATCGGCTCCACAAATTCCGTGCATCGCAACGACTATATACGTGCACCGTCTGTGCATTATAGTATTTTTCGAAAATACAGGGCGTGCATAAGATGCTCTGCATTTGTCATTTGTCTAGCAATAGTCACCTAATGAGACCTTTCATTTGTAGGCACGTGCATAATTTTTCGAGAGGCTTCCTGTGAGGCACCTCATTGAGCGCTGGACTGTAAACCTGCGACTCGTGAGCAGCGTGCCAAAGAATCCCTCATACTGCGTCAGTCAAGTGATTGCAATACACGAATACTGCGTAACTCCTCGCCGTCAATAACAAGGCAAAATCACTCGGTATGGGAAGCTCTCTTCATGACCTATCACAACTTATATAGGTTTCTAGCCTCCACCTTAATAATATTATTTATTCGTGGGGTATAACGTTCCTAAACTACCATATAATTAAGAGAGACGTGGTAAAGGAGGGCTCCAGAGATTTCGACAACGTGGGGTTCCTTAACGTGCAGTTAAATCTATAAGCATACGGGCCTCAAGCATTTTAGACTATAGAAAATGCAGCCGCCGCGGCCAGGATTGAATCCCGTGACCTGCGGGTCAGCAGCCGAGTGCTCTACATCTTTAGACCACCGTGGCGGGTATCCTCAGCTTAAAACGAACAAACAAACGCGACTTTACTTACATCCTGCAGTATATAACTGTACAGTCGAAAATACTTTAATGCAACGCGTACTTATTTGTGTTTTTCGATGCAAAGCGCTTTTCACTAATTATATAGCTGTTACAGGTGCTATTGCTCAGCGCTTAACCACGCTTGAATTTATCGGAACATTCTCCGCGTCACCGTGCTTGATGTTTTTTTTTGGCTGCGACAGCTCTATCCGAAAATAATCGGAGTATGTGCAGTACCTAATAAAAATATAAACAAATTACGAGATCGAATTTTGATTTTGTAAGGAGTGCTAAACGCCAATACATTGAAAACTCTTAAAACAGCCCCCGAACACTTTCCGTTTTCAGGCATGCCGACGGCGAAATGATGTCACTCTGCTTGGCCGTTTGTGACTAAAACTGGCTTTCACGAAGCCATTTAATCCTCGGACGTAGGAAGGCAGTGACTGATGGTAGAGGCTGATGAAAAAGAAGTGAGAATGGAATAAACATGGCGTATGAGCCAGGTCATGTATCCCATTCATGATAGCCGAAATGACTGACAGCACTCCTTGTGAGAACTGAGGTAGCGAGGAGACATTACAGGACATCTTCAGCGGCTATCCTCGCTACAATGCGCAGAGAAAATCACTCACAGTTGCTCTAGCTCGCATAGATCAGGGACCGACGACGGCAGGAACCTTTCTCGAATGTCAACCTTCAAGGTCATTGTGCGTAAAGGTGACGAAGGCACTGCTGAACGTCTTGAAGGTAACAGACTAGCACCTGTGGTCATCGACTGAACGCGTTATCACCATTGCGAGGTGTGTGACTTGGTGCGTGCATGGTCTACCCCGCCCGCCGTTTCTCTGTATCTTTAAAGCACTCCTATCCCTTTCCCCCTGTTGGGTAGCATATACAGGTTAACAACCATATCATTTCTTTCTTTCCTGTTCCTCCCTGAAAACATTCAATGCTTATTACGTGTGTTTTATATCGCTATATTGGAGGATTTAGATGACTCTACGGCAGGTGCCGGGTTAATTGAAGTGCACTCATTTATTGGAGCTGTTCGCTCGAGAGGGTCAGTGACGGAACTTGAAACTCTCGTCAATAAGATACTAACAATTAAGCAAGAAAAATTTAATAACTAAAATAAATTACGCGTCGCACCACGATAATTTGCTCGCATTTCAACCGTACATATCTTTACGTATAAGTGGAACAGACTGTCTTCAAGAAAATGTTACATTGCCAAGTGCCATCAGCAATGCATGCTCCGGTGAACAGCCTGAACAAACAATACCGTGCCGCTTTCGTTCGCTTTGGAGACCGCAGCATTCTTCTTGTATTGCGAATGCATGGACTTTTACTCGCATGGAGTTACATCCCCGTATATTCACGTAGTAAAGACAGAATATCTAGCATGGATTTAAGGTCGCCGCTTGGCCCCGCCGCGGTGGTCTAGTGGCTAAGGTACTCGGCTGCTGACTCGCAGGTCGCGGGTTCGATTCCCGGCTGCGGCGGCTGCATTTCCGATGGAGGCGGAAATGTTGTAGGCCCGTGTGCTCAGATTTGGGTGCACGTTAAAGAACCCCAGGTGGTCAAAATTTCCGGAGCCCTCCACTACGGCATCTCTCATAATCAAATGGTGGTTTTGGGACGTTAAACCCCACATATCAATCAATCAATCAAGGTCGCCGCTTGTGCTGCATTCCGCACGAAATGCAACAACGTGTGCTATATATTCACCTTTTACAGCGAATTCTGTTATTAGATCACAACTTGGGTCTCTCGCAACGCCGTAGTTATCCGCCCCTGCCGGTGTCCATAACCACATCGCGCGAAAAAAAATAAAAAATGGCAGCATATTCACGGGGTGAATGATGGAGAGTGGGGCGAAGCATCCGTCCGTCCATGCGTCTGTCTGTGTGATTGTCCATGCGTCCATCCACCCGTCCGTGCGTGCGTCTGTTCGTGCGTCCGCACGTCCACCCGTGCATCCGTCCCTGCGTTCGTCCATGCATCTGCCCCTGCGTCCGTCCATGTGTCCATCCGTCCGTGCAGCCATCCGTGGGTCCGTCCATGCATCTGTCTGTGTGTCCGTTCGTACATCTAGTCAACACTCCAAGTACCACCATCTCACACCTTTTCATGATATATTCCGCATATAGAAGCACCGCCATCCAGCGGACATTCCAAGGACTAAATGAGAGGTGGCACACGCACACTTTCCTACGGCTTGCGCTTCGTGTCTACTTCCCACCTTTAACCACCTCGAGTTCATAGTATATACTAGTTCACTGTATTCATGGCACTGCGGCTCAACGCTCGCTAAACATTTCTAAAACCAAGGAGGTTACGCCCAGTGAGTATAACGCAGCAACCCTTTCTTGTCAGATAGTGTTCAATGCACATGCCAATGACTGCTAATGGGAAATAAGAGACAGGAGAATTCGGCTTTTTGTTAACGCGCACGCTACGAGTCTTTTATTGTTCAACAACGCACAGGGGAAATCTCCCACCGGCACAACCTTGCAGGTGAAAGCGTAAGACATGTTACGTACTACGACGAGGGACGAACGGGTGCCTCTTTAAGAAGCTTTGCCCCTAAAAAAACGTAGCACCAATAACACAGTGAGGCTCGATCTCGGGTGCGCTGGGTGCCAGCCCATTATTATACCACTGAGCCTAAGACAGTGCTTCGGACTTGTTGGCAAGCTTGCCTTAGGCAGGCTTGATGTCGGGAAAGCAATCGCGTTAATGTGACTTATAAAGCGTTTCAAAACATTGAAAGAACAACCAGTCGTCGCACAATGCGAATAGCGTAACGCGAGGGTCATCCAATTCTCCAACCCATTACAAAAGCTTGTTTTTGTTCAGCTATTACCTGTGGTGCATACCCACTTCAGGCGTAATTCCTCATCGTCGTCAGCCTCTTGATCAACATTTCCATGGCACGAAATTCCTGGCAATAGTTTAGTGGATACCATGCTTACAAGAAGAATGACGAAAAGTTGCATAGTGATTGCCACCCTACTGCCCTCAAATTTTTATTAATAATAACGTAGTAGGCATGAAGCAAGTGTGCTTGCAGCAGTTACCCAACGAGTGCTTAAAAAAGGCTCTAAAAGGCCACTATTCTAGCTTTCGCTGTGACTGTGCTGCGCCTTCCGCGCCTGGCCTGGCGTTTTTTTTTTACTGGTTCTGCAAGCATTTCGGTTAAACAAATTCTGAAGATAGGTCCCTGGCGTGTGTGCAGAACAGTATAGTTATGCCGAAATGGTCGTAGGCGTGGTAGAAACTGTCACGGGTTCCGCTAATACTTTTGTGAGTGACTGGATTGACCGACTCATCGCGGCAGATATATTATTTACACCAATATAAACGCCCCTATCAGACTAAGCAGTTTCCAGCTCAAACTTTCTGGCTAAACATGTTAACAGCTACGCCATCCCCTCCCCCCCCACCGCCATCTAACGCCCCTTCTTTGCCAACTAGAATTTGAGGTACTTACGTGCAGGTAACGATCTTCCCGTCTCGTTTTACCGAATGTCCCGCTATTCATGCATCGCTGCATATTAAATAGGTGCTCCGAACAATGCCGTTCATGTTTTTTTTTATTTGCCTTGTAAATCCTGATCTGTATCAGCAGCAGTAGTCTCTCTCAGTTTAGGTCGTTCATTTTTACACGCTACCTCGTAAAGAAGCGTCTGTTGAAACCATAGGTAGGCGAGGTCAATTGTGAGTCGACTCACTCGGACTCACTCAGACTCAGATCAAGCCGTGAGTCTGAGTCTTAGGGAGTATGGGTGAGTAATACTTTGGGGAGTCTGAGTCCGAGTGAATCCAAAGCGCATGATATATTTCTTGAGTGAGTCTGAGTGAGTTCCTCTTATGTTTGCCGACCTATGGTATCTACTCATCTTCAGCATTATTATGAGTCTTACCTGGATCTATGTTTATGCTCATGTATACTTACGAGTATTCCAAAATAGTACCGTTCATACACCATTTCATTTTAAAATAATTAGAAACATGAATTACTTAAAGCAATTTCTTGTACTACCCCCCCCCCCCCACCCTTTCGGGGAAGTCCTGGATAAATATTTTGTGTTGTCATATCTTTCAAGGAGAATGTCTTTGCTCACTTGCAACCGCTCATTATTTCGTATTCTAGGGTACTACATCAAAAGGCGTCAAGAAGAGCACCAATTACGTGATATATTGGTGTTAAAAAGCATTACGCCGTGGTCGAAAAATCTAATTCTAGACTGACAGACTCACGAGTCGACTCACTCTGACTCACTCAGACTCAGATCGAGGCGTGAGTCTGAGTGAGTCTGGGTGAGTTATGTATCAGTGAGTTTGAGTCCGAGTGAGTCCAGCTGAAGAAAATTTTCGTGAGTTTGAGTCCGTGTGAGTCAGGCTCCGGAAAAATTACGCGAGTCAGAGTCCGAGTGATTTGAAAGCTCAAAGTATCTTTCATGAGTTAGTCTGAGGGAGCTCCACAATTTTCGCCGACCTATGCTTGAATCGTGTAGCTCAAAACACTCTCCACGGACATGCAAAAGGGAAGTGTGGAACTTTTAAGCACCACTTAGTAATTACGCAGCGCTTAAATTCATGCCTTCGAGTCGTCCGCGAAGCGAGGTGCTTCTTCATTTACAATCACTTTGTGATTTTGTATTTAATTACAGGAAAAAGTATTGCATTATAAAGATTGTTACTTCTCAAAGGAAGCAAAAAGTAATTTTTCAAGGATTATGGTAATATGTAAAGGATTATAAGTAATTCATAATATTCAGCACGTTAAATACACGTCTGCCGGTGTACAGACTTGTATTACAAAATACAATTTTGGCTGGTGCGCACCCACATCTAGGTATAAAGGGACATCTATAAACTTTCACTTCCATCGAACCTCCAACTTTAGGGTCGGCAGCTGAGCACCGTAATCACTGTGTACCACTGTGGCAGACCCGAAAATTCGAAAGAATTCTTCGGCTTCATTGAAATTCTTGCTGGTAGAGTTGCGCTAGCAATAGACGTCAGATTCTGGAGTTTTGCGGACACACAGCACTACGTGTCAACGCAGTTTTGAGCAGTTCAAAGCCCGACTTCCTTGCACAGTTTGCTGAGCAATCACGTGCAACTATAGCGTATACGGAAAAACGATTGAGCTAAATATTAGGCGTATTTGCGCATTGAACACTCATAACACGGTATACGAATTTCTCTCCGCTAGTCGAGAAAAAGACCCCAGTATATGGTATACTGTTGCGTTGTGAATTGCCGCGGACGTAAAAGACTTCAGTTAAACTGATTTCCGCAGCTTTCACGAAGCAGAATGGCGAGAGCGCTGGCGAGAGCGTTGGGAGCGTGTTGGGTAAGCGAATCACTCGCGTTCTCCACAGCCTTTCGCATGAGAAAATGTCATAATGTAAGTCTCCAGTTATTATTCTGAGTAGCCTTGACGGAGACCCGTGGTAACTTTGACTATGAAGCTTAACACACCCTCTGACCGCGGTGCACGCGTGCAACAGTATACAAAGGTGACGCGCGTGATTAACATCGCACATGCCACGGCCACCAATATTCTGAAGTTGTCGCCACCCCACAGCATTACGCACGTAAGCCTTCGAAGACTCCAAGTCCCTGCTTTAACTAGCAAATGCGAATACGTGCGGTATATACGGGTAAATCACAAAATGATCGCAGCCACAATCAGATTTTTCTGCGGTAGGTCTCCGCGATTGCCAGAGATATATCTCGAAGGCCTCGGTTCTGCCTTTTGTTGTACACTGAAAAGGAGGACATGCATGTATCCCCGTATGCAGTATATACAAACGGAAGACAAGCATCAACAGAACATTCGAGCATGCTTAATAAAACAGTTCAATGCACAGGAAGCGAGAAATCGATGGCGAACGCAAGTGCAAAGGATACAATCACCAGGGCCATTCGTGCCGGATAAAGCGAGCTGTGCACTGATCGCATAGATTGCTCGTATATGCATTTCATCTCTTTGGCATCAGGTGTAGGCCCAAGTTTAACGCATTTAGGCGTTACAGAATGCAGGTCGGAGTGCTTGCCTGGACCTCGATGTCATGCGACATGCTTGCTTGCACTTAAATTGCCAGTTGCACCACGCTGAAATAACTGAAACATCTTTTGCATTGTGCCCGAATTTCATTTTGATGAGCTTCCTACTTTTATGAAGCGAGGTTGAATTGAAGGATGAAGCTTGCCAAGTCGTTGATATTCAGGAAACCGCGCCTCAAGACGAACGAAAGAGGAGGGCCTATGTGCGTTCGCTTGTGGACGGCTCTCTTTGCACTACCCATTTATGGCCGGCACGGTGACGGGGACGCTGGTGGCACCGTTTTTCGTAACGCCGCCTGGGCAGAGTCTGACGTTTACATATAAAGCCAATATAGAGTGTTCAGCACATCTGAAAAATTCTGACAGCGAAAATTTTCTGCCAAGCTTCCGTGTTCGCAGTATGCACCTGCTGTAGGGTAATTACAGATGCCGAGGAACGATACACAGAAGATGAAAGACGTTATGAGCGTGCGCAGAGATCCCCTCAGGGGGGGAGGGGGATGAAACGAAGCTTCATTGCAGCCCTCCCTTCTCTTAAAAGGGTACTGACACAAAAAATTTGGCCTCGCGTTTTTCCACTGCAGGGCTGTTAGTCATGACACGATACATAGTTTGCTGTAGCACGCGATAGATAATTAATGACAGGCCCCTCATAATCGATCAGTTTCACTTTCGGTTTGAGAGAGTTCCAAAAACTGGATGCAACTGTCGCCACCTAGCGTGTGCAACTCTTGACCACGTTAGCACACAGAACTGTGAAGCACTTCCGCACGATCTTCATCAAGAATTACTTTCGAATAGAAAATGGCACTGGAATGTCGCCAAACACAAAACACTCTAAGCGTGCGCTACGGCCAAGCACTCGCAACCAGCCGCCGAGAAATACAGACTTCGGGAACTAACGCGGCAAAAGAAAAATGACGGCTATGCTGTCATCATAACTTGTTTTGTTGACCGCAGCGTGGTGACGTGCGGGATGTAGGGGGTCACCTCGGGGTCACCTCGGGGTCACCTACGAGGGTGTCTATACGCTATGAAGTATAGGTCGCTCACGCAAACTTCAAAATTAATTTTAAATACCTTCCAAGCTATATTCGCTGTTGATATCTTGCAGATGATATATGAATGTTCGCGAGAATCGACCTCCCAGGCTATCTCGGCCAAGAAATTTTGTGTCAGTACTCCTTTAAGTCTATGTAGAGGGCAGACATTTCGCCCCCTCCCCCTTTTAGGTGACCAGTTATCACAAACGAGTGGCCAACAAAGCGCGCGCCTCCGAATTCTAGCGGTGGCGGCGACAATAGCGGGCGCCGTTCAGCCGCGACAGAAGCCGGCACAACGAAGAAAAACGCATGTACTTCTTTTTCATTTTTTTATTTTTCCGAGCGTGTGTTGTGTTACTTATATAGGCCCCACTCCTGTCTAAGGCCTTCATAGAAGGCCGGCAGTATGTAACAGATTAAATAAATAAAATAAAAGGCGCCGGCACTACGCTGACCAACCTCCTCACATCTATCGCCGAGCGAACTCAAGAAACGTCGAGAAGGAAGGCGCTAGCCACCCCTTGGTTGCGTCACGGGTCGCAGAGAGTTCGAGAAAAGCCTCGCCCCTTCCCCAGCTTTGGCTGTGCAGCGCGCCAACGAAACTTCCAGAGCGGATGGTGATGATCAGGAGATGAAGAGGTTTTCCACCTGTGGGGGAAAGCTTATGTTACGCAGGAGAAGAGAGTGTCTTTACCGCCCGTGGGCGAAGACGTGCTCTGCAGTCGCAGCGCGTGAGTGGCCAACATGTTACCGGTGAAGAAGTTTTGTCATTGAAGTGCGGACTTTTGACGACGCGAGGGCTCCTGGAAAAGAAACTTCGGGAGCAGTGGAACGACAACCGGTGCTAGACTTGGAGAGAGTGTTTCTTTGAAGAAACGCATTCAAGCTTTGTTCCAAGAATTTCGGAATGCATTCGTTTGACAGACATTTTAGTCTATAAGTGACTTGGTTAGTTAATGCATGAAATTGCATTGTAGCGCGTGTTGTTTGTACCCGCTTTTCTGAGTGTATCTTGTTGTGTAGTGTACCGTTGTTTTGAGTATCTTGCGATTGGTGACGTATTGTATTGGACTATTTCCAAGTGTGCATCTTTGTTTGTTGTTTATTCTGTTGTTTTCTGAGAATATATTTTTCTTTTGTTATCAACTCTCGGCTCTGCCTCGTTCTTTGGAACACAGCTGGCGTTCGCTGGCGAAAGGACCAAATTTAAATTGTCCGTGCTTTCGTGGTGCCCTTTGGGGGGCCGATGTACACGTCAGCCCTTGGAATTAGCCCAGCGATTGCCTCCCTAATTAACGAGACTAGTGACACTAGTCCCTCCCCCGTTCGTAAACGTAAAAAGACGTCATGCTGATGCCATGCGACAACGTTCAAGGAAAGCCCGCAGCCTATAGATTCAAACGCTAGGCTTATGCGTCACTTGTAATAGCTCCGAGAAGAGCATCGATCTGCGTTGAGTTTTCTTCTGAAGGTGGAGACATCACTCCCGAAAAAATGAACAACCCATTCGGCACCACAGTGTAAGAGTGACATTCAGCAAAAGTGCACTAAAGGGGCGGCCAATATCAGCGTGGGCTGATTGGATAGTGCTCAACAGCGGCGGTTACGATCGGTGCTGCTCTGACACTTCCCGAAGTCTCCGAATTTCATCGCGCGATCAACACGCGCTGATATTCTGTTTGCGTCCACTTGGCGCACACTGACCTTCAGAATACCGTTCCAGGCATTTGGGGTCGACTTTATGCCCAGACTATAGGGATGCCTAAACACACCCAAGGTACGTGACGAGGGACGTGTTTCGCCTGAATTCGCACTTACGGTCGCCTTGTTGGTGTATACGTATGCTTACCTTTAGCGACCTTTGCGGTACAAAATTCGTTTTGAAATCTCTCCTGCGAAACCCGCGACAGTCAGCGGTTAGCTGAGCGCGGCAGTGGAGTTTATCGTTCACCCTTGTCTTTACATACAACTTGGTGTACTTGAGTTTTCTAGCCTGTTGAATATTGTGCAAGCTGAACGTCGCAAAGCTTCAAACCTTATAGTTCTTGTGCTGTGCCTCTCTCCCGCCATCGTAAGCGTTGTTACAGGCAGCGTGTACATTCAGTTGGAGGGGTCGGGAGGGGTTGGTGGTTTGAAGCTGCTCTGCCAGAATTCAAGGAGGGAACTCAACAGCGTTGCCTGGTATTGTCATACGCGCACACGTACACCTTCATACCACGCACATACTCGTACATACATACATACATACATACATACATACATACATACATACATACATACATACATACATACATACATACATACATACATACATACATACATACATACATACATACATACATACATACTGTTGGGACTCCGGGTCCTGCCGGTCTCGTTTTCGGTAGCTGGCCCCGTCGCAGGATCCATCGTCCAACAATTCAGCGAGAAGAAGCGCCCGAACGAACAACAGAGATTTATTTACATGTGTAGAAGTGGTCAACTGACCCAAAGAGAGAAGAGTGAGTGTGATACAAAACGTCTTCGGCATTTTATAGCGCCGCGCCGTTGACACTGGGCGCCCCGTCCGCATCGTCAGCCAATGCGGTGTCTCCGGCCCCTCGGCCACGAGAGAGGGGGAAACACACCTCACAACACATGGAGTGGCACATCCCAACACGAGGTCCATATATGGTCACGGCGCCCTAAAATGTTACCAAACATGGTCACGAACGCACAGCAGACCCCGGAGCTCTCCCGGCGAGGAGGAACCCGAATGGGGAGGTGGGGGTGGACGACACCGTCAGGTCAAGAACCGGTTCTCCCCCAACCTCTTCCTGCTTGGCTCCCCAGGGCCGGTCGTAACAGTCTCTTGCGCGGGGGGGGGGGGGGTGAAGATCTCGATGGGCTGGGGTTTCAGCCACTGTCCGGAGAGATCATCGCCGGCAGTCGGTTTGGTGACGACCGTCTTTGATGAAGTAGAGGGCAACACCTGCTTCATTGAGGGCTCAACAGACATCACATATGCACATGAAAACACAACTACTCAGCCGGTGAGCGCCGGACAATTCCGCCAAACTCCACCAGGCAATTTTCCCCTTTAACTGATATTAAAGGAAATACACAATTTATTCAAAATGTTACTCACACTTTAAGGTGACACAAAACAACAACACTGGAAGCACACCGAACCCGAAACCCTGGATAGCCGTGTCTTCAACGTTTTCAAACAAGTACACCTAAAAGAGTAAAAAAACAATCACTAGCTCTTGTCTAGGTCAGGAAAAAAAAAATGCCAGAGTTCTCGAGACATCCTCTCGCGTCAGGGGCATCGACTTAAGCCATCAGCGTTGCCATGGAGTACACCCTTTTTGTAGCGTATTTCAAACGTATATTGTTGCAAAACGAGGCTCCAACGCAGCAGGCGGCCGTTCTTAGAGGACATGGTCTGTAGCCAGGTGAGAGGACAGTGGTCCACTTCCACAATGAACTTGCTTCCGGCAATATAACAAGCCAGTTTCTGGACTGCCCAAACCAAGCACGCACATTCCTTTTCGCTAGCGCTGTAAACCTGCTCGCGAAGGGTGAGTTTCCGGCTAACATATAGGACGGGATGCTCTTGATCCCCCTCATCCCTTTGACTAAGAACTGCCCCCATGCCTCTATCACTAGCGTCGCATTGGACTATGAAAGGCCTCGAGTAGTCCGGTGAACTAAGCAAAGGTTGGCTCGACAAGGCCGCTTTCAAAACGCGGAAAGCCTTTTCTTTCTCCTCATCCCAGTCGACCATTTGGGGCTCGGTCCTGCGCAACGCGTCAGTAAGAGTGCTGGCAATGTCGGAATATCTAGGGATGTACTTACGATAGTAACCAGCTATTCCAAGAAAAGCCCGAATATCGGTTTTCGTTCGGGGCTGGGGAAAGTCTCAGATAGCTGCCACTTTCATTTCAGAGGGACGGCGATGCCCTCGACCGATGACATGCCCGAGATAGAGTACCTCTGTTTGTGCTAGCTGACACTTGGGCGCCTTTACCGTTAAACCTGCTTCGCGTAGGCGTGTCAGTACTGCTCTCAAATGCGTCAAGTGTTCTGGCCAGGACGAGGAAAACACGGCGACGTCGTCCAAGTAAGGCAATGCGAAGTCCTCTTGACCACGCAAAACCTTATCCATTAAGTTGGAAAAACAGTAAGGCGCGTTCTTTAGGCCGAATTTCAACACTTTAGGGCGGAATGTCCCCAATGGTGAAATAAATGCAGCATACCGGCTCGCCCTCTCGGTGAGCGGCACCTGCCAGTAACCTCTCACTAGGTCTAGCGTTGAGATAAATTGCGCGCTGCTTACCCTCTCGACGCGTTCCTCAATGTGGGGAATTGGGTATGTCTGATCCTTGGTGATGAGGTTTAACTTACGATAGTCTACGCAAGGACGCGGATCTTTTCCGGGTACCTCCACGAGAATTAACGGGGAAGTGTAATCACTTTCACACGGCTCAATCACACCCAATTCCAGCATCCTGTTAACCTCTGCTTTTATTAGCTCAAGCCGGCGAGGTGACACCCGATACGTCTTAGATCTTACCGGTTCCGACGAGGTAAGCTCTATGTCATGAGTGAGGACGGATGTCCGGCCTGGCTCGCTTACAAATCTGTCCTGAAACTCGGTCAAAAGACCACGCGATTCCTGCTTCTGCTTCGTTGTTAGTTGTGACTTTGATACTAAATCCTCAACTCTTTTCTCGATCGGGACTTCGTCCGATTCGGGAGCTAATTCAGGGATTTCTGCCGGAACCTCTTCCGGAACATTTAAAGTCATGTTCACGATGGCTTCCCTCTCTTTGTAGGGTTTGAGTAAGTTGCTATGATACACCTGGTGTGCCTTACGACTTCCTGGTAATTTTACCACATAGTTGGTGTCAGACAATTTTCGAGTAATCTCGGCCGGGCCGACCCATTGCCCTTCAAGCTTATTCTTTTGGGAGGGCCTCAACAACATGACCCTGTCTCCTACAGCAAAGTGTCGCGCTTTAGCTGTCCGATCGTAGTAAAGCTTAGCCTTCTGCTGTGCTTTAGTCATCGCACTCTCGGTCAGTTCTTGGGCTTTTGTTAGACGATCCAATAAGGTGAGGACATATTCCACTACTACAGGATCATCACCCTGACCTTCCCACGACTCTCTCAGCATACGAAGAGGAGACCGCAGTCTGCGGCCGTAAACAAGTTCCGCTGGCGTAAACCCTGTTGTCTCATGTGGTGCAGTTCTTAGTGCAAACATCGTTGCAGGTAAGCACATTTCCCAGTCAGTTTTTCGTTCAAAACATAAGGCTCTTAACACTCGCTTCATCACGGAGTGAAGCTTTTCTATAGAGTTCGACTGCGGATGGTAGACTGAACTATGCAATAATTTCACGCCACACCGCTCTAGAAAGGTTGTCGTTAAGGCACTCGTGAAAATGGTGCCCTGGTCTGATTGTATCTCGGCAGGAAAGCCTACCCGGGCAAACACGGACAGAAGTGCGTTCACTACTTCCACGGAACTTAGCTCTTTTAGCGGGACCGCCTCTGGAAATTTAGTAGCTGGGCAGATTAAGGTCAGGATGTGACGGTAGCCTGAAGTTGTCTTGGGCAAAGGACCTACTGTGTCAATTACCAACCGACGAAAGGGCTCTGTGATTACGGGTACCAGCTTCATTGGAAATTTCGCCTTATCTCCCGGCTTACCCACTCGCTGACACACATCGCAAGATTTTACAAACCTCTCTACATCTTTAAAGCATCCAGGCCAGTAGTATTCCTGTAAAAGACGATTTTTCGTCTTCTTTACGCCTAAGTGGCCTGACCATGATTCTCCATGCACCAAACTAAGCAAATCCTGACGATACGCCTGAGGTACGACTACCTGGTCAAATTCTACTCCTCGCCTATCTAGATATTTTCGATAGAGTATGCCGCTCCTCTCTTGGAATATCACATTTCGTTTGGCGATTCCCTCTTTCGAACTGTCCTGGAATTGCTTAAGCGTCGGGTCCCCCTTTTGTTCGGTTATTAATGAAGCGGAGCTCACCTTCAGCAGCCGACTGAAATTATCCGAAGTTGGCATGACACACAACTCTTTTGTAGTTCCTAGTACCTGGAATGTGTCACCCTCTGTGCTATCCTCTATACTACCAGGAATCGGCTTGGGAGCAATGGCATTCTCGATTTGCTCGGTCAACGAGGCGTAATTGACCCCTTCCAATTCGGGAGGAGGTTCAACGTCGCCTTTAGGAACGGTTGCCTCCGCGACTACGGCTTCTGCAGCCTGTTCTCGCACAAGTCGATATGTTTCCGTGGTGTCCAACTCGCAACCAGGCCCGTTGTCGATTTGAGGCTTGTTTGCCTCAGTGAATGTTGCTCTCGCAGCCAGCGCACGTGCCTTTGATCTAGTCAGTGCCTGCACTATGCCTTCTCCCAACGTTAGACCTTTCTCCTTCAGCATTTGATCTGACTTATTTGAAAATAAGTAAGGATACTGAGGGGGTAGATATGGCGATACCGCGGCTTCTGTTTCCAATGTTCCAAAGGCGCCTTTAAGGACAACTTTAGCTACGGGAAGGCACTGACTGTTTGCTTCTACGGCTTGTCTAATCCAGGCACAGTCTCCTGAATACTGTCCGGACTGAACAAAAGACGGATGAACTACGTCCATAGTGGCTGCGGAGTCTCTAAGAACCCGACACTGCTTGCCGTTCACGGTAAGGTCGTAAATATAGGGCTCTAACAACTTCATGTTCTCGTCGGCTTCATTTATAGATAAAAAGGCCACCTTTTCTTTCGGGCAATGTTTCGCGAAGTGCCCTGTTTCGTGGCAATTGAAACAAGCCGCCGTTTTTTTTTGCCTCAAATTTCCTTTTGCTTGCCTCTGCCGACGCCTCCTGGTTAGATGCCTTGTTTTCTTCACCCTTTTGTGCGAGACTTGTCGGTTGTTTTCTAAACGGCTCCTTATTCGGCCGTAGGAATTTTTCCCTTTTAGGCTCGCTGTTTGCCCCGAGGGCGCGGCGCGTAACGAATTCTTCCGCGAGCTCTGCGGCTTTTGTTACGGTGTTCACGTCTGGTCTATCCTTAACCCAGAACCTCACCTTTTCTGGTAACCTTTGATAGAATTGTTCCAGACCGATACACTCGAGCACCTTGTCATGATTCCCATACGCCTTTGCCTCTTTCAGCCACTCCCCCATGTTGGCCATTAACTTGTAAGCAAACTCCGGGTATGAATCATTGCTCTCTTTTACGGCGTTGCGAAATTTTTGTCTGAAACCTTCCGCTGACAACCTGTATTTCTTGAGAAGGCTCGACTTTACCTCACTGTACTCGTCAGCCTCCTCTTTCGTGAGGCGCGCGATTACTTCTGAGGCCTCCCCCGGAAGTAGGGACAACAAGCGTTGAGACCATGTATCCTGGCTGAAACCTTGCCTTTCACAAGTTCTCTCAAAGTTGACGAGGAACAGCCCAATGTCCTCCCCTAGCTTGTACGATCTCATTAGGTCCGTCATTTTGAACCTGACCCGCTCTGCTGTACCGGATGCCTCGCTGCCTCCTGCTCTACTATTATGGCTAATCTCTAAATCGAGGCGCTTCATTTCAAGCTCGTGCTTTCGCATCTTATCTGCTTCGGCTTCTGCCGCTTTCCTTTCGGCCTCCGCCGCCTTTTCTTCGGCCTCGGCCGCCTTTCTTTCGGCCTCTGCCGCTTGCCTCTCCTGAATCTTCTCGACACATTCTGACAGCTCGTCATCCTCCGCCCCCAATGCGAGAATCGCCTCTATCAGCTCTGGCTTTCTTTGAGAGTCCGACACCTCCAGATTCAACTCCCTTGCAAGTAGCAACAACATGGACTTTCGCAGGGATTTCAGATTCATGGCTGCCTCCAGTACCGCTGTCTCTGTTCCACAAAGATTCCTGTCCTGCAACTAATTAACCTTGACGGCAACGACAGCTCTAGGTTCCTGCCTTGCCTCAAGTTTTCCGTTAACTTAGTCTACAAATAAAGCTTCAAAAAGCTCTTATACGGAATCCTGCCCTGCCAATGTTAACCTTGACGCCACTGACAGAAAGAGCTTAACCAAGCTATCACACAATTTCCGCCTGACGCAAGTTACCTGTTAACACAATGACCAAGACAGCCCCTCTCTACCAGCTCTTACTTAACACATAGAGTAAATGCCTGGTAAAATTTAACAGAGAAAGCCGGCACTCACCCAGTTCGCAGTCATGTCTCCGGCGTCGTGCCTCTCAGAAGTGCCGTTCGATTCCCTTTGGAAGTCGATGAGCTCGTGTAATCCTTCTCCTGTCGTCCCGTTGTTGAACTTCGGGCTCACTCCGTCCAGTGGTCGCTTTCGGGGTTATCAGCATCCCGCCGCTGCCATCCAGTTGTTGGGACTCCGGGTCCTGCCGGTCTCGTTTTCGGTAGCTGGCCCCGTCGCAGGATCCATCGTCCAACAATTCAGCGAGAAGAAGCGCCCGAACGAACAACAGAGATTTATTTACATGTGCAGAAGTGGTCAACTGACTCAAAGAGAGAAGAGTGAGTGTGATACAAAACGTCTTCGGCATTTTATAGCGCCGCGCCGTTGACACTGGGCGCCCCGTCCGCATCGTCAGCCAATACGGTGTCTCCGGCCCCTCGGCCACGAGAGAGGGGGAAACACACCTCACAACACATGGAGTGGCACATCCCAACACGAGGTCCATATATGGTCACGGTGCCCTAAAATGTTACCAAACATGGTCACGAACGCACAGCAGACCCCGGAGCTCTCCCGGCGAGGAGGAACCCGAATGGGGAGGTGGGGGTGGACGACACCGTCAGGTCAAGAACCGGTTCTCCCCCAACCTCTTCCTGCTTGGCTCCCCAGGGCCGGTCGTAACAATACATACATACATACATACATACATACATACATACATACATACATACATACATACATACATACATACATACATACATACATACATACATACATACATACGAGAAGTCCTTATGTGCTTCCTTTGGAAGGAGTGATTTGAAAACGTTTGGCCCCTGAGAGGAAAGGCAGGCAATAAGCTCTGCTTAGAAGCTCATCTTCGGAGTCATGGTGGGAGGAGGAGTCACGGTAAGATAGGAAAAGTAGCATTGACCGGTCTTGTCTCAGGGACGGGCAAGTAACACTGACCTTGCGCTCTCCATCTGCCATGCAGGCCGTTATCGCGAATCTCGGAAAACCGTAAAGCAGCCACGTCCAGGTCGAATCGTTTCCACTCTATACTTGACTGCTCCAGGACACTGTCTTCCGAGACAAGAAACGGTGCATGTGCATTTGAGGGAGCGAGCATTGTTTACACCTGTACCGCTAAACATCTTCACGCTGCACGATTTAGTGACGGCAGTCCCGTGAGTTCGGGGCAAGGAAGCCACCTCCGTGTGTACATACACGGCCACTCGTACACGCGCGTTCCGACGCTTCCGCAACGGGTCGTGCCGGAACAAACGCCGTTTCTAGGGCCGCTGCCGTGCCGCCCACCCTTTGGGGTGTCCGAACGATGGGCTTCTCGGACTTTGCCGTGCGTACACGAGGGGGGCCAGCCATCCCGGCCAGCCGTGCGCAAGCCGTGTGCGGTGGTGGGTGCGCGGGGCTTCATCGCCGGTGCCGGCCTGCTGCCGCTGCGCCAGCGGTCGCGCAACAAACCGGTTCTCGTCGCGGCGCTCTTTTTTCCCCTCGATTGGAAGAGGCTAGCAAAAATCATGGTTGGACCGAGGGCAGCGTTGGTGGTGAGAGGGGTGAACAAAGTAAAGGATGCCCGGTGTGGCGAGGGCTGGCGAAAAAAAAAAGGAAGGGTCGGAAGAGTCGGGCCGTTCGTCGGGTCGGCTTTGGTAGAGCCGCTGCGCTCCTGGTAGGTCCCCGTGCTCCGTTGTTCCAAGAGCGAGATCGTCCCAGCTGTCGCCCGTGCATCGTCCGTCGCCTACGCGTGCTCTCCGAACGGCGCTGGTCCGTTTGGGTGCGTGAAGTGCGCCTCGTGCCGGAAGGAACCGGGTGTGCACGGACACCCCTCCGTGCGAAGTGTGGTGTTGCTGTGACGGCGCTCGCTCGCAGTGACCGCTCGCTCCCCAGCCTAGGGACTCACTGGGGCTGCGGCGAACGCAAAGGATACGCGCTGGTGCTCCGGAGACCTCGCGACCTCCGAAACACGTTGCCCCCTGCGGTGAGCACATTCATTTCGCCCAGTGGCCAATTTACTCTCGCCGTATTCTGCTCTTTGTTTTCTTCAGTGGGTGCCCAGATATAACAGAGTGCTTGCGATTGAGGCGCGACTGAAAGTTGTACTTCCCGAAACGGGTGGTGATTCTCCGTTTAATCATTTTCCGCACCTTTGTCGGTGTGACTTTTATTTTCTTGTCTCTCGTATCGTGCGCTCAGACTTTGATGCTTCCAAGTCTAAACGCACGACTGAGATATAACAAGAGTACAAAAAAAGTAACCAGAAGCATACAATGCTTAGCCCCCATTATTTATGGATTCTTCGAGCCTTCGAGGTGCTGCGTGGTGATCAGAGTTGTACGGGGATCTATACGCAGTTTATGAACGAGGCCGACGTCGTTCACTTGCCAAGCTGGCACGGCGCCGGTGTGCATTGCCGGTCCGTGAGGTTACGCTTCACGCTGTCGCTGCATGTGTGCGGCCTTCGAACCTTTACGAGGGCACAATGATCCGCGCTTCAACGACACTTTCTTTCACCTTTGCAGGTTAAGCTGTTCTGTTCTAGATGTCTTGCTCTCGAGAGGCTATGGAATACATTCTTATGTCTACTCCGTTTCCATGATTTTTGCTGCACGAAGGTAATAAATTAATAAGAGGGGAGGGCACCCATACACAAAACGAACAACTAAACAAGAAACAAGTGTTAAACTTAAAATACCATGGCAATAGACAATTCGCTTGAAGGAGTTCAATTCTTCTCAAAAGACTTCTCAGTGTACACAGCCCTATACAAGCGCTTGCGATGAACATTTACGAGCAGCTATACCATTCGAAGGGATGTGTCAGTCCAAATGTATAGTGAGTAGAACTTATAAACGTGTGCCTGTTGACAATCTATTGCATACCAAATCACTTTTACAAATTAAGTCATTACTCCTCGTGGGATATATTGCTGATGACAAATAATGATAGCAAATAAAAGACTACAACTCTAAATTCTGGGTCGTCTTTAGCGAAAGAGGTTGTGCTGAATCCCCAACGAGCCCACCGTCTGCTCAGTACAGGGAAGATGAAAGTGAAGGTTGACCAGTTCAGTTCACGGATGCGAGGATGGCGTCGTGGCATAGTTTTCTGCAGTCTGCGCACGTAGCCATCCGCCTTTCCCAGTACAGACGCCGTCTCGTTCGGAGCTTTGCATACGCGGCTCTGAACGCGGATTTGCTGGTTACTGGGGCAGCTGGCCTGTGTGCCGTTCCTTTAAAGAAGAACCGGGACTGCTCTTGTTCTATCCGAGCGCGTTCAGATATCCCGCCTTTGTACTTCAATTGATGCCGCATTTGTACTCGCATAAATTTAGACACCTTCGGAAGAAACCACACGTGTTTTTGAGTGGATGATGTTACCGGTTGAGCGCAGAAATGAGCGGTAAAACTTAAAAATTGCCTGTTAAATTGCAGCAAAAAGGATAGTTGGGTTATGGTGGGTTTGCGTTCATATTAGAACAGCGCAAAAGGTCGAAACACGGAAAAAAAAATTTGACAACACAAGCGCTGACTGACAACTGGTTGCTTTATTCAAGCGAGGCAGAGAAATAAAGGGAAAAAAGAAGAATAAAGCATGCGCGCACAAACGATGCAGCCACTCGTCATGTCAGCGCTCGTGTTGTATTTCTCTGTGCTTCGTCTTTTGCACTGTTACAATGTGAATGCCTGCTCAATTACCACGTTAACGTTGCTCAAGCTTCATCACGAAGATTGAAAGAGTATATTGAAATTCATACGTATAGTTGCTTCTTCACTCGCATTTTACGGAAAGGAAGCAGAAAGGTTCCGCCTTAAACCACGCACTGTGGGAGTCAGTATTATGCGAAGCAGTCTACGAGAATGCCGTCTACGCCGCATCGTTAGACGTTGAGCCGAGCGTCACGTGAAGACCCGGCATTCTTTGTAAATCGAGTGGTTGTGCACGTGACGGGAGAGTACCGGCCACGCAAACAACGCCTATATATGCAGCGCTCGCGTGTGACTGATGACGATGTTGGGTGCACGTTAAAGAACCCCAGGTGGTCTAAATTTCCGGAGCCCTCCACTACGGCGTCTCTCATAATCATATAGTGGTTTTGGGACGTTAAACCCCACATATCAATCAATCCGATGACGATGCATGGTTATACGCGTTGCCCGCCGTGATCAGCGTTCGTCGACGTGTTCTGAAGGGGTCGAGCAACGCTTGACTGTAATGATGGCTTCATATTTTGCTCCATTGAAGTACAGTGATCAAGAACACTGCGTGTGGTGGTACAGCTCGCACCTCGATGAAGTATAAGTGTCAAATGAGACCGACGGCAAACAGCCAGTGTTGTGAAAACGCGCCTATCTTCTAAATGTGCTGGATTGCGCGATCGATATCCTCCAGGAGACCATTAACGCTGTATAAGAAATGCGGCAAGCGTCACAATGGGCGTCCTTGCTCGAGGAACATTCTTAAAGGTGTTTCATTCCTAGTGATGACACATGCATGCTCCTTAGGTGTAGTAGGTTAGGACATTGGGTTACCGTATACATGGAGGCGCCAAACGACACTATAGGAAGAGGTATACGTCACTGGAGAGTGGGTGTGAGCCATGTATTTAGTCTATCATCATCATCATCATCATCATCATCATCATCATCATCATCATAATCATCATAATCACCACAACCGCCATCATGATCATCATAATGATCATCAGGAGGGCTGCCTTCTCTGCGTTGCTCGTTGATCTGTCGTCAGGGGCTCTGGGAATATACACCAATGTCGCCCTCATACTTCAGATGTATACTTCTGGAGCCCCTATCTGGCATGCTCATTTTTAAAATAATACATTTCGAACTCGTCCAACAGTTTATTCTGACGGCCCTCCCAAGTTCAGATCTAATCGCAGACGTTTTTGATTATGCTTGTTTATTTGCATATTTATTTATTTGCGTCACGGCTTCAGCGGCTAGATAATAATTGTTGGGGATTTACGTTCCAAAACTACGATATGTTTATGAAGCACGCCGCATGAAGGCTCCGGAAATTTCGACGCTTTGATGTTCTTTAACGAGCATGTGGCTCGATGTATACGGTCAAGTCGTCTTTTGTTCACAAAGAAGTGCATCATATTCAGAAAAAAACATACAAACAAACGTAGTGTGCAGTGACTTCTACAGATTCGTCCCTACAATCGTATGTTTGGGGTGAAATGCCAGAAAGCTGCTAATAGACATATGTTACTTCTACCAATGTGTGTAGTTCGACTGCTATTGTTATTGTATGCAGTTCAGTTGAAAAACAACACACGAAGTCGTGAGGTATATAGCATATAGAGTAGTAGAAAGTTGAGTGTTTTGGTTGTTCCTGTTCTTATTTTTTCTTAAAGCGCGACAATACAGGACGAAGAGAGAAGTGATGCCCCGAGCTAGACTTTGTCTTCCATCAAGTCCCGTTTTCTTTTCATAGTGGTGCAATAACAAAAAAAAAAGTGGGTTGTAAGTGGATAAACGATACATTGTCAGTTTACCTCAAAACGAATCCTTCAGCTTGTTGTTTCAATGGATTTCACCAACCCTTCATGCGAAGACGCGCACGAAACAGCGCGAAAAAACTTCAGGCCTGCGTGGAAGGCGCAGCACAGTCGCAGCGAAAGCTAGAAGAGCCGCCTTTCAGAGCGTTTTCAAAACACTCGTTCTTCTTGTTCTTGTTCACCTATTGTCCGTGGCACATACCCACTGGGGGATATGCCAAGAATTGAGTGGTTTTAAAAATGATTGTTCAGATTTAGAATAATGGAGATATTATAGAAAGATTACCGATGACCCAGAAAATTGTGGCGCTTGATTTAATGCACATAATAATTTAAATAAAGAAACGAATTTATTCTTAAGATAGAGCAATAATCTGATTTTTATAGATATATAATTTGTAGACACGTTAGGATATTAAAACAAATTAATTAGTGAACCTATTAGTTTCATTAACGCAGTCCCGGATGGCCGCGCATACTCATTGGGGTAACTACTGCAAGCACACTTGCTTGATACCCACTAGGGCATAGTAATAAACTTCTGGGTAGCAGGTCCACATTCGCTATGCTATTTTTCGTCATTCTTCTGAGAAGCGTGGTATCCGCTAAATACTTGCAAATAATTTCGTGCCAATTGTTCATGCAGTGGCTGACGACGATGAGGAATTATGCTCCACAGTTAATAGGGGAACAAGATCAAGCTTTCGTAATGGGTTCGAGCATCGGACGGCCCACTCGTTACGCTATTCGCATTGTGCGACGAGTGGTTGTTCTTTCGCCGTTTTAAAACGCTTTATACGTCGTATTAACGCGATTGCTTTCCCGACATCAGGCCTATGCCTAAACAAGTTTGCCAACGAGTCACTTGCACCGGCGTAGCTCAGTGGTAGAATACTTGGCTGGCACCCAGCAGACCCAGGTTCTAGCCCCACTGTGTCATTGGTACTAGGGTTGTTTTTTCTGCATCTAAATTTCGCGTGATGTGGTTACGGGCACCGGTGGCGGCGGTACACAGCGCGTGACCCGAGTTGTGATCTCACAACAGCTTTCGCTGTAATAAAAGTGGTTACGCCACACCTGTCAGTATTGAGGCACACGAGTTTACACAATGGAGTGAGTGACATCACTTAATGCTGCAATGGTATTATTAAACAAGCAGCACGCGCAATGCCCATAACCTCTCTTCCTCTCAAAAGCCTCGCACATGTACGCTAATTCGAAAGAGCTCGTTTTAAATGAAACTGATATCATTTGAGGTGGCTGGCTGACGCAGGATTCTCACCGGTTGATGTCTTGTGAGCCTGATCGAGTGTACTGAGAGATGGCCATGGTGTTGGTAAGCCTAGGGAGAGTGTCAATGTACGTGGTATATAGTGTTCAGTCTGTCATAATTGAAAGCCAGAGGGCAAATGTGCCTCTTATCCTTTCCGTATACAAACAAGCTGAGTAGGATGACGAATAAAAGCGCTTTCAAAATTTTTGCACGCTTGAGCGATCATTAGCCGCAAGTTTGCACATTGTGCAGAGAGTGGGGTTGCGGGAAAGAAGGGTCGTTTACGGCATACACCGTCGTGTCATGTGGTCATTGTTATGTCAAGCAAAACGTTGTCTGTAAAAAAACAAACAAACAAGAATTTTGCTTGTGGTTTACCCTTGCGATTGCGAGACACGCGGCTGTAACCCTTTCTTCGACGCCTTCTTCTGAGTTATGCAACAATGGGCTTTTTATGTAGAGGCAGTCGAAGTGGAAGCGATCGTAAGACTTCATAAATTGTGCCATTAGTACAGTTCCATAAATTGCGCCTTATTGCGCCTAATAGTATATGCCAATAGTGATAAATATGACTGCTGGGGTTTTACGTGCCAAAACCATGCATAATATGAGGGATTATAAGGAGCACCGTATAACGGAAGACTCCGCATCAATTTCAACCATCTGGGATTCTGTAACGTGCACATAACTCAAAGCATTCACATGTCATTCATCGCACAAAAAAGCAAAATAATTTTACTGTGAGCGGCTGTTAGTAAGATTTGGTAGCACGTAACACTTTTAGTTCCAATACTGCGCACCGATATGCAGGCTTTCTACTATGATGTCGATGGGGACATAAACGCTGTAAAATAGTCGCAAGAGTAATAATAAGTCACAGAAACTATCATGTGTGTGCGTGCGTGTGTTGTGTCTTTTTTTATACTTATGTCTCTATTCACTTCAGGACGCCTTCAGAATCGCTGAGTGGGTTGTCAACGTACCCAAACTGCCATTTTGGCGAATCCCAAGGCGGCTCGACGTCTTTTGAGGATGAATTATACATAAAGTCCAATGGGGAATTTACAAGGAAACGAGCAACGTGACGCGCAGTCACATAGTTGTTTCAAAGGAAAAGAGAAAAAAAAAATAAACAGAAAGCACTGACCGGGAAAGAAGTCCCGCCAAGCTCGATAGTTTTTTTTTTTTTTTTGACGAAATGCGGCTCCACTGGACATTACCAACAGCCGCGCCGTAAAAGACGTTGAAATGCCCGCCATGGCATTACCTGTTCGCGATTGAGGTGTTGCGTTGTTGAATTCTGTGCCACCAGTTTGGATCCATACAACCAACAACATAAGCGGGTGCGTGCAAAAACTGGCACGTATTTAGGATCACTTCGTGTTAAGAAATCGACGTGGTCCGAAATTAATTCGTTGCTTTCGGCTTTGTATCTAATATTTATGTGTGCAGCTCAGGGAAAACTATATCGGTAGGCAGGGATTGCTTCAAACCCAAGTAAGGTGATTCTGTAAAAAGGAAACTAGGGGGACATTTCATGCCAGCAGTTTTGCTGATCGCTTTGTGCAAAACAAAATGTAAAAATGATGAAGAAGATATACCTGTGTCTGTGTAACTATGGGTATAGTTTTCGTGCAGGTTCAACGTCTGGCTGTACGTATATGCATCATCGTATCAATCTGCTTTTGGTTTACGTTTAATTCGCGAGGCTCGTCTCTCTCTCTCACGCTGTTATTTTTTATGACTCCGCCTTGCTGACTCGAAACGGAATAAACCGCGCTTGCCCCCATGCGCTCTGTTATCACGGATGGACGTGTTACAGCATTCAAAGAATGAAAGTAAACAGCTAAATGTAAGTGCTTTTGTTTTATTCGCAACCTTTCCTATAACTAGGAGGTTTCTGGTCTAAGCGAAAAAAAGAATCGGTGCTTGCATTGTAATCACTTTTGTGGTTGACTAAAAAGCGTAAATGCGTTCAATTCACCTCCGGAAAAAAAAGAACGAAAAAACTGTAGTGCAATGTATATTTGCTCTGAGTGAAATGAATTAAATGATATGTGCGGTTTCACGTCCCGAAACCACCATATGACTATGAGAGACGCCGTTGTGGAGGGCTCCGGAAATTTCGACCACCTGGGGTTCTTTAACGTGCACGCAAAACACGGGCCTGCAGCATTTTCGCACCCAAGTGTTGGCGCACCCCTTGTCCAAACCTCATGTTCCGTCAGTTGTTCGTGCATTTCGTTGAGTGCATGCAACTAATTTAGAATGTCGTTATAATTACTAGCCCGAATGAAAAATTGGCTAAAGAATCAGTTGGTAGTTTCTGTTGTAAAACCAACATATTCATCATCACTCCTTAACACGTCTAATTTTTTTTTTCGGGTTCTCCCTTTCATTTAAACTCTTCCATCTTAATCTCGTACGCTCTGCCCTTCTCGTCGCTCCAAACGAAGCTCGTTAAAGTCGCAATTTGCCCACGTAACATCCGTGTGAATCGCTCCTTTCCATGTGCAGCTTTCACGCTCCTGCAGCGCGCTCTTCGGGTGTACCGCGAAACGTGCCTCGCAGTGGCATGCGTCCAAGCGAGGCAGCTGGAATGATGCATGCGTGAGTGACGGTGAGGCGAAGCCGCTGTGATCGCACGCTTAGTACAACGACGCGCCGCGCCAGAGAGGGACAGGCGGTCAGGAAGAGTGGGCGCGAACCCAAGTTTTGAAACCGCGGGAATATAAATAGGCCAATGCATAAGGTGGTGTGCCTGACGTGTGGTTATAATTTCTAGTTCGCAGTCAATACGAAAAGCAATTTTCTTAAATTTAATGGCGCAGCTGGATCGGCACGGGGGTGTAAAATAGGCACTTATGAGGGTTAATTCCTAGCCACGGCGGTCGATTTCGATGAAGTGAACAAATGGTCAAGTACCGTTAGATGCGTACTATTGAAAATCCTGGGCACTATAAGTTAATCTTGGCCTTTCCGGACTCACTACGACACCTCTAATCATGCATTCTTTCATAACTTTTAAATTTCTTAAACCGCGTAGATTTACACAATGTGGTGTAGGAAAGAAACACTATATGTCCTCAGCACGTGTTCACGACAAAGACAGTCCAAATAAAAACTTGATAAAATTCATGAAACCTTGGAAGGCGGCTTGTGTGGGTATAAGCAGGGATGTTCCCAAGTGGTGAATATACCAAGAAGGGAAGTGGCGCTTTGTATGTAAAAAAAAAAAATCACAGCATATCCACGGAGTGAATGATGATTGGTGGGGCGCAGCGTTCGTCAGTCTGTCTGTCCATTCGTTCTTGCGTCCGCCTATCTGTGTCATCCTTGGTGCATCCGTCCGTTTGTTCATTCGTCTGTCTGTCCGTCCATCCCTTTTGCGGCCATCCCTCTGTCTGTCCATCCGTCCGTGCACCCCTCTGTTTGTCCGTCCGCGCGTGTGTCAGTCCGTTCGTCCGTCCATATGTCTAGAGAAAACTCCAAGCACCGCTATTTCGGGTATGTGCCACTGGTGGTTACGTACTACGAGGGACGCACAAGCCACGCCATAAGGAGCTTCGCCCCTAAAACTGAATGCTTTCATTTGCATGGAACACTGCCATTCAGAAAGACGGGTGTGTGTCGTTATACACAAGAAGATCACGATGTGACGGAACATTTCCATCCTCGTTTATATATACTGCCACGGGCACGGACCCAGAAACTCGACAACGCATAAAGGACTCCTATCGCCAGTTTATCTAGGTGGTGGCACAGGGTCAGTCGTTGATAGTCGTACAGCTAGCCCCCAAAGAAGGATTGGTCACAGGCGCGTTCGATGGTGTGGCAGCCGGCGCAACACGCCGGCATTTGACGCCAAGGTTGAGTTGTTAGAACCTCCGCTGCAGTCACACACTTTGTCGGACCGTAGAAGCGTGCTCGTATTTAAGTATGAGCGTCTTATCGATACATGAATTTGTTTGAAGTTCGCCCCGCCGTGGTGGTCCATTGGCTATGGCGCTCGATTGCTAATTCGAAGATCGCCGGATAGAATCCCGGCTGCTGCGGCTGCATTTTTTATGGGGGTTAAAATTTTTGAGGCCCGTGTGCTTAGATTTAGGTGCAGGTGCCTGTTCATGAACATAAGATGGTCGAAATTTCCGGAGCAAGACGTCTCTCATAAATATATCATGGTTTTTGGACGTTAAAACCAATGTGTTATTATTATTATTATTATTATTATTATTATTGTTGTTGTTGTTGTTGTTGTTATTATTATTATTATTATTATTATTTGAGCGTCACAACTTTGGATACGAATGACCATCCCCTTGAAGATTTACCATTTCACATAAATATGGCGTTGTGAGTATTGAAATGTTTATAAATACAACAACAACAAGAAATATTCTTGGGTGCAGTCGCGGCTGCATTCGCATGGGTGCTGAATGAATGTGCTCTAGATTATGCCGAAGTTGCCGACCCCCATTACACGGAAACAAAATTTGAAACCCTGGTCGGAATGTATTTTTAAAGAAAGAATAAATGACAAAAAATTAAGGTTAACAATGGCCCCAAAAAAGATTGTGCCAGACAATTCACCCCAAAGAGATTTGGAGGCACCAAAAACAAATAATATCAAAATCCAACGTGCCCCTAAGCGATAAAAAGCTGTCGAATAAAAAAAATCTCACGAGAGCCAGTATTTCGTTAAAGGGACCCACGTTCGTCAGAACAAGTCCACTTGTCGAAACGTGGGCTTCAGCGACATTCCATGTTCGAAAATTTCTGATCGTTTCAAACCTTGCTACCCTTTGAACGTCTTCCATGTTTACTGTTTCCTGTAGCGATTTCTATAAGAAGCAGAATAAGAAGAAGAAGAAGAAGAAGAAGAAGAAGAAGAAGAAGAAGAAGAAGAAGAAGAAGAAGAAGAAGAAGAAGAAGAAGAAGAAAACGGGCTGTTCCTTATGCAAGCAGGCTCTGCTGCGCCTGGCTTCGGCCAGCTTCAATGACGCAGGCAGGCGAGCGCTGGCCCTGTTCCACCGCCGACGACCTTGTGTCCGATTGCGCGGAGCAAACCGGGCCGTCCCACTGCGTCGACCGCAACCACCCAGTGCACGGCTGCCGGGCGAGGAGCCCACGATGGCATGTTAGTTACGCGCGCTTTCCAGAGCATTCTGTCATTTTTTTTGTTTCTTTTTGTCCTGCCGGGCCGCTTCCCACGGGCGACTTTAAAGCCCTGATTCGTACGCACGCTAACAGCGAATGCTGTTTCGTACATGTTTACATGCAGTAATGAGCGCAATTAAAATAGGCAGATTCGCGTGTCTAGCATAGTTTATCTTCAATGAAGGTAGATCGTCTGTCCTAGAAAAAAGAAGCATCAGAACGTAGTGGTGAACGAGAAAATAGAACAACGTTTTTGTTACATGCAATCTTCTTTCTTTCTTTCTTTCTTTCTTTCTTTCTTTCTTTCTTTCTTTCTTTCTTTCTTTCTTTCTTTCTTTCTTTCTTTCTTTCTTTCTTTCTTTCTTTCTTTCTTTCTTTCTTTCTATACTGAGCGTGGTAGCTATATACAGAACTGTTTGTCTTTTGTACTCGCGGTCACTACGTTGCCAATCATAATAAATTAGCAATATACGATGCCCCTGGAGTACGTGTGATGTCATTTAAAAGACAACTGGACCCGTATTTACAAGAGCGTCTTACGATAAAAATTTCTGTAAGGGAATATTTCAGTGAATCTCGATGCGCCACAAGTCATCAGTGGAGCCAGACGACCAATCAGCGAACACACTTACGTACGAAAGAAGTGTTTTGTGAATTAGGCCTCTGTCCATTTCCATTACATTGCGAATGGCAGTTTTAATGTAAACTTGCTTTTCATGTGTAATCTCCTTATTGTGGTATTTCTCTTATACAGGGGGTAGCAAAAAAGAGTTTTCGATAGAAAGGTTTTTATGTTGATTTTGATTTCGCACGAACCCTCTTCATTATTCATCATGATTGCATTAACTCATCCTAGGCACTTTTCGTGACGCTTTGCCAGTTTCTTCAATCTGTCTTGATTGAAGACCGCCGCATGAGAATTGAACCAGTTGAAAGTGAGGCCCTTGAAAAAAATTAAAACGTTTTGGTGAAGAAGAATGGTGCCGCTGCAATGACTGCTTCCTTTAGTTCAGGGGTTCTCAAAGTGTGTTCCGCGGAACCTAAGGGTTCCGCAGGCCGCTCGTCAGGGTTCCCTTTGTTCCGGACGCGCCTATTCAACTCAATTAGATCGCAATCCCGAGGTCTGCAAGGTGTGATTGATCTAGGGAACCTCCATTATTCACGCCAGAGCGTCAATAAGCACATGTCAGAGGTTTTATTTTTCTTGAAAATAAAAATGACAAAAGCTTGCCCGCCCCGGGTGGGGCTGGGGAGGGGGGGGGGATCCTTGACACCTAATGTAGCTTAGCAGGGTTCCCTGGCATGAACATGTTTGAGAACCGCTGCTCTAGTTTCTGCGTTAGTGCATGTACATCGACTCCGAGGGCCTGTAATGACCTGGCAAAAACCAGTTGTCCTTGTTTTGTCGATAGTGGTCCGAAAACAGTCTTCCACTTCCCACTCTTTCCTCTCTTTGTTAGACATTAGGTGATTTCCGTACTGAAGCGGCACACAATTGAAAGATTTAGGGTTGTATTTAACATTCGAGTTCATGATAGAGCGTACAGCAATACGAAATAGATCAGTCAGTACACGAATCCTCAGTTGTCAATCAAATCGCAGTTCTCCGTTCACGTGTTCAACGAATACATCAGTTTAAATACTGCAGACCCACTACACCGCTGTTGATTATGCTTATTAAGGCGGCCATTTTCAAGTAATAGCGTCATTGCGCAGAATTTTTGTCACTCATTGCTGTAAGTGCGTAAACCAGGGAATTCTCAATAAGTTTTGGCCGCTGTTGATTCGTGTTCACTCAAAAACCAAATCACAGCACGCATTTTGCCATCGGTTAACAAATTTCAACCCCCGACCCACGGGCTACGCCCCTGTCACTGAATGAGAATGTTAGTGCTGGTGGTGTTGTGATTGCTCATGGCCAGTGGCGTAATCAGGGGGCCCGGGGGGAGTGGCACGCCAGGCACGTCCCCCTCTCTCTCTAAATTATTTTTCTTCTAAGGAATGCACAGTATAAACCGGCACTCGACCACACTTCTGTGCAGGACAGCATGTCTGATCAGCTTATTTAGGCGAATCGAGAACGAAGTCAGGAAAGCTTTAGAATGCGAAAACGAATTTTTGAAATGTATGTTTGAGTGTTTCTGACAATCCACTGTAATTCACAAAGTGTACCGTTCATCAGTTCTCGTTGTCGTTTACTAGCTTTTTACTGCACTTTACCATAAGCGTAGACCTTTTGGCTTGGCTGGAATTCTCTCTGCAAGATAATAGTCACATCGTAATTTCATTTATATATTTTGAATGCGATAGCAGGTATTGTATTCCTTGAAAAAAAAAACTGTCAAAAACGGTTATTAGTTCTCGCTAGAATTCACTAGAATGCCGATTGGTTCAACCCACTAAATGTCTACCAGGAAAAAAAAAGAATAAGGGATGAAAGGCATTTCGAAAAGTGGCCGATACGAACATTGAATTGAAACGGCGAAAAAGATATATCGGCTTGGGCGATCGCAATTGCTCCACCTACATTGCTTCTGTGTTTATTCTGGCGAGAAACAGCCGGAATTCTTGAAATGCCTCCGTGAAAGTTAGATTGAAACCTAAGAAAACGTAAAACGTGCTCTCTGTTCTTGACTTACATGAAAACGCAATCTATATAAGGCCTTGTCAACGCCCCATAGTTCCCGGAGTGAACGTATATGAAAGTTTGCCACACGTCTGACTGCGACTATATCGCTTCACACATGACGAGACACCGTCTTACCTGACGCCGTTCTAGCGCAGCCGAACACAAGTGCTGCTAATGCATGCTAGTCTCGTCTCTGCTTCGTATATAGTTTGTCATTGTATGCGCTGAGATCATCGCCTTAGAACGCACTACAGCGACCCACGCCTACCGCAGCCTTTCCTTCAGCTTCCCAATCTGCAGCTACATCTTTAATTGCATTGCTTCGCGTTCTTGGTAGCGCACTTTAACATACGTCTCTATCATCACGAGGCCTAAAGTTTATTCTCAGCTAAGTCACTAAGAACAAGCGTCATGTTCAGCGTGGCTGACTCGGATGAGTCCTCTTCTGAGAGATCTCTAAGCGTCTGTCCTCCTGACGTTAACTCGTCGCGAGTTCACCCACGTTGATAATGGCCGCATGTGCTACATGTATTTTTTTTAACCAGTAAAGCTGTTTAAGTTGGGAGAACCCTTGCTAGTCGCGGTAGGAAATTCTCACCATCATGAAACGACACCCGATATCCTGTTCCTATAGTGCGTACTTCAAACACTTAGCGCATGAAACCTTTTCGAACTTGCTATACACCCAATACGTGACCTCAAGGGAGTAGGCGCAGTACCGTGTGTGCCTTTTGTAGTGGTTGACTAGCTTCAAACCACGCAGACATTATGATAATCACATCTTCAGACGTCCGCTGGCAATGGGCGCTTGTACCACGCATTATTGTTATGATATTTCATGTTGCAAGGTAAAACATGTGTACATGAGGCGTGTTTTGTAAAGCATGAAAGCTACTTTCACTGAATTTTCAAGCAGATGAAGTTATTTTTACTGTATTGATAAGCGGACGCGTGGCCGTGTGGCAGAACATCCGCTTGCCACACAAACACAAACGACCCTGGTTTGATCCCCACTCGGACCCAAACGACCCTGGTTCGGTCTACACTCTGACCTAGAATTTTTTAACATTTATGTTACGTTTTCCGTCGTTCTTGATTTTTAGGTTACGCATAGAATGATGATTTTTCGCTCACAACCAACGACGCCGACGCCGGAATTTATGCGAAACGAGCTTTTTAACGTTATCGCGTTAATATTTACCTCCCCTAAGGCATTGTTTGTCTCGGGGTTCTCTCGTCGGTGCTTATTGTTCGAAAAATATTTGGTATTTCGAATGTTTTCGAGTATCCACTATTCGATTTGAGTACCGAATTGAATACAACGCTATTCGATTCACTATTTGAAATTTTCGAATATTCGCACACCCCTACAAGAGGGACAAGCAGTGAGGTTATATAAAAGAAAGCTTACTGCATTTTCGACTACCTTTTTCAGTCGGTTTGCTCACTAATAAAAATAACATATATAAGTGTATAAAGAATCTACACCGTCACATGGAGGTTTATTGACCCGCCTATTATATTCCCTTCGACATTTCTACGTCGGTCTTAGTTTTTGACTGTAACATGACTAGAGGTTTCCAGGTGGCTCAAGGGAACTGCTGATCTGCACCACACCAGCATTGGGCGAAGATGTCACATTTGAGATATAGCTATGAGTCGCGTTAGCGGTCGTCTGAACTTAGTATACTGCTCAAAATATTATGAGCGTAGAAATGGTAAAACCACCGGTTGCCTCTATTGTTGTTTTAATTAATTGAGAATAAAGACTTCACCGCGCTTAGAACGCTCTTCTGCTGTGTGTGTGCGTGTTTGTGTGTGTGTTTATTTCTTTCCCTCTAATCATCCTCTTTCCAACTCCTATTTCCCCACACCAGTACAGATTAGTAAACCAGATACTTATACTTAGTTAACATATCTGCCTTTTTCTACAGTTCTTTTTCTCGCTCTCTCTCTGTGTGTGTGGAGATAAAAAAAATAAACTGGAGCTATACTCGACAAAACGTAACATCTGATTATGAAGTAAGTATGCCGTGCTGGGGTTTGATGCCAGCCTGGTACTGAAACCTAGCTATTGGGCTCAGCTGAACAACGCCACCCCTTTTGTAGCTACTCCAAGTAAATTCCCGTGGCGGGTGGCACTTTAAATATGTATAACTTCAAATTCATTATAAATTTATAACTGGCTATATAACAGTGGGTGAGCTGTAGCTAGGAGCGAATGTTTCGGCTCATAGATATTTGCTTTAAACAAAATACCATGCGTTCATTCCGTTGAACGTTCGAGCTGGCGCTTCCTTTGTTATTCCACTGTTGATCCCATCAAGCCTACAAAACCGGGCAAACGTTTTGTCTTTGAGTAGAATGGAAGCGCCATATTGCATACGAGGCTGGCACAGGGAACTGACTCGTGCAGTTGCTTTGCCATGTCGATTGCCTGTCCCCTTGCTCGAACTTCGTGCGTCGACTCTTCCTAGGGATAATTAATTACGGCCCGCTCCCAAGCTATGCCCTTTGCCCTGCTTGGCCAATGCGCATGGCGGACATGCCACGCGCATTGGACTCAGAGCGATTCCATATTTACTCTGAGCGATCGAATGAACCCGCAACCCCGACGCACGTTTTACCCCGTGCGTAGCTACGAGGAAACTTCAAACATTGGTTTAGCTAAGTGGAACGTGTTTATATACATTTGTTCTTTTCAACGTAGCTTCATAGGTAAATCGAGTGCACTTTCGTGCCATTTGAAGAAGCCCATACGTATACTACACGCACACGCCTCGAGAAGTTACACGCGAGCGGTCTCGGTATGCATGCTCTGATATGAAAAGTTAAACAGGGGTCACAGCAGGAGGAAGTTGGTTTGAAAAAAAGCGTGACGTCCAATGAGACCGGCTATATCAGTGCTACAATGACAACATGGTCGATCGCGAACGGGAACAATTGTTGGGTGTAAGTAGTCCGACTCAATCGGGTGACGGCAAATTTGCCGGCTGTATACAGCCAATCACTCGAATGGGCCGTGCGGTGCAAACATGTCGCCTCGTATCGTTGGCGTGTTGTTGGTGAGCGCACGGCCGGAACCGCGCTCCGATGGTCGCGCACTATGGACTCAATGATCCGTTCGCGCCCAAGTGCGGCACGTATACGGTACGTGCCCTTGCTTTATGTGTGCGGTGCGCGCTTAACAGCGCCGGCTTCAACACCGTGGGAGTCGACCTTCGTCATTGTTTTCAGACGAACGCAGCCGAGAGGTTAGACCAGTGCGCGCACACATGCGCACGCACACACCACCTGTTGCTATCAGAACCTGCTGGGACGATTGCGAAACTGATCTTGTCACGAAAGAACCGCGTGTATCTGCTGCTGCGCCCCCTTCATATGCGCTTGCTGCTGTGCAGTTTGGGACTATACCCCTCCCTCACGCTAGCATTCATAGCCTTCGAGTGAGGGACGCGTTCTTTATTTTCGATATACTCACAAGGCCAGGCTTGGCCCACTTATTACGTGCCTGGGTCCACCTCGTTAAATAAAGAAAAATAATAAAGCAGTCGTTGGGTGCGGAACAGGTCTCTATAGAGGCGTGGACCGAACATTTGCTGTATTCGCTTGATATAGCACCGTGTTCATGAGGTGCTGTTGGTGGCTCACGGGCGTATTTATCAACGAAATATTTCAGTTGAACATTCATTCGATATTAACTTCGTGACAGCTTGGAGGTTTCTGTACATGAAAATGTTGTCGAATCATTTTTCATGGCTCCTTGTATCTGAAGCACCGAACAAGAGCCTGTAATTACAAAACACTTCTTTTGCTTTCCGTAAGAGCAAATTCTATAGCCTTGCCAATTCGACGCACGATGCCGGACTCACCAAGTATGTCGTTAGCTTGTCGCATCGCTATTGGCACGCTATCAGCACCTGGATTAATATGAAGTTTTTCGTATGCAAGCTCTAGCGTTGGAACATTTTTATTATTTTTGTCAATATTGAAAAAAATAATAAATAAGGGAGTGGGGATATTCAGGGCCTGTATTTAGAGAAGTAGATTTTGTGAGCATAGATGTTAAGAGAAAATTTTCAGCCAGTTGCGATGCTGGCCAATAATTGATCGAGGTCAGTTTGCTCACTGACGTAAATTACCCTTCGATACAAAAGCTTTGTGAAGAAGTCGGCCTCAGATGATTTGCTAATAAATGGAGGGTGTTATGTTCAATCTTCGTATCTCTTTTTTTTTCTAGTTTCGGGCTTCGCCGCTCTGCATACCAAGTGTATATACGAGTTCGAAGAAGCACCTAGGCTGTTTTCAATATTTGTGCGCAATTTCTTTCAACAGTTGCGGAAATATCCCTCACGGTTCCAGCGGAAGCACGCAGAGTGGCAGAAACCCTGCATACATCTTATACGTTCGGACCTGGCATCATGCCCTTCAAAGCAGGGTTTGTCGTTTGCAGGGGATTATAGCGATATAACACTTAAACATAAATGCATTCGCCAAACTCATAACGTGGCACACCTAAACAAAGATAAACTGCGAGTAAGCTGGCATTGAGTGCCGGAGGAGGGCTCGTAATATTGCTGACACTTTCGCAAGGTGCCAATAACTGGTGATAGATCGCCGCTGTCGTATCTCTTTGATTTACCTAAACGACATACCAACCGTAAAGTTTACCGAGCACGTGCCCTCTCCTCCCCTCTGGCCATTTTCACTCTTTCATTTGCCTTTTGCTTTACAAACAAGGGCGGAGTGATTGATTGATTGATATGTGGGGTTTAACGTCCCAAAACCACGATATGAATATGAGAGACGCCGTAGTGGAGGGCTCCGAAAATTTTGACCACCTGGTGTTCTTTAACACGCCCCCGAATCTGTGCACACGGCCCTACAGCATTTTTGCCTCCATCGAAAATGCAGCTACCGCAGCCGGGATTCCATCCCGCGACCTGAGGGTTAGCAGCCGAGTACCTTGGCCATTAGACCACCGCGGTGGGGTGCGAGGGCGGATAAAAACGGCGAATGCGTGCGTTTCCAATAAAGCGTTTCATGAGAAGCACGGGTGTACATTCTTTATTCTTAGCGGCTCTTCCACCGCCACCTCAAATTTTTATCCGTGATCAAACAAGCCCCGCCCCCCTCCCCGCCCCTTTTCTTAGTCTTGTGAGATTATCGTCCATCGCTGGAGGAGGAGGGGTGGGGGGACGTGCTTATGATTTTATGACACATCCCTCGAATGCATCGTGCGCAAACATCACATCTATCGTCTTCATCTAACGCGATGCTCTACGTCCATCTGTCGATGATCACTTTCATTGCCTAAGTACTGTTATTACGAGGTCTCGTGCAATATATATATATATATATATATATATATATATATATATATATATATATATATATATATATATATATATATATATATATATATATATATATATATATATTCACTTACTGCTTGATGACGTGATGCGTAGTTTCTGCAGTGTTATTCCGATAATGGCTAGTGATTTAGGGCTCTGTAATTTCTCTCTGCATAATGTCTTCCTAATATTTCTTTCTTAATTCTTTCCTGCTCATTAACGACCCAGCATCTTCGTACACGTGTGAAGGGCAACAAATGCGGGAAATGAGGTTTGCCAGTGACTTACTTCCGTTGTTTTTTTTTCTTTAGTAGCAAGTTTTTCCGCGTGCCACTATTATTCGTGTTCCCCTCCCCCTCCTCCTTTTTTTCTTTAACTTAATTCGGGTCATTTCATTCAGCCATTCCAAGTTGCTTGTCTCGAAAAATCTAGCGAATAAAACGTCGCTGTGTTTGTGTAGCACAGTGATAAACCCTCAGCAAACACAAAGTTACGTGTAAACTCCTACAATACGACCGCAAACACAGGCGCGCATGTTTCTTTTATAATTTTTAGGCGATTGGGCTTCACCCACAAGAAAGACTGTTAATATAGAGCTCGGCACAGGCCACGCTGTAATTCTGCCAAAACTTTTCGGTTACTCTGGAAGATTCCGATAAGATTGCGGGCACTACACGAGTGGTCGAATATAATATGAAGCTAGTGCAAGCCCCAGCGATAACGCTGAAATTTTAGAACATTCGTGCATAAAAGACGACGCGTTTTTCCGATGATCGAATTACTGACGGCCGACGGCTGGCATCGCCGCTGTCAGTGTGCAGCGCCGGTTGCTGGTAGTTTTCAATTTATGCTGTCCCAAGAAGAGTTCTTTTTTCATCAGTCTCACCGCAGCCTTCCCCTTACGGAAACGTCATTTATGGCCCCTATATAAGTTATATCTGGCCATATATAAGCATATATGGCAGCATATGTGGCCACATATAGGCATATATGCCAGCATATGTGGCCACATATAAGCATATATGGCAGCATATGTGGCCAGATATAAGCATATATGGATGTATATCTGGCGGAGTCAGTTCATGTATGGGGTTATATACGGCCATATATGACGCGGTTGGCCCATATAAGGAGTCAAATCCGGCCAAATAAGGCACGGCCACACCATATATAACATATCAAGTGGGTCCTTATACGTGGAAGTGCTCTCTTATTTGGGATGAAACACGTATATATTTAGCACCGTGATCACACTTTTATGCGAATTGTAATATATAACAATTTGTACACAAAGCTGACCTGCTTATTTTTCATAACAATAGGAGTATTAAATATATATGTTGTTTCTGCCATGCAAAAAAACCGAAATTTCAGGTCAGCTTTGTGTCCGTGATAGTTGCAACTCAGTTGAATGCATATATGCATGCATTCGTGTAATTTAACTCGTACATTTTTCATGGCATTTAGGTTTGAAACAATAAGTTGCAATTAATACGACGTAAATAATGTATACAAGAGCAGACATGTTTTACGAGGAAGGAATCGTGTCAAGTCACAAAATGTATTGAAGCTTTCGAACCTCGCTATTATTATAGAGCAATCCTATATAGTATTATGTAAAGACAAAATGCATGCAAGTTATATTGTTCACATTAATGCATTGTTTAAAGTGGCAGCAAGAAATAGTAATTTCAATGCACTTTTAGCTTCCACATCGGTGGACAAAATTTCTGATTATTTGAAAGTTTTGATGGCTATATGCTCCCTTCATATAACAAGATTTCTATTAATCCTGTTGACCCCTCATCTGCGATTGCTTTCAGCAGCCATTTACTAAAATTGCATGCCCAGTGCAATGTTTAAGGGAGTATTTTCAAAAACAAAAAGAACTTACGTGAATGCAACTTGCAGGCACTATTATGATTACAATCAAGATGGAAGTTGTACTAATATATTGCAAAATACATCTTGTGTTTCCTTTGGCTACGTATAATGTTCCTGGCTGTGCACATAGTAAATTTATCAAAAAATTTATGATTGCACAAGTGAACAATTAATTTATTGTAATGTTTTCAAGCGTCAAATAAATCTCACGTCATAGACAGGTACGTTAAGAAAGGTGCAACTGACTCACACGTGATACATATTTAATGGACCACGTAATGAAATGCTGAAGCTTTATAGCAACATTTAACGTAGGCTGCCGAATTCACAAAACTTCTATTTTGTGTCGGTGTGTCATTACTTGGTCGAGGTCACTAAAGCGCACGTGCCATCATCATGATTAGCCTAAACATTGCCTTGTGAATACAATTAGTATGACACATTTTTTTGCGGGCTGGCGTGATACCTAAGCCAAACTCTACATTATGTAAACAGCATTTTGCTGTGCAGGCGCGTAACGATTCAAACTGCTTACGAACATATCCTTTCAACACCAACACGGTAGTGCACTTACTTATAAGATATGTATGCCGGTACATACTCACCAAACTGCGCAAGTGCACACTCGCGTATAGAGATTCATGGGCACCAGGACACTGGCATTTCATTCAATGTGGCTAGATATTTTCGGCCATGTCAGAATGATATGAGTGTATTATTATTATTATTATTATTATTATTATTATTATTATTATTATTATTATTAATGTTGTTGTTGTTGTATTTCGCAAAACGTCCAACAGCAAATCCATATGCTGTCATACTGTGTCGTTATGTAAGTTTTATGAAATCAGTTATCCTGGTGTTCTTTGTGATAGCATGCTGAATTTTTTCTACTTGCATTAAATGTGCTGCCATGCGAGGCCTTCATTCTCTTCCTGTTGGCTCGACATCTCGCGAGAATCCGGTTCTCCTACAGCCTTCTACTAATGGTACACCGTGATATGTCGTGCTCAACTTGAGTACATATGCATATCTGATTTGGAATGGCCTTGCTAAATCCAGCAGTAGCGCCACTGATGAGTCCAGAAAAATTTCATAAGCATTTACCCCCATCGTTTCACTATAATCCTTTCAACACTGCTGGAATATTATATTTGCCACCAGTTAATGACCGGCAGAATCGCGCTGAGCTGTTATTTATTTACAAGCTAGTTCAGGGTGAGATATTCTGCCCTTCTCGGTTGTAATAATTTTCAAACTTTGCGTAAGTTATCGAGAGAGAATCGACTGTTGCATGTACCTACCAGCTTCTTTTAACACTCTATGCTTTACAGAATACCGAGTCTCTCTAACGTCAACTTTCTTGATTCGTTATGTTTTTATAGTCTACAGTCATTTTGTTTTGTCAGTGAGGGCTGCCCTGTCCTAACGTAGATTTGCTTATGCACAGATTCTTTCCTTTTCCGTCTTTCAGGAAGCCTTCGGCACGGTTGTGTATATTCCACATTATTTTTCAGTCCCATTCCATGAATATCTACTCTTTTGTTTGTTGTCCCATTGTGCATTGATTTTTTTCGACAGCTCGTTTTTGCTCTCTTCATTGATTTGCTTTTCTGTGGACAGTCTGTAATGTGTTGTTTATTATTGTTTTATTTTTGCGCGCGCCAGCGTTAAAAACCCTGTGGTTGTTCTTGGATACGTTAAAAATGATTTATTGATTATTGGTTGATTGAATAATATTGTTATCATTATAAGTCCTTGCGAAATAAGATGAAAATTTGGCTGAAACGCGTCTTCGTAGCCAGCGTACACGAAGCAGTGATTTCAGCTCCACGGAATGCCTGTCTCAAAGGTCCTCCACGTGCAGCTTTTTCGGCTCGCGGGAGCAAGTTGAAATCCATTGTTCGAAAAAACTCGCCTGACTGCATTGGTTGCAAGGGGTGCGCACAGTAAAAAAAATACAAAAAAGGGCGCCCATCGGATGGGTGGACAATTCGGAGAACGTAGTTCGAAGAAGCGCACGTGTGCCCTGCAGCCCTGCCGTGGCTTACACCAGTCTGTCCACACAGCAGGAAAGAGAGTGCCGCGGCCCATTTCAAGTAACGACGAAAAAAATAGTTTGCACAAACATTCAGTCGTATGGTAATAACATTGCGTCAATAATTGTTAAAAAATGAAACGTCGTTCGCCAATAAGCTCAGGAAAATTTAGTTCTAGTGAAAAGTGAGTAAACCATTGATCTCAAGGAGTAATGTAATGTTCATTGTGATGTGCATGGCACGCACTGTATCCATCCGCGCCATTGTTGCTTTTTTGCTCGCCGGAGTCATGGGTGCCATGCTGATCGAGTTTGTTAATTTTCATTCCTTCTGCTTTATATTTCGTGTTCAACTACTGCTCCAATTTACACAAGATAATCGCGCAGCTCTCAGGAATCTACTTCGCTGTACGTGGCGAAATTGTGGACGGACGTGGAAGTGTTTTTGTGTGCGTGTGCGTCTGTACGCTGCTGGATTGGCGATCGTCAACTTTTCGTGCGAGAAAAAAATGGATACCTATGCCTGCGGGCAAGCGTTCCTTCAAAACTTCTTCCTAAAGCAGTACGAATGTACGTGGTGGCTTTAAAGTGTGAATAGGTTATCAGGATTAACAGGCTCCTTGAAAGACAAGTCTCGGTTAAATGTTAAGGTAAGTTCATCATTTTCATTACCTTCGCACGTTGTTCATAAATATTATGATAACTCGAAAACATACCACATTGCATGCTTGCTGAGTAAATAACTTTATGCTAATCGTGGTTACGTCATTAGGCTGTTTTGTTTAAGCGATACGACTACACTTTCTTTTTTTTTCACTTGATCCAGACAGTGCTCTATTTAATCAAAAAATCTACGCCAGGAAATTGTTGGTTTCGTGCCATTGTACTTTTCATAAATATATTGATGTAAATATACTTGTGTTGTATTTTTCTCATTTTAACGCTTGAGGAAAAACCAAGGATAAATTACAACTTGCGCAATTACAAATAAAAAAGAGTTGCATATCTCCAACTCCAAGGGTGTCATGAGATTTATGAGCCCACGTTTGAATTTGTCTTGCGTTTGAATTTATCTTTCTTCGTCTACGTTCTACTTGTTTTTATATTTACGTGTGTTTTGATAAGGACACGCAGTTAAAATTTTGTTGCTAGTTTGATTCTTCAAAGCAGGGTGCTATGTCACGGATCCAAATGGAAAAACTCAAGAATAGCCCGTAATTTTGTTTCCGCCATCTACAATCAGGGTGATATAAGTGTAAATTTGACTGGAATGCGTACATCACAGGCGACATTATCGTTACTGATGTCGCAAAATCGCGTGGTTATCTTGAGGAACTGCGCATACCCGCATACATAGTTACACAAAATAATGCGATGTCGCGTTTTAATCCGTGAGCACTGTAGATAGTTTTACGCAAGCCGACAAATAAACTGGTATGATGCATTAGGGCTTGCTACTGTGTGAAAAAATTGGGGGACCGTTAAGCTCCGTTTTCACAGTTGAACGTGATAGCAGTATCGATCCTGTTTCTTGTGCGTAATTCAATCACTTAGTGTGTACTCTGTATTGCATGATGCTACTTGAACAAATTTAATTGTGGAATAGTACTGTGTAATTGAGAAGGTTGAAAGCGTCTCAATGAAGGTTTCGCACATGGCTGCATTTTGTGTAAAAAAGGCGTAACATAGTTTAAAGAACAAGAAATATTATGTAATTACCGAGTTGCGCGAAAAAATTGAAATACAAAAGGAAGACACCTAGACGCAGCACACACCGACAACTGAAACATTGTTGGAGAAAACAGACATACATATATATGCGGTTACGAGAACACGTGCGGTGAAAGAAAAGGATTAGATGAGCAGACAGATTGTATAAATGATGCGCTTCCAGGAAAGCTACCTCAGTAGCAAGCAACATAAGTGAGAGTTACGTGACACATGAATCCCCAGCTTTGTTTATGAAATACGCCTCTCCGATTTCCCGCGCTATACCGTGTCACTGAATCTAGCTTTAACTACCGTATTCCAAACAAGGGCGCGCAGCCACGCTCTCTACAATATGATGATTGGTTAGAGAATGGTTGTTAATTCCTTTAGAGAAGCTTTGTGATCTACAATTATATCAATAAATTCTAAATAATACTTCCCACACGACAGCGCAGTGTCGTCCACCACACGATGTCCACACTGTGAAAGAAAATGATCAGATGTCTGCTCACCTAGTCATTTTTTTCCACCTCACGTGTTGTCGTAACCACATACATATGTCTGTTTTCTCCAATGAAGTTTCAGTTGTTAGTGTGCGCTGTGTCCACGTGTCTTCCTTTCGCACTTCAAATTTTTTCGCGCAACTAAGTTAAGATGAAGTACCAACTCGCCCAGCAGAACGTGCTTCTCAATATAATGTGTGTAAAATGTTTTAGAACTTTATGCACCCACTACGCAGTCGTGAGGGAATACGTGCAGTAACCAGTGTACCTTTTGTAATGGTTGGCTGTCTTTAGACCGCAAAGTCACGTTGGTAATAACGTGTTGTGATGCTTGATGACAATGCACACTTGTATCATGCAATATAGCTGCAATAATAAATGTTGTGTTGTGAAACCTGTATGCAGGATACATGTATTTGTTAAGCATGACAGTTATTTTCTTGCATTTACAACAAGAGGAAGCTATTCATGCTTTATTTCCAAGCAGATGCACAGCTGTGTGGTAGAGCACTTGCATGCCATGCAAATTGCCTGCATGATTTCGATCATCGCTCAAACCCGAAAATTTACAATATTTGTTTTATTTGCATTCTCTCAATTTTCGATCATTGACAAGACGATTTTTCATGGAGAGCCACCGATGCCTACGCCATAATTTCTGCAGAATGAGCTCTTTACCACTGTTATGTTAATGATGCATTATTGGCAAAATGGAAAGCGTATTACGTTTACAAAGTACATTTTTAGTGTCCCGTTGGCAAGAAATATTGTTAAATGCCTCCGTTCCCACGCGCACAGAGACCTATAGACACCAGTTTTAGCAGTCATTCTATAGGTCATTAGTCACAATACTTGTACATAACAAGCTTGCATACCAATCACTTTCTACCGAACTCCTTAAAAGTTGATTATCAACTCATTTAAGTTATTCAATGCACACGCAGTTCATACTGTCAATAGCAAGTCAATATTTCGTTTTGACTGACTATGGACGCTCCATTGACACGCGAGAAAAGTTTTAAACATAACACACTGTGAAAAATATCTTTACGACACTAAAATTGGGTTCTTTTATGCTGTTTATTTTTGTCAAGTCGGAATCGATAAAGCGGAATATTTACTTGCACTGTACTATTTCTCAGACCGTGTTGACCATAGGTTCAAGATAAGAATAATCGCATGCAAGACTGACGTGTTTCAAAATGATTTTTACAAAAAAAATTACAAGATGAAACCAGCTGCCTTCTAGCATTGCCTCTACACTCCCAAATATTTGTTTTATTTCATGTTAGACTTGTTCCGATTTATATGTTAGAACATGTTCCGATTTATATATGAATTTCTCTTGCAGATTGTGATTCAGGTGACTTTGATTATTTGTTTGGCTGACTATGTATTTTTTGTATTCTACTTTTCGTAAATGCTCCCCCAATGTAATGCCAATTGGTGCTGTGGGTAATGAAATAAATAGATAAATAAAAAAGTGTCGATAAGTAAGCAATAAATTTAAGCACAAAGAATGTATCTCTTCAGGAAAAGTGGACTAACAGTGACATGTGCCCACCACAAACTTTAAATATGATGCCAAGTTACATTCTAGCAAGTAGTTGTTGAGAATAACTTGAGATATAATGAGGATAACTTAATTGAACAAGAATGTTCAGGGGGTATGTACTGCCTTTATTTTGGAGATGATAGTGACTGCATGCAGACCTTTCAACAAACAGGTATATTTCTAGCTGAAGAATGATTTGAGCAGCTATATTTTTTGCCGGTGACACAGGCTGAACTAATATAGATGAATCATTTGAATGGCTTTATATAAAAGTATCCATATAAGGCCATATATGAAAGCATCCATATAAGACCTTATATGGATGCTTCTATATATAGCCATATATGGCCATATACAGCAACACCCATATATGGGGATATAAGGCCCATATATGGCTTTATCAGGATTTGGACATATCAGGTTATATACGGCCCATATATGGGGATTCCATATATGGGCCAGATATGCCCAATTCCTGATGTAGCCATATATGGGGATTTTTATATAAGTCCATATATAGGATTTTTGTAAGGGTCTTCACCGTCACAACCACTTGATGGTGTTACGAAGCTGAGCACATTTGATAAAACTGCTTAGGCCGCTGCTGTCGGTATTCGATGTTGTAATAATAATAATAATAATAATAATAATAATAATAATAATAATAATAATAATAGTAATATCTGGCGTTTTATGTACCAAAACTGCAATAGGGTTATAAGAGATGCCGTATTGAAGGCTACGGAAATTTAGAACATCTGTTTTTTTTTAACGTTTACTGACATCGCACAGTTCAGGGGCCTCCACCTTTTCGCCTCCATCAAAATGCGTCCGCCGTGGCCGGAATTAAACCCGTGACCTCTGGGTCAGCAGTTGAGCGATGTTCTACCGAGGCAGACAGGTATTCGAGGTTGTGTTTTTGATAGAGAGGTAAACACATATAGAGAGTATTGCAGACGATGGACAAACGTAGTGGAGGGACTGGGCTCACGAAGCTTCTTTTTTCGTAAGTGCTGTAATTGCAATCAACCGGCCGCCATTGTTATTAGTACATTCGCCATTAAGAGCTGTCAGACATAGTAATTGACTCCCCATTTGCGTACAGTTACTAAGTACCAAATAATAACTGCGCTCGCATTCACTCTCACGAAAGATCCTAACATGACTGGGTAAGAACGTACATTTAATACTGCCCCTGTCTATCTCGAAAATCACGACTACCTTCGTACTGTACGGAAAGGTCTCGCAACGCATTCGAAGCACCAGTGCAACAAGCTACATAGCAATCTTTGCGTTCTCGTAAATCTTGACCACTCAGTGGAAGGCTAATGCGGAACAAGGGACAGCTCCTACTCCCGCTTGTTGGTATAGTCTACTTCCCGCTGTGGCTAACAAGCATATAATCAGCTACCGACAGTATGTAATGTACTTGACGCATGATCGCCGTATCGTCGCTAACAGTGAGTCGCCACAAAAAAAAAAAGTGTTTCGCCTAAATCATGATCTACGGTTCTGTTTCTTTTCCCCTCTCGACTTCTTTTTTTTGTTTATTCTCGGTTCCTACTCCAATTGGCTGGCTTACGGTGGTGGCCAGAAGGTTTGGAGGTCACCTCGCTCCGTACCATCCTCACGATCAGATCGCACGCCCATCTTATTTGCCCCGCGTTAGAAACGCCTGCTGGTCTTATACTACGACGGTCCTCGACTCCTTGGCCACCGCCACCGAACAGCAGCGCACCGAGAAAACAAAATACAAGCAAGCAGACAACCTGATTGGCGCGAGGGAATGCTGTCTTGGGACGTGACGCGAATCCCGAACGTGCAACGGCCGATCCATCGCGCCTATCGAAGTGCGATCTTACACGTATACCGTATACTGCCTTACACTCGATCGGCCGCGTCCGAACGTGAGCAGTGTGCGGCTCATCGCGCGTAAAGGTCTCCATTTTTTTCGTTTGTTTTGTATTGTATTACTCGAAACTGGAGCCGGCGTTATATGCAAGTACTGAAGGCAGTTATCGCGCACCGCAGTGGTACTACATACCGCACCTCGTGTATATCAGTACAGTCCTTCGTCGAGACCCTATTTGACTGCACTTTAACTCGTGTCGTCTATCTGCTTCCCGTGCGCGATGAAGCAAACCTAATTAAAATAGAACGGTCTATCTAGAGAGGTTAGTTTACGATGTGTGTCGGAGCTGAAGAGGGAAAAAGCGACAAGGACACGGATGAGACGAGCCATATATGTAGTTCACGGGACACCAAGCACGAAATTTATATGTATATATACTGTAGTGCCTGTTCACCGGGCTTCCGCAGAAAAGACTCGTTGAGGTACAGAGTTGTGACTGCGGCCGCCTTATGGGACTCACGGCTACTTCAAATGTTGGCCTCCTTGCACCATCACATTTTAGGGGCGAAACTCCTTATAGTCTAACCTTGTCACTTGTCACGCATAACCGAGAGATGAAGGGAGGAGAAAGAGAAATGGATGACCATTTTTCGTCTCATTTCCTAGATGGCGTTACTCTGCCGCTTCTCTCCGAAGTGCCGCTACTGTTCGATTCGCTGCTGCACGCACTTTGCCTGAGTGCGCGAACGAGTGCGTCTCTCAGTGTCCTGGATAGTGGCCGTACGGGGCGGATCGTTGGTGGGGCATGGACGGAGCAGAGCGGCGGGCGCGTTGAAAACGCTTGCGCTCGGCTTACTTGGCTCGCGTCTCGTCGGTGTTACCCGCGCACCGTCTGCATTCTGGAACGCGATCGGACGCATGGACGCATGCACGGACGAACGAACACATGGACAAATGGACGACGGATGGACGCTTCGTCCCACTCATCATCATTCACTCCGTGGATATGCTGTGATTATTTCCTATTGTAATTACGGGTAGCGCACGCCTTGTCTTAATCTTTTCTTCATTTGGGGAATAATTTATTGTGCCTTACTTTGCCATCATTCAGGACGTTGGAGGCCTCAAACATTTTTTGCCTGCCTTGTTTTGGCGCCTAAAACGCGCTTTTTTAATACCTGAAGATTGGGCCTCTACTGATGACGCCTTTCTTTTAAGCGTGGGTAAAAATCATTGGCCAGGGAAAGAAGGGGTGTTGACCCCCCCTCCCCAGAAGTTTCCGAATTTCACATGGGTATATGTGTACACATAAAAACGTACATCAACATTTGACCCCTCCCACTTGCCCCCTTTCACGAAATAACTTTCTTTCTACCCTCAGGCAACCCCGCGCAAAAAAGCACAAAAACTTACTAAATTATAAAAAAATAAAGATTGTTGGCAGTGCCTCTGCCAAAACCACATGCTTATATTGTGCAATTTATTTTTGCCGAAGCACAGCTTGGGGACGCTTTATTGAGGAATCTACTCACGCGTACTCTATCGCTTTTCATTTGTCGTCCCTGATGCACTGGCACACGTATTGTGGTCTATATAAAAATAAAAAAATAATGCTTACCTATCCTAGTTGGTGCAACCCACACTTTCGCAGCCATCGCCCCCCCCCCGCCCCCCACAGTTCACGTCCGGCACATCCGTGCATGTGACAGCTTAAGTGGAGCGTCACTCCGGTCATTGACGCAGAGCGAAACAAAGTATTCTTTCTTTAAAACTTAGCTGAAAAATTTCTGTTTTTCTATCTTACGACCAATTTTAATTTGAAGATTTTTATTCTAAAAGCTGCGAGACGTGACAATGAAGATTTGGCGGCATACACGTTAAAAAAAAAAGGCGGACCGAGAAATGGAAAACCTTTCGATGTCCTCCTTGAGCCAGAGTAATATAATAATTCCATTTCCATTCAATTTACATTTCCGTCACATCCAGACTTCTCTCATTCTTTGCCACTGTATCTAAACTCGCAGGGCCGTCGTTTCTTCCATGATTGACTATTGCTATGCCATGCGCGTAGTGTGAGAGCGCAGCAGAGCTGAAATAAGAAAGACGCTGCATTATTCTGGCTGTCATCCGCTATTTTTGTTTCTTTATGTATCTTCCAATCTCCCTTTTTCTCGCTAGAAAGTTGGGGTATGAAAATAGACATATTTACAAGAGCGCGTGTTGACGCCTCATGAATGTGTCTGGATGGGAGAGCTACAATACACGCCAACGCAGAGTCCTTCGCATCACCTATACACTTGTTCTGCGCACAGAGGCTCCGCGGTAACATGTTTATTGCCGAACGTCTTCAGAAGCAGTCGGGATAGAACATAACACATTGAAATAGTGAACTGACAGCTCAAAAACACGATGTGTTCAGACGAAAGTCGCTCACGGGAAGCAAAATGTGACCGTCCGGCGAAGTGCGCCATCGGCAACATCTCTCTTGGTGGCAAAAGTATCACGTGACCCACGCGGCTTCGAAGGGGAGGGATCAATAAAATCGATTGAGAAGGAAGACGAGGAAGGAAAAGGAGGAGGAGAAGGATGAAGGAGAAAATTCTATTTACTTTCGTGTCGTCTAAGGCGAATGTAAAACGGACTTCCAGAGTTTTATTGTCATTTTTTTATTTTTTAGGACTGTAGTCATTCCTATCCTTTCATACTCCACTTGAGCGCGGCTGATTCTTGAATAATTGGACAACAGATTGGAATAATTGGCACGCTATCTAGCGTTGTAAAAGCAGATACAAGAAAGTCGTTCTGTTTGAGAGAGAGAGACTCCTCATTGAAAGCGGAGAATTTGGCCGGCATATGCAAATCATGGACTTGCTACTCCGCGTGGGGAAGGTTATTGGGGAGTGAAAGTAGAGGTAGCTAGATACAAAGAGAGGGAGAGAGAAAAAAAACGAGATGTTAAGATAGAAGATATAAAATGATAAAATATGCCGAATGTTTTGTCAATTGGATAAGGACGTGCGTTTATAGTTTCTCATGACGTGGTTTCAAGGTACATTGCCGTTTTATAAAACGCAGGCGGCCGCTGGCAACAATCACTTTTCCAACGAACACATGAATTCGACCTCGTATATGTAACTACAGGTGCTGCTGTCAGCTGACTGGCGATGTTTAAAAAGTTCCACGCAGTTCTTATAATGCATTTATGTTTCACGGTTCAAACACCGGCTTCGTCCGACACCATTGCTTTTTCGGTATACAGAGGATCACCTATCTATATAGAGCGGGCGGTGAAGCCTCTTATACAACCACCCTCGGGCGCTGCCGTCCATTCTGTCTGTCGGTGAACCGGTACATGTATAACCGGCAGAATGAGCGGGGCAGGCGAAAAGAGCGCACCCTTGTCAGTAAACAGGGCAGCCTCACTTGTATGCTACCGTGGCGCTCAGTGTCTCGGCCTTTGGAGGGATGGCAGCTGACCGGGCTGACGGGCCCCGTGACAGCCGGTGTGGGAAGAAGAAATGCGCCGGCGCAGGTCATGCGGCGCCCCCGTGCCCGCAGTGCTCCCTCCTTTCTACCGACAGCGCACCGGCTGCTGCTAGGCCGCCTGCCCCTTGACAGCGTCAAAGGGTGAGGCTTGACGTCGACCCGGCAACGGTATGGCCTAAGGGCGCCCCAGTTCTCTGGCTACAGTTCTTGCGAGGAACACTATAATAAACGCGACAGATGTTACGTGGCCGAGGCGCTGTCGTTTCTTGTTGCGTGTTGGAAGTTTGTACGCTCGTGCAAAGCGCTTCGAGGTTCTTTGTAATATGGGGCGTAGGTGAGTGTCATAATGTTGAAGGCCTTATGCGAAGCTACCGTGAGGCTTCTTGGTAAAGCTTTCTAGTGCGTTTTCCGCCGTATCCCAGCTTTTTATTTTTATTTTTCTGAACTACAGTTTTCGTGGTCGGGCCTGTACTTGCGTCCAGCGTGAGAGACGTGAGGTTTGAGCTTCGCAAGTGGGCAAAGCAATGTGTATGTCTTGCCATTCTGTAAGATTTTATTGTTCTACTAAACTCTGGTCCCACACACACAAGCATGGCCAGGATTCGGGGACATCTGCACGTAGCACCATTTCTCGTCGGCCACAGCGGTGGGCTGGCGTAACTGACCAGGAAAAGCCCCGTCGCGGTGGTCTATTGGCTAAGGTACTTGGCTGCTGACCCGCACGTCTCGGGTTCGAATCCCGGCTGTGGCGGCTGCATTTCTGGTGGAGGTGGAAATGTTGTAGGTCCGTGTGCTCAGATTTGGGTACACGTAAAAAACTCCAGGTGGTCGAAATTTCCGGAGCCCTCCTCTACGGTGCCTCTCATAATGATATGGTGGCTTTGGGACGTTAAACCCCGCATATCAATCAATCAACTGATTGGGGAACAGGCGAGAAAATCATATCTGACAAAAAAAAAAACTGTTATGCATAACGATTCCCGGCTCTATACAGTAGATACTTATTTGAACAGTCTGGGAACGTTAAAGTGTCGCACTACAAACCACGTGGCTTCACGTATAGTGCTTAATATTTAACAATGGAATACCATGTGTTTCTATGGGCGATGTTCAATTGTCACTGGAAGTCACACGCTTAGTAGGGCGATGCTGCAATTTTACCAAAATGTACCATTGCATCTCTGCTACAAATAAGCCTGAGCCGTTTTGATACCTAGCTTTTTTTTTTTGTTCAAGAGATATAATTTTTCTAATCTATTTTCCATTTGGTTATGGCAGGCTGTTGTTCCTGTTGCGGAGAGATGGGGTCACTTCCAGATGTCCCCAATTCCTACGAATGAGAGACAGAGAGAAGTTGAAAAAAGGACAGGGATGACTGGAGGGCATCTGATGTCGGATTCTCGGGAAGCGATTTTGAAGGGAAGGAAGTCAGGGAAATATTTGAAGGAAAAAAAAAAAGAGTAGAAGTCAATGATAGGTCCCATACTGTTTGCTACGCGGCGCCGAACAAAAAATAAAACAAAAAAACCTAAGGAGTTGCAGGAACACAAGAAATAAAAACGACATTATGGGGGAGGGGAAGTGCTGTTACTTTTTTGTGTTGGACGTTCTTCTTTTGTAGTCGCTAAGAATACGCCAGCTACGAAAGATTAGATTTCATCATCCTGTATAACACTGAGGTGTAAAACTTCGTTTTCTCGTAATACGAATAGTAATTACACAAAGTAAGGTTACAAGGTAACCACGGTTTGCCCCGCCGCGGTGGTCTAGTGGCTAAGGTACTCGGCTGCTGACCCGCAGGGCGCGGGTTCGAATACCGGCTGCGGTGGCTGCATTTCCGATGGAGGTGGAAATGTTGTAGGCCCGTGTGCTCAGATTTGGGTGCACGTTAAAGAACCCCAGGTGGTCAAAATTTCCGGAGCCCTCCACTACGGCGTCTCTCATAATCGTATGGTGGTTTTGGGACGTTAAACCCCACATATCAATCAATCAAGGTAAGCACGGTTTCACGCAGAACTAAAGACCCAGAATCAGAGAGAGAGCGGGGGGGAGTCATACGCTTCCCCTTGCACACGCGCCTGTGGGCATACACAAAAGACCATGTTCCATGCCACGGTATGGTAAACATGCGGAGTACGCGTACTTCAGTGCCTTGTATCATTTCAATTCGCGAAGTGGAAAAAAAAGGCTCTCGCCACGGCAAGGAAATCAGCGTCTCACACCGAAAACGGAGGCATGCTTCACCACGCTTAACACTCCCCCCCCCCTCCTCCCCAATCCCCCCCTTCCGGCGCGTTTCACACACCCCTGCTACCGGAGAAGGGGGAGCGAGGGGCAGCAGTCGTCAATCACGCGCGGCAATGCGCCGAGAAAGGGAAGCACTTCCGCGTTGCGGCTGCCCGTTGTAAGTGTATACGTGGTGGACGACCGAATGTGCTTTTGAGAGAACTGCGTAGCTCGAATCGAACGGAGGCCGCCGGCGCAACAATGACGGCGGTGAAACGAGCCGTCGAAAAGGAAGGAGATCATCGCATTTCCGTTACGGCCCGCGCCACACGTGGGCTCCACTTCCGCGGAGCCCAGGCCAATAACTAAGCTCCTGCTCCAGGCCGGAGAGAAATGCTGGCGGCGGTGACAACGGCTTCGCAACTTCTCTGTGCGTAGTCGCTTGTGATTACTTCGGCAAAACAGCAACAATAACGACAACGAAAAAAAAAAAAAGAAACGACACCGTGATTCAATCGCGAACCGCGACGTTCACGAAGCAGCGCTTAGCGTTGCCACTTCACAAGCGGCGAAAGGCTCATTTTCTTTCTCTTTTTTTTTCTTTCGCAGATGTATAATGAGGTAGGTGTCACCTCTCCGCGATGAAAATTGACAGCGACGACTTTTCTCCCTGCAGGTCGAGCAAAACCATAAATCGATCGTATTTTTTTTCTTGTGCTCTTGTCCGGTGAGGTGCCTTTTCTGGGGGTGTTTGTGCGGACAATCCGGTTGAACGTTCTTCTGAGCACTGTAACAACGTGATTCCATCTATCTGGACAACCTCCTCATTCGTCCGTGATGCTTGACAGTGCGCGCTGGGACAAAGGACCAAGAGAGAGCGGCGAACGAAGGCAAGCGCCGACTTCCAACTGTTCTTTAAAAAAAAAAAAAGGGCGTACACGAATATATACCGGGATGCACATGCGTAATTAACCCCTGCCGTTTTTTTAATGACAATCACAAAACATATGCACATCGCAACGGTCAATGTTAAAGAAAAGGTGCCAGACAACCCGTGCAGCGCGAACTTTCTGTCGAAAAAGCCATTGAAGGTGCTCGGTAACCTACCGTTTCTCTTCAACTGGCGAAGCTTCTCAGCGCAGTGGTGTACTGATTGGTACATGCCAAATTTTCCTCTCTGGCTCTCTCTTAATTTATTGGCCGCTTGCAAATGGGTTACCAACTTCGGAGGTGCAGGGTTCAATGCCCCGTGCCCATGGAAGGTTCAGGGTTCTAATTCCTGTACGCTTCGGAACGATCGAAGGTTTGAGTCCCAGCACAATGCTTAAGTGGTGCGTCATAGTCATTATTCACAACAATCATGTGATACATCTTCCTTATGTATTTCCTCTGGAACCTTATGTATTGGTGTACGATTCTTTTTTCTTTTTTTTTGGAGTACCATGCATCTCGTAGTTTAGAGTTATGTTCATTTGAAATGGTCTAACTTTCAATCACATGAATTTTCGAAATCTGAAAAAAATTTTCTTGCTCTGTTTTCTCCGCAATTCCTACGGAGCTTTACGTATTCTTATAAGACACTTCCTTTTGTGTGTGTATGTCCTGCTTTTTGAGAATCCTTCTGAACCAATTCACAAAGTCGTAACGTTTCAATCATAAATTGCTTTTCTAATTACAACACGTTGCGTTATAGACAAGATTTTGCTCTGATTTTCAGAGCGCTTACCAAAGAAATGTTTACGTATTAAAAAAAAAGGGAAGCTGCTGGATGGCAGCTCGTCGTATAACTATGCTATGTTGATGCGTAAATGATATCAATAATCGGCCCAATCATGTTCTCAGCAATAACTGAATGCTTTTATGGACAGCGCCTGTGTTTAGGGATGCTTTCAGAAAGTACCTTATAGGCGTTCATTTTGATAGTTTTGACCGCGTGTAGGGTATGCACGCTGTAGAACAAATCCTCAGAATGCTATAGCAGCCACGAGGCTAGCATTATGGTAAATGTATTTATAACCATTAATAAATTGGGCACTATTGTTATACATTCAACGTAAACAGCAACACGACTGCGAAGGCTTCCAACTAACAGTGCTGCGAAATTCACGCTGCTACATTCTGCGGGGGCCTCGCGTCGATCTAATGAGCCCGCGCATGCGATGATATGCATTAATTATGGATTCGATCATGGCGCAGCGATGGCCTGAGTGCTTTTGCAGCTTTTATCTGCCCTGCAACTAATATCAGGCGGTTGTTTAGAATACCGCACCCCTCATCGTCGGTGACGGCCGAGCTAGCAGTGATTGATGTCGCCCTTAAGTACGTACAAGAAGGCTTACCAGCATCGAAGGTTGTCATCCTCACCGACTCTCGTGGTGCCCTTAGCAGACTCACCAGCAAGGAGACCAACAGCCCTATTCTGAGCGGCATCATGGAATCCATTAACAATATTCTGTCACGTGGCGTATGCCTAGCTGCACAGTGGGTACCTTCGCACGTGGGTATCGCGGACACTGAAGAAGCGGGTCGCCTTGCTTCGTCACGCAACCATGATGACTGTGACTGTACGGACTTTCTATGTACGATGGACAACGCTCATCTGCTTATACGCCGACACCTCCTAAAGCAGCACCCAGACCAGCGTGTGGCGAATGAATCGTTCCTTCCCCGTGTTCGTGGCCGTGGCTTGCCTCGTAGTTCCCGAGCGCTGTTGTACAAACCAAGAGTGGGCTCTGAGCTGGTGCGTGAACGATTACACCGTGAAGGGCGTGTGGACAGCCCTTTTTGCGCAGCTTGTGGCTCCTGCGAAACACTTGAGCATCTCGTGGTGCACTGTCCCACATTTGCTACGCAGTGGTCTTTGCTGATGAAGGAATATAATTTCCTAGGACTCAAGTACGCGACTCTAGATGACTACCTCTTTCCGAGTGGTAGTGCTTCCCGACGCCACCAGGCCCACCGAGCTTTCCTTACATTTATGAACCAAACGGACCTGGCCACCCGTTTATAGATGGTCTTTTTTTCTTTCTCATTATTTTATTTATGTTTTTCACTCATATATACTCGTCGAAGTCTTAGCCATTTTTTTTCTTCCTCATCTTGTTTCCTCTTTCTCCCCTCTAGTCTTTGTTCCCTCTGTTTCTTTCCTCCTCCCAGGTGGCAGTTGCCAGCCTGCTCTCTCCCTCTTTCCTCTGTGTCCTTCTGTATCTGTGTATGCAAATAATAATAATAATAATAATAATAATAATAATAATAATAATAATAATAATAATAATAATAATAATAATAATAATAATATAAGCGCGTTCAACGAGCTTGCATGACCAAGTTGATGGCGAGCGCTAGGGGCGTCTTGTCGGCACAAAGCTTGAATGACCAAGCTTATAATTTAACATTTATTGGGTATTAGGGCCACAAGTTGCACAGCTAGCAATAAGGTCGATTTGCTCTAGCTCGCAGTCAGCACGTATATACACTCGTTGTGTTATGTACACCGTCCTACCGATAGATAGATAGATAGATAGATAGATAGATAGATAGATAGATAGATAGATAGATAGATAGATAGATAGATAGATAGATAGATAGATAGATAGATAGATAGATAGATAGATAGATAGATAGATAGATATTCGTAACGTGTCAAACAGCAAGCGTTGGATGTAGGAAAGAAGGCGAAATTATTCACGATGACTCCAGCTCGAGTCATTCTAGGCGATTGTTGTTACGCTTTTTGTAGTCCCGTAGCTTTCAGTCAATGAAGCCTCGTGGTTCTCATGTCGTCGACACCGTGTCGCCTTTGCCAAAGTCCCTCATGGCATTCAACATTAAATACAAAGCAAAGTCAGTAGAAACTGTATGAAATTTCTGGCGTGACTTTTGGAAAGTGTATGCTTTCTCTTCTCAAGATTCTCTATAATTTATATAAATCTATACAGTGTGGTGTATTTTAACGCAATAGCGTTTAAGCGCTCGTTTTGTAGAATCTTTTCCCTAATATCATATGCTAATACTAACCGCCGGCTCTATGGCCAATCTCCCGTAGTGGGCATAAGCCAAATGTAGAGGATCAAACAAACAAGCAAAGTTAAGAAGAAGAAGGAATCCCGTTCAGGCGGTTGTCCAACCTTCGCCACACAACTGGGAGAATCTGTGAAGAGCGCCCAAGGCGGAATTCTGTGTGGCTGCACTCAGGAGCCCCGCATCTCCGACAGGAAGCCTGGCTGAAGAGAACATTGTCCCGGCCGCCTTCGACTATCAAGTTTGTCACAGGCGCCATACCATCGGCCACTTCCAGGATCGCGACAATGAAGCGGTCCCTCTTCTCTCAGTCACGCTGTTCCGCTTCTACCAAGGCGCGGGACGGGGCCGAGCCGCCTTCGATTGCCAAGTCTGCCATAGCCACCCTCCCATCGGCTACTTCCAAGATGACGACGATGAAGCGGTCCCTCTTCTCTCAGCCACGCTGTTCCGCTTCTACCAAGGCGCGGGACGGGGCCGAGCCGCCTTCGACTGCCAAGTCTGCCATAACCACCCTCCCATTGGCTACTTCCAAGATGACGACGATCAAGCGGTCCCTCTTCTCTAAGCCACGCTGTTCCCCTTCTACCAAGTCGTGTGGCGGGCCTATCAACGAGGTGACCTCAATGACTTCTGTGTCGTTTTTGATGACAAGAAACCGCCATGCACTGACCCTGTCCCAGCCTACAGGCCTGGGGCGTGAGCTAGCTTTTCACACCAAGGTAACATCGCCGATGCAGCGCACTGTGCCCACCGACTCTCCAAACATACGACGGATTAAATCTGTGACAGTTTCTCGTGTGCATTCCTTCAAAGTACCGCAGATCAAGCCGCAGGTGATTGTTGAACAGTTGCTCCAGCCCTGCTGCATCTGGTGCAGCATCGGTGACAACAGCCCCACCATCAAAACTTCTCGCTCGCTTCACGGTGTGGCGATGAGACTTGAAATTGCCTAATTACCAGCTCCAGGCAAGCCAGCGGCAAAGCTAAGACACCACCAAAATCAGAGAAGACGACAGGTGCTCACACCGACACCAAGATGCAGCAATTCAACACCAGCTGGCGTCTTGGTTCTTACGTTTCCTAATTTTCATCCCTCCTCTACACGCTTCACATCATTCCGCTGTTGTTTATTTGCCTTCTAGGCCGTATACATTCGAACGTACATATATGTTTGTCGTTTTTGCAGGCTTCTTTCAAAGAATAATTAAAGAACGCACGTATTTGCAGCCATAAAAATTTCACTGCCTGCAGCCCCATTTATTCTTCTCAATATCAATAAGGATATTGATTAGTCCCGTTTGCGCTTTTCTGCACCTTGTTGTCATTTTAACGCGGCAGTGTTAAATAGCTCATTTCGTAGAAATTCCCACGCCGACGTCGGTGTCGTGGTAAGTGATGGCGTCGTTGGTTGTGAGCGAAAAATAATCGCAAATAACCGTAATCGCGCAAGATAGAAATAAAATAAATTATGAAAACTTTGGGTTAGAGTTATGATCAAACCAAGACCTGCTGCGTGCCAAGGAGGTGTTCTACCACAAATCTGCAATGATTTTTAAAATTTCCTTTAAAAAATACTATGAATGTCAACTAGTGAAAGGAGTATGTTTAACACATTTATATTGCGTGGAAGAAGCGTAGAACAGAATCGGGCATCGTAACATGTCGATTGCGCAATGAGGCTGTGTTTCAAAGGTCTACATTTTACAAAGCACTCAGACATATTCAATCATCATCAGCAGCAGAAGCGTCAACAAATGAACAGCTGCGTAGGTACATGTGTTGCACAATTATAGGGACGCGTATTGAGTCCTACGCTAATTCGCAAAAGGAATAAATATGACGTCGTTGTTGCATCATCGTCATCATCATCAGCCTGACCAGGTCCACTGCGGGACAAAGGCCTCTCCCATGTACCGCCAGTCAACTCGGTCCCGTGTTTGCTGCTGCCGCTTTATACCCGCAAACCTCCTTATCTCATCTGCCCACCTAACATTCCTTCTCCTCCTCACTCCGCTTGCCTTCTCTCGGAATCCAGTGATCCAGTGGTCCTTTATATATGACCAGCGGCTATTTTGCGTTCCCGCTACTTGCCCTGACCATGACCATTTCTTCTTGATTTCGACTATGACGCCCTTAACACTCGTTTGTTCCCTAATACACTGTGCTCTCTTCTTGTCCCTTAGGGTTGAATGTATCATTTTTCTTTCCATTGCTCTCTGCGTCGTCCTCAGCGAACCCTCTTTGTAATCATTCAGGTTTTCTCCGTAAGTACTGGTAAGATGCAGATGTAATATACCTTCCTCTTGAGGGATAGTGACAATCTACCAGTAATTATTTGAGAATGCCTACAGAATGTACTCCACTACATGACTTATTCGTCTACTAACTTCAATCTTGTGGTTCGGCTCCGTGGTTACTGCCTCTCCTAAGTATACGTACCCCTTTGCAACTTCAAGTACACTGCTACCTATTCTCTTCCAAGGTTGTTGTACATTACTTTCGTTTCCTGCAGGCTAATTAATATTGAGATTTACCTTTCTGCTCTCATTGTCTAATTCAGAAATCACTAAGTAAATATGGCGTAGTGGCCACTGAACCACTGTACTTGCAACAGACATTCAAGGATACTTTTGAACGACCAAAAATTTGTACGAGCACAGTCGTTCGTTCCTTTACCCGCATGGTTGAGGTGTTCACCAAGAACCGAAGCAGGTGAGCAGTTCACAAGGCGAAGTGCCCGAGGACCGATTACGCGGTCGTGATCTACTCTTGAAGGCGAAGATAAAAGTCCGCAAACTTATGTTTTTTATTCCCCGTGAAAAAAAAAACAATCATTTGCACGCTACTGTAACGAGAACAGCTTACATAACGCACTCTCTTGCCACACCCTGCAAACAAATAAGCCGGGACGGGAGTAAACGACTTGTCCTCTAGCGGATGCCCCGATGGGGTTTTTATAAACACCGTCCGGAGGGAGTAAGAAGAAATACTCCCGAACAGGAGTGGTTTTCTGGGTGGATTTAGAGGAGCTTTTATGAGCATTCATCAGGGAACTTTTTCTGGGTCAGTATGGGAGTAAATTTTCCCGTCCGCTGAGAAAAAAAAAATCATGTCAGCAGCTGTACCGTGCGTAAGCGTAACTTTTATTTAGTTACCTTCGAAGCACACAATATTGATCACAGTACACAAACACGCACTCAACGTTCACGTATTATTACAACATATACACTCGCTACAGCTTGCCGCTCACTCTGCACACCCACGTTTCAGTCACAGCGTATATATCGGCATCATATTCTGACCTCCCACGTAGCTCGAGAGGAATCAATTTCGACTAATAATTATGCAATAAACAAGCATGGCGTAGGTATAGACTTGTGGCGGCCTGATATAAGCACTTCAACACAGATGTCTTTTATCCTAAGCCCACCTGATATTCAATACGTTTTTACCCATAGCGAAAGGGTTTTGTCAGTTGCTGCTCTGTCGTATGGGCTGAATTTGGATTAGTAGTACTGTGTGTGAATCCATAAAATGCACTGAATCATACACAAAGCCCTAGCTGCCGTGCATGAACACATCAAGGACGCACATTCAGCAGCTCCAGCGATGAATCGAGATACACCGCCGCTACCGCATTCGACGACTAGGCCTCGCTAAGGAGTATATACGGCACGGTTATACGATGAATGACAGCTGGCGATCACAAGATCCTTGCTGCTGTGCAGTTTTCGTCTCGTTATTTTTCTCATGCACAAAAATAGGTGTCCGCTATCCACGTTTAGTCAAAGCTACAGAGCGATGGACTTAAACGAACACGACGGTTCGCAGTCACGGTTTCTGTTGCTCGAATGCATTGCATGGGCATGCATGCCGTACGCCGTTTCTGTGTGCACATCTCCACCTCGTTCGGCGCTCGCTTTCGAGTTGGTCATTTGTCAGCTGCGGTCACAAGGCGCAGAAGACTGTCATTCATCCAAGCAGCCTTCATTTTTTTGTGAAACATATATATTTATATATATAGATATAATATTTACCTCGCTGGTAGTCGGTACTATATATATTTACCTCGCTGGCAGTCGGTGCTATAGCTCGTACAGCTCGTCACGGCGGCCGGCACGAAGTGCGAACTCGCTGCATCGCCGGCTTGATACCGACGGCAAAGCGAGGCTTTCTTGCCGCTTAAATTTTGCAGCCCGTGAAATACCGGTGACAATCCGAAAAGCCACCGTCGGCGGAGTCGGGCCGAGCGTGTCGCCCGCGCAACTCTCGCACCGTTCACCGGCCAGCCTGCCGTGGTCGAGTGAATCCTACTTCGGACCGCATCGAAATTTTAGACGGTGAAACTCCAGGGGAAATCGCTGACGATCGCAACAGCTAGCTCACTCTTGTTCCCATTAAATTATTCTCGGCCCTTTGAAGCGAGGCATTCGTGGCGTTTCGTTGAGGAATCGAACCGATGTCCAGCGTGTTTCAACGGTGTGAAATACATTGAAACAGTCACACGTAACACCAATAGGTCGTTACGAATCTTCGCTGCGCTGATAATTTTGTTGCCTGTCGACAGATGCTCACATGGTCACAAAGCACTGGTGTTTTACGCCGGCATGCAAACAGATGCCCGCGCGCGCGCGCGCGCACGCACGCACGCACGCACACACACACACACACACACACACACACACACACACACACACACACACACACACACACACACACACACACACACACACACACACACACACACACACACACACACACACACACACACACACACACACACACACACCACGCGAGCGCGCGCACGCACGCACGTCACAACCAAAATGGCTTTCTAAAACTCCCATAGGGAGTTTAACAAGGTCATGCCGTTCATAATCTCTCTCGTTAAGCAGGGGGAGTTTTACGACATGTGCCGAGTTCTCTCCGTTCCAGGGAGTAAATAATTAGGGCAGGGGAGTTTTGGGGGCTCATATGCTGGAGAAATTCGCATATCGGCCAATTTTTGCTTACAGTGCATATATGGAGCATCGTTGCTTAATCATGCACTTTGTAATATTACACTCAGTTGGAAGCAGAAATGTGCCAGAAATCTGTCAGAAGAATCGGCATTCATCACTCAGTCGCGGGCGAGTGAGATTCCACTGCTGGATTCTGACGGCAGTTCAGTCGGAAAAATGCTTGTTTGTCGCACTTTTGCTGTCAGCTTAATAAAATCCTACTGGTCAAAATAAATCTGCAGCCTTACGCTGCAGACGGTGTCTCTCTCTGCAACTCTGCAACTTTAGACTCAATCACTCGAATCAAGTGGTGTTGATAAAAAAACGGCATGTCCCCGAAGTGAATGACGATAAGTGGGCGAAGCAGTGCACGTGGGATCGTCCGGTGTTGCCTTATAAATCATCCGCGACATTGACCACTCATGCATACAAATGAGTGACAAAACGGTGTACATACCAACGCCTCCTAAAAAATTATGCCTGGAACGTGCGCCGCGAACGCGCTGCTCTACTCTCAGATTTCACTCTTCCCCTTCAGTACGAAGGCAAGCGTCTCTAACGGCCGCCCCCTTCGAACACAGCAATGCTCTTACAGTTGCATCCGAGCAGCGGTGATATCACGTAACAGAGCGGTACGGTAATGTCACGTGACTGAGCGATACGGAGGCGAGCGGTCTCAAGCGGCGGCCGGTCGCAACACAAGGAAGGAGGCGTAGCCTCTGAGATTAAGTGCTGGCAGGAGGCTCTCAATTGAAAAGAGGGCGACGTTGCAGGCATAGTTTTTCTAGGAGGCGTTGGTTATAGACAAGGTTTATTGGTCATAAATGGTATGATGCGTTGAGTGGTCAACTTCGTTTTGCTTTCATTAGTACTGCTCTGTGGTATATCGGATCCAGCCTGAAGTTGGCAAATACGAGGTCTGTGCACGTTCCCCTGGTGGTTTAGTGGTTTCCTGCATGTCACACGAAATGTATCGTAGAGCGAATCGAGACGTCATATACTGCACAAGACAGTCGTTGCCCGTGATCATTATCGTCATCAGCGTAAATGTCATCGTCATCATTACTACGGTGCACGCCATTGGACAAGCCTCGATCTTAACTTCACCTCTAAAAGTGAATTGTGGTACTTAAACGTTCTGTCATAAAAAAATAAGAATGATTGGGCCAATACTGACACAATGGCACGTGCGCCCGACTGGAGACTATATGCAAAGCAACAGGCCGTCGGGCACGAATGCATCTGCGACGTGTACGCCGTCGTGCCGGATATTACCATCGGCGACAGGGGCGCGGAAACGAGGCCAACAAGACGATTGTTGCGTCTTCCGTGACGCGATACACGAGCTTCCCGGCCAGGTGGGCGAACCAAGTGCTAGACAAGAGAGAGAGGGAGGGCGCAGAGAGACGGGAGGTGGTTAGCTCTGCAGCGTTGCCACATATCTACGTTGTCGGTATACACCCGTTCACCGCCACGTACCCACCTATGGTTACGAAACGTGAAGCTGTAGGAGCTAGACGCAGTTTGTGGCAGTTTAGTAATACTATGCGTTGGTGCTTTGAGTGAGACTAGACGAGCTCGACAGTGTGTTGCTTTTGCAGCGATTGTTGCTTGCGTATTATGGTGAAAGTGAGATGTTTGCATGTTCTTTTCTTTCTCTCTATGTGGTGTAGATTCCGTAGAGTAGATAGCCAGCTCACAACCTACGAAAGCTAATCAAATGTAACATGTTTATTACAGCGAACGCTACTATGAGATCACGATAAAGGTTGCGCCGTAGTTGTCTGTCACCGCCGCCGCAGGCGTTTAAACCACTATATCACGCGAAATAGGAAAAAAGAAAACTGAGTGAATAAAGGACACCGAGCAGAGACTGGTATTTGAACCCGTGATGCTGCCTATCAACCGTGTATTGCGCCACTTAGCTACGTCAGTGCTTAAAACTTCGTTGCAAACTGACCCTATAGGACGCCTATTTCCGTCGCCAAAATTGCTATTCGCAATGCCCACGGCCTATAGGTGGCGCGCTGTGCAATCCAAGATGGCTGCGGAGGGATGATCAACCCGTGAACTCGCATAGGAAAAGATAGGACGCACGGACGTACTCCTCGTGCCGCTTTCACCGGATGAAATTTTGATCGTCAAAGGAATGTATACCGGACCAAAGTACTTTCCCAAACTATAGGAACTGCTGAATGTTTGCTACATCATTTCTTGCCGCAGTGCGAAGGGTGGTGGTGTCAGCTGATCGTCCGTGTATCAACGATGCTTTGCGTAATCCTGTGCGTGCTACAGAAAGCTGCGCAAACTAGAATTCACGTATGAACTGAACGGAACTCCGAGATGATTTGTACAGAACCGAATGTCTACCGCAGCGATGGTGTGCAAACATATTACGCCATCGTAATTACTTGCGCTGTAAACATCGTGCAGCTGCTTCTTCAACGAAATACAAGTATTTACCTTCGCATTAAGTAGCGCTTGTGTCACAGCCATTATCATGCTCCAACACTTCGCAATTCGCCGCGCTCGGATGTTGCAGGTTCCATCGGTACGATCGAAACAAGGATATCGAAACGAATACACGCGTACGCTTTTCGCAACGTCAAAATTGTGTAAATTTGTCGAACAACAACGTCGTTTGGACGGCACCGGTGAATTGCAGGAGAAGTTAGCGCGGACTGTAGTCGTAGCTGCATATTTCATTGCTCTATTTCGCTTCGCTGGTCGAGCTCGGGCGTATTGGCGGCATGCGGCGTTTTGTAATATTCACTGTAATTGCACTACACGTAATGCACAAGAAAAACTATGTTTTTTTAGCTAGATGAATGATATTATACGATAAATACACTCAAAGTGACTTACGAGCGTAAAAAAAAAAAAATAACGCACTACGGGACGGGAAGTGCAACTGGCTGCTCGTGAGCTATACCAGCTGATATGCCATCGTCGCTGTCACTCCCAGCGCGTTGACAACCCTCTACATTCAGTGAAATATCCTCAACATCAAGACGATTTCTTGGGACACCCCTGCTGAAAGTATTCTCATCAATTCTCTCCGCCGGACAACTTCGATAGCACCGACAACGCGTCATTGCACAACCCCAACATGGCGTCACTCACCACGTTTATCTGGGAGTGCGAAGAACATTTCGATCCGATACCAGGCAAGATAGGAATCACACTTGTGTGCTGCCATCTATCAACGAGCGCACAAAACAAGCGGCGCAGCGTAGGCCAAGGTTTGGCAGCCCGAATTGTGAGCCTGCGCTACTTTCCGCATACAGACAGTGACGTATGAAATCTCATTAATTTGTGTAATAAGCGTTTTCGAACAGCTAAGAAACAACCAGGCGTCACACAATACGAATCACACAATGAGTGAGTCGTCAAATGCTCCAACACATTACAATAGCGTTAGGCGTAATTCTAAATCATCATATGCCACAACGTCAAAAGTTGCACGAAATTTTTTGCAAGTGTGTAGCGGTAGCGGTTGCCACGCTTCTCCGATGAGTGACAAAGAATGAATAGTGGATGCCTGTCACTACACAAAAATATTATTTATAGCAAAGTGGGTACTCTGCAAGTGTGCTTGTATCAGTTACCCAAACAATGCAAAAAAAAAAAGCCCTAGAAAGGCCTCTCTTCTAGGTTTCGCTGTAATAGTGCTGCGCGTTCAGCGCTGGCTTGGCGTTTTTTTTTTTTTTCATTTGACGATACATAAATTCATGATCACCAATGAACTGAGGCGAAAGTCGACGCTAGTCACTTGAATCTGCGTTCGTGTCGAAGGCGTTACTTATTTGCAGGTCAGACTATATTTAATGATATTGGGCGACGTGTAAATGCCTTATCGGAGACATGTTTTTGTTGGCTACTGTTCATTTGCAGCCAGCAAAATGAATGTCGTTTAACAACGGGACCCATCGTCACACTCGTCGAAGCGCCCGCCCGCGCGAAAGCTCTTTCGCCGCACACGCTACCCGCACTTATACGAACGGTGCAGCGAAGTGTCTGCGAGGAAGCGCTGCACAAAAGAGATCCCCCCCCCCCCCCCCCCCCGTGACTACGCTATTTTTGATCCTGGGTGCGTTGCGGGCGTTGTCCGTCCGCCGACAGGTTAGCGACGCCGTGGACCAGAAGCTCGCAGACTCCGGGGTAAGCGTGACCGCCGTCTCCAAAGGTGCGGTGGCCGAGTGCAGTAGAGAGAAACGCAGCGGCTGTCAAGGACGTCCACCCCAGCTTTGTTCCGCCCAGTTGGTCTCCGAGTGCGGCCGGCCAGAAGTGGTGGGGCCCGGATCCCTAACCAGACGATGTCTATCTCCTCCGTTGCACCGCCATGGGTGGACGACGGTGCCTTCCCATCCCAGCGCTGCGTACCACGCATGCGTGTGCCGGACGCCACTTTCCCATAGAGCGCGCGCGGCCGTTCACTATGGTGAACGAAAAAAGAAATAATGGCGCCATTCTTCTCGGTCGCCATTGTTGTGCGCTGCCCGTTGTCCACAGCTCGTGGCCCGTTCCACCCTCTCCCCTTCTTTTCATTCTTCCCCCTCCGGTGGTGGTAAGCGTGCTCCTCAACCGAATGGCGTCGACGACATCCAGGAAACTTTATAGTATAGAAGGTGCATTGCGTGCATCCTATACGCCCAGCACGGTCTTAGGAGAGAGGCCTGCCGGGAAATCTAGACCCATTTGCTGAGCTTCCTTAAGCACTACAATGCCGAGTGGTCATCCTCGAATTTTTGTTGAGCAGAACGGTGGCGCGTGAATAGGACAGTGCAGGCCCTTTTCACTGCATCTTCAACTTTCGTAACCCTTTACGTCGATTATTCTCGACGCCTTTCGTTGCGTCACAGACGATGAGCTATTATTGAGTCGTGTTTGCAGGAGGACACGTTGCTGGACTAGCTTGCGCTATGGCATAAAGGCATACTGCAGGCGACGTGAGGACTTGCAATGGCATGTTTGTTTTATCAGTAGTTTGCGTGTGCATCGCAAAACGGAACACTTGTATAAGGGGGGAGTGTAGCAGTGTCATGGAGCACTATTTTTTATTGCTGCTGTCCGCATAGTCGTGCCTGAATGATAGAACACAAATAGTTTTGGATGCATTCCACACGCACTACCGCGACCATTCATGTATCTTATAGGGCACGCTATCACAGCGCCATGCATTCTTTTGAAAAGCGCGCCGGTTTCTGACGCTTACACACGACAATAGACGGGATCACCTCGAAGATGCACATATATTTTCCAAGTTCCATAAGAATTTTGTCATTTCATATTCTTCAGATTTTTTTTTTTTGCAACGCATCTATTATTATGCTACGCGGAACCCTACAAGATTTAAGGCAGTAGATGAAAGCTGGTGAACCCGTTATAGTTTCGCGCCTCTTCGACTACGTATACCATTTTCGATGGAGGAGAAAATGCTGTAGGCTCATGTGCTCAGATTTGGGCGCACGTTAAAGAACCCGAGGTGGTCGAAATTTCCGGAGACCTCCACTACGGCGTATCGCATAATCATATGGTGGTTTTGGGACGTTAAACCCCACATACAAATCAATCAATCGACTACTTATACGTCGCAATACTCAAACAGTGCCTGGAGTCAAGCCCCACGGAGGTCCGTGCTGCGCCGCCCGCGGAATGTCATTAGAAATATTTGAATGATGAAGCCGTTTAGCAAATCGTTTTTTGGGAGTTGATCGCAAAAAAAAAAAAAAAACTATCATTCTAATGGTTACGAGCCACTGTACGGGTGTGTGTCACTGAAATTGGGTAAATGCCACTCACAACTGGACCACTAAAAATTATGAACGCAACAGTTAGCCGTATACACACGGCTGCGAAGCGACTGCGGCGAGCCTAAAACCACGAGTATACGTACAGAATACCAGGGAACTGGAAAGGCAACGGCAGCTGCGATAAGGGCCCCGATGCGATGGAAGGGCTATACTCTAACGACGACGTGCCATTTGATCTACGAGAGACGTGAACGCTCGGCTTCATGGCATGTTCCTGTCTCTGGAGCACTCTGGCGTTAGGACATCCGAGTCATGTCTGCGACTGTCTGTGGTTCAACTCGTAGGTCGACACAACCTAGCATCGTCTAGGCACAACTTAAGTGCAACCTATGACTCTCGTCCGCTATATAGCCGGGACCTACAAACAACCCATAGAAGCAACCAGATTAGTCTTTAAGATGATCCAATTTCACTGTTTCAAGCCTTGCACGGCTTAGTGCAAGTTTAGTCAATCTTTTTGTAGGAGGCGGAATGGAGGGGTTGGAGGTGTCCTAGCTCTAACGCTAAAACATGTGTAAAAAATACGTAGACCCGTTTATTTCTGCGTTAATAGCATATAGCTGTTTCCTTTGGGAACGCCTCGTCGATGACGATTCGTCACCGGCGCATCCGACCGGCTTTCTCGACCGTACGGCTGCTAAACGAGAATTCTTTTTGCATGCTTTTGCATAACGAAAGTGCTTAATCATTTCATGCTGCACTTAGCCGGTGAACGAGACTAGTCAGTCTAGCTCTTCATTTAACTAAGGTAGATAGGTAAGCAGCTTTATTGATTCGTGAAAAAATCCTTTGAGGGGGTGGTGTTGGGGGGGGGGGGGGCAAGTGGAAGCAGGAGGACGCCCCGGGCTGCTGAAGGTGGCCGCGGACACATTTGTACTTCTGTGACTCCTCTGGCACAGCGCACTGTCCGGAGCTGTAGCCCCAGTTAAGAGCTGCTCAGAGCAGCCTCTCATCGCTTCTGGTGTTCTGACCCTTGCCCCGGGGGGCTTGAGTTTGTTCCAGTGTGGTCGAACCTGGTCCATGTCTGGCATTTTTCGCATTGTGATGAAGGTCAAGTTGTAATCTCATTGTCAAACTGTATTTATCACATAGCAGGCAACCTTTAGGGCTTTCGTTTAGGCCAACAGAGCCGGTGTGAATCATCTCAGTTCATTAGATCACTAGGACAAATGTTTCGAAGTGTATGTTGTGATTGCGCAAAACACAATGTGCTTTTATTTTGGGCATCTTAACTTTTCCTTGGAATAGCCATGTGTATACTCAGGTTTATTATCATGCTACTTGCGAGAAAATTAGGTAATGAGTAGCGTCTGACAACGTGACTTCTTTTTTTATATAGTGTGTGACTTCTTACTCCAGGATACCACTCTGCTTGCGACAGCTGCTTTCATTTTGTGGAACACTTTTCATTCGAAGTGAAGGGTGACTTGCTTGATATAAATACCTTTTGTTCGATTTGTTGATCATTCTGACATTGATTGATTGATATGTGGAGTTTAACGTCCCAAAACACCATATAAATATGAGAGACGCCGTAGTGAAGGGCTCCGGAAATTTCGACGACCTGGGGTTCTTTAGCCTGCGCCAAAATTTAAGCATACGGGCCTACAACATTTAAGCCTCCATCGAAAGTGCAGCCGCCGCAGCCGGGATTCGATCCCGCGACCTCTGGGTCAGCAGCCGAGTACCTTAGCCACTATAGACTACAGCGTTGGGGTGATCATTCTGGCAGGAACATTCATTTTCATGACACATTTTGTCGTATAATACCTTTCTCCACATTTCTCTGGGCTAGTGGTTAGCTATAGGAGCAGGTCTTCAAAGATATATCATTTCCTTCGATTATATTTTAGTGTTCTGCTGCTTGATAATCGGTAGCCAGGCTTATTGCACCAAGTATTCACCCGAAAAATTAAATCTTTTTGGATAATTATTCTCGCTGATACGCACAAAAGGTGCGTACTGCTTCGAGCAGTTTCCATAGCGCTGTGTGATGCGCGTAGCTCTTAGTTTTGCTAATATGTAAACGTTGAATTGTGCTTGCTGATGCAGGAAGTTGGAGAGGACCATTTCTTCTTCTTTACAATAGCTCTGTCGTGTGACTGAAAAAAAAAACTGCTTGGTTTGGTAGTGGTGGCTTCCATGTTACCGCAACTGCCAATGCATATCAGCCTTGGAAGCTTTAAATTGGAATCCTTATTGTTTTAAAGGTTATGCAAGATCCGTATTCCAAGAAAGATGTGAGTAGTTTACAGCTTCAATCAATTTTGATTATATCGTCGTCTGATATGCTAATGTTCATGCGTTTCATATCAGGCCATGGTGGAAATAAATTTGGGATGTGCAACCACACAGCTCCACTTTTGATATGGAGTCTTCAAGCTTCGTGTTAGCGGCTATCTTTGATAATTCAGACGGGAACGGAGAAACGTAAATTCATTACGCACACAAGTTTGTCTAAATTGCCTTCGCAGTCTGTGCCGGTTTTCTATTTATTGTGACAGTTCGAAACTGGAGTGTAGGCCTTGGTTCAGCTAATCAAAAGTCTGTGAAGGTATAGAATTGAGCCAATAGTGATGACGAGCATGTCCTCGACTACGCCTACTTACGAAGTGAGCGTTTTTTTTCGATTCGTCTCTTTAAAATAGCGGCGTCTAATTTAAGTGTAAGTAATTGGCGCTTCTGCATCATCACTCCACGTATATATATATATATATATATATATATATATATATATATATATATATATATATATATATATATATATATATATATATATATATATATATATATATATATATATATAGTGTTTAACGCGAGTGCAAGAACCTGTACATGAGCGCTTTTGCTCGCGACCACCGCGATTTGAAATCGCGATGTTCCCCACATGCGGTGTGAGTAGTTAAAGAACGATATCTAGCACGGTGGTCACGCTGACTCCTCGCGAATCGCGATCGAACGCGAAAGTACACGTATAATATACGCACGCCAAGGTATTCGCAGAGCGACGGCATGCGCTATATATCACCGATAAGGCAGCGTACAGGGCAGGTATAGTATATATGTAGTGATTAGGAACCGCCATAACGTCCCTTCGGACGAGTCTAATGAAGCGGTTCGTCGTCGCCAGGGTGGGCTCCCGGCCCTGCAGTTTTCGGTGCTGGGTTGGGTTTTCGGGCGTGATCGACACGCGGAGAGGGCCGTTTCCGCCGGCGCCGTGGCCACTTCCGGACCCTGGCCCGACCATTAGAACGGCGCGGCGGCCGCCAAATGGCTGGCCGGGTTCGTTTTCGTGTCTTTGCGGTTTCGCTCCACTAGAAGACGGCGGTTGGTGCTCGATGAAGCGCGGCGCGCCGTCGCCCCGGGGCAGACCCCGTCGTCGACGCAGGTTGCTGGGCGGACTCCGTAATTACGGAAGGCCCGCCGGACCTTGCTAAGTATAGTTCCGAAATCGCACGACAGAGATCCGTCAGTCGCCGTTGCGTAACCACATGCCACGCAAGCGTGTACATTGAATAAAAAGAGAGGGTGAGAGAGTACAGAACCCGTGGTATACCTCAACGAAAAGGGAAGAAAGAAAAAAATGTGATCGGTGGAGGACTAGTAGTGTGAACGCGGGAAATCACCTATTTCTTTCTATCCAATGGTTCGACTGAGACACGCGCAATTTCCGTTCAAGCCACATTACCCCAGCCGTCTATTGGTGAAGTGATTGAGTTTACTTATAGTTAAGGACCAGCGATGCGCGACGGCGTTACTGGAGCACGAAAGCAATTTGTAACCGACTTGAGGGAAAGGGCGTGCATTCTTGGCATTATCGCAGTTCGAGGTTTCACTTTGCTGTATACCGCGCTGGCATTTTTGCTGTCGTTCGTATCGACCCCATGATAACTGTAAGTCAGCACTCGTAGGAGGTTTTGTGCTCAAAAAGTATGCGGCAATTTCATGGGGGTGTTCGAAGGCGTTACACCTTTTTCTTCTGGACCGGTTGCCGAAGAGACGAATGAATATTTAATCCATTTTTCTTTGGTTTTACGTGTCGTAAAAATGCGATACGACTATTAGGCACGATGAGGTATACGTGTACTTTCGCTTAATTCTAACCACCTGGATTTTTATTAACGGGCACCTGAATCTAAGTACAAGGTGTTCCTGCATTTGTTCTCCATCGGAATGAGGCCGCAGTGGCCGGATATCGAACCCAAGTCCTCGGGCTGAGCTGCGCGACACCCTACTTGCTGAGTTTTCATGGCGGATAATACGCAACGAGAAGACCATGATGAAACGCCGATATCGGGATGACAATTGGTGGATCATCATTTTGTGTCGAAAGTTGGCAGCGCCGTTGATGGGGTTATTTTCAATGCCGCGAGTTCATCGTGGTAGTCGATAATAGAATGCTACCAAGCCATTATGATTTTATAATAAAAATCATTGCAGGTCTAATCATTCGCCCCGGTAAAACTTACCAACGACGCGCGAATTCAGAACCTTTGGTATTCAGAACCTTTGGTCGACACCCCAAGTCGGGGTGTCGACAATGTCACGGCTTTCTAGCTGCGCGCCACGGTCCATGGCTACGTGGCGAAAGCACCATGACGTTCACTCTGCAGCCGCGCGGCAGAGCAGCGCAACCGAGGTCAGCGTGGGGACCGACTTCCGGGCTGCGCGCAGAAGCCGAGCGCGCGAGAGGCCATCCTTGAGCGCGGCCGTGTGTACGTGTTATTCTCGCGTTGCCCGCTCCACACATGTTCGCTGCGCACACTCGAACTCGCGCGCGGCTAGCCTTGGCTCGGGTCACACCGCTGGTCGAACACGCATTGGACTAACGGAAACAGCCTGCCGAGAGCGCCAATACGTGGCCGCAACGTAAGCTTTCGCGCAATTTATTCCCACGTTTTGGCCGTGGGACCTGCACACACGTCAGCGAAAACAGAGCGTACGAAATCACGCACTTTTTTTTTCCTGGAGATTAAGGGTTCCTGAAACCCGTGCTAGCTTCTGTTAACAAAAAAAATTAGAAAGAAGCGCAATAAAGACGTTCTTCAGCGATCAAGAATACACCATCGGCACTATGTGTGACTGTGATCCAAAACTCCTTTCTGCAGTTTCAAAGCCTGCGTACCTTTTATGGCGCTTCGAGAGACGTTACGGCGAGATGGCGATAAATGAGACGAAGAGCGGGGGAAGCTGAATGGAAAACGATTGTGTTGACATGACATCTTGTCTCTTTCTACCAGCGTACTCTGCAAATACTTCCTGTATATACTCAAACGACCCCTAAACAATCTCTATGTATACACGGCTGCACGATGCAACAGAATTGAAGGGGTCTCCCATACATATCTAGCCAATGTGTTCACCGTGTGAGAAGTGCTGCCCATTGATATTTTTTTAGTGAAATGCTTTATTTTTCTTCAGGCGCACGTACACAATTACGCCCCGCCGCGGTGGTCTAGTGGCTAAGGTACTCGGCTGCTGACCTGCAGGTCGCGGGTTCGATTCCCGGCTGCGGCGGCTGCATTTCCGATGGAGGCGGAAATGTTGTAGGCCCGTGTACTCAGATTTGGGTGCACGTTAAAGAACCCCAGGTGGTCAAAATTTCCGGAGCCCTCCACTACGGCGTCTCTCATAATCAAAAGGTGGTTTTGGGACGTTAAACCCCAAAAATCAATCAATCAAATCACGTACACAATTACCTGGACCGATAGCCGAGAAAGGCTAGTGTCCGGTCCAGTGCTAAGCAGCAACCAAACATACGTGAGTTGTAGAGCTTTGCAGAATGGTGTTCATTTGATCAACACAAATTGTTTTACAGTTCCATGCGCTAGTTGAGAAGGAACGAATCTTACCTTATATAGTTGGCGCCTTCAATGCACGGATTAAGGACTCACTGACGAACCAGGCCGATGACGAACGAAAACTGGGTATTTGTATACGAAAGCGAACTCATATCCGTGGCGTTGCTTCGCGACTCGCGAGAAAGTGTGTTAAAAGACTAATGAGAAGTAGCTTTTCAGACTGCCTCCATTCAACAAAGCAGCTAACTTTGTATCCTCTTCCGAGTATATGTATAGGTGACTTGTTTACTCATGAAATCATGCGTAACCCTTGAGATGCTCCGGCGCAAAAAGAAAAACATCTGCGGCTTTCAATTTGTGCTCTCTGCACTGTGAGTGAAATAATCTGTCCGTATTATTGGTATACGTTTTTTTTTAGTGTAGTGGGATAGCTGGGAGCAACACACCCCGAAAAGTTTAAAGAACGATAGGATAAGTCTCTTTGGTTTTGCTGTGTTACGACGGCAAATGTGGATGAACGCATTGCGAGGAAAGTACATCTTTCTTTCTTTCTTTCTTTCTTTCTTTCTTTCTTTCTTTCTTTCTTTCTTTCTTTCTTTCTTTCTTTCTTTCTTTCTTTCTTTCTGTCTTTCTTTCTTTCTTTCTTTCTTTCTTCTTTCTTTCTTTCTTTCTTTCTTTCTTCAGTATTGCAAACCACACGCACGACCAAGCAGGGTAGGTAAAAAGATCAACACGGCAAATGACATGGTGAGATGAAGTTTCGAAGTAGTGAATTATCGCTTGTTTCGCTCCGTTCGCCCGTATATTTGCACTAACACGCTCGTCGTCGAGTGCTGTGTAATCAGTGTACACGGAACAAATAGCAGCGTCGTTCTTAGCACCGCGCTAAATGCGTGCGCCATGGGTAAACTAGCGCGCGCGTTATTTTCCTGAGATAAGCGAAGTGATTTCGTGATTCGACTGGAGTCATTTTCGTGGGAGCTCGGCGAGTTGCGCTAGACGCGGTTCTTGAAGAACGCAGGTGCCGGTCATCTACATAACGGGTCTCGGCACGCCGTCGCCTTGGGCAGGCCTGCTCGTCGCTCTGCCCCGCGCAGCATGGACATCTGGAGTCGGGATGTGAACCGGGTGACCCCGGGATGAGCAGGACGACTGCTTGGGCAGCGCCGCGCCGCACTGCATGTTGCCAGATCACGCACGCCCCGTTTGCGCAATTCGCCGCAGAACGTCGGGCGTTTCGTTCCATTTTTTTTCTTCTTCTTCTGTTCCTTCTCCGCTGTTTCATTCACGGCGAATGCGAATGTTACTCGAGCGGAGGAATGGAATGAAAGACGTCCTGCAGGCCAATCTGGCCTCTATGCTTCTCTTTCCGTTCTTTCTCTACTTTTCTTTGTTTTTTTTTCAAGTTTGTGGCAGGTCACAACCAAAAGCTGTGCAAAAAGGGCCCTCTGTTACGTCACTATGGATGAGAGTCACTGCAGGCCTCTTTCCTCGTAGGAGCACAAAAGAATGGAGAACTTCGCAAGCGCCATGCGGAGAGAGAGAGAGAGAGAAAGAGAAAAGCTGAGTAACCTATAGAGCCGATGGTCAACGCGTCATTGGGCGTGTGCTGTGGTGGTCATTATTTGTCGTGCTTAGGAACGCAGTCAAGGTAAAAATCGCAAACACATCTTGAAGTTGTTCGTGTGAGCCGTTTGCGCCATAAGCTGTAACAATACACGGCCGATTCCATCAGGATCCAGCGGTCGGAATGCGTCATCTTTCGGAAGCGCCTATATGTCCGAAGCCACTTGGTATCAAGTGTCTCTAAGTATACGACGCGGCTTCCTGAACTGCACTTTCTGACTGTGGGAGCATGAATCCGTTATAACAAAAAAAAGAAGAAAATAAACATAACTGCTAGAATATTTAGTGCTGGAGAAAATTGCAGCCAGTTGTGATACGACGGAGATAGATCATTAGTGCCTATTGCCACGGGCAGATATAACGATCGGAAAGCTTGGTGAAATTTATCTCTGAAGGAACGTCTGGTGAAGGGCTCTCGAAGTTGCATTGGTCGCAAACGTTAGTCTGACAGGAACAAGAACGTCTGACTAAACAGGAATGTCGGACAATAATCTGTCTGCAACGAGAACCTCTGAATTGCTGTCTGCGAATTTCTTACAGACATAAGAATAATTATTTTTTGAGATATTTCCAATCAAAATTTATTATGTGTCACTTTTCGCACTAATTCATTGCATTCAATATTATAGTTCCATACTTATGTATTCCACAGACAACCAATTAATTCATTTTTCTTCATCTAAATATGCATTTCTCCAATATCATATGCTAATATCAACCTCCGGTTTAATGGTCAATCCGCCGTAGTGGGCACGAGTCAAATGGAGAGGACCTTGCTTGCTTGCAGGCAAGCGAGGTCAAGAAGAAGAAGAAAGCCCGTTCCGACGCGTTGCCAACCTTCGTCATGCGACTGAGCGTATGCGCGAAGAGCGTCCCAAGCGGAATCCCGTGGGACTGTGTCGACTCTCTGGAGCCCTGACAGCGCAGACCCCCGCCGCGGTGGTCTAGTGGCTAAGGTACCCGGCTGCTGACCCGCAGGTCGCGGGATCGAATCCCGGCTGCGGCGGCGGCATTTCCGATGCAGGCGGAAATGTTGTAGGCCCGTGTGCTCAGATTTGGGTGCACGTTAAAGAACCCCAGGTGGTCGAAATTTCCGGAGCCCTCCACTACAGCGTCTCTCATAATCATAAGGTGGTTTTCGGACGTTAAGCCCCACATATCAATCAATCAGCGCAGATATTCTAGAGAACGTTGTCCCGGCCACCTTCGACGACCAAGTCTACCGCAGGCACTCCTGTCGGCTACTGCGCAAATGACAACGAAGCGGTCCCTCTTCTCTCCGCCACGCTTTTTCCCTTCTACGAAGCCGTGGGACGGGGCCGAGCCGCCTTCGACTTACAAGTCTGCCGCAGGCACCCTCCCATCGGCCACTTTTAGGATGACAACAACGAAGTGGTGTCTCTTGTTTCAGCCACGTGGTTTCCCGTCTACCAAGCCGTGGGGCGGGCCTATCAAGATGTGATTTCCATGACTTCTGTGTCGTGTGTGATGACAAGAAACCTCCACGAACGCACCCCATCCCAGCCTACAGGCGTGGGGCGTGAGCCAGCACTTGAGCCCAAGGTGACAACGCCGAAACAGCCCAAAATGGCCACTCACTCTTCAAACGTCCAACCAAGGACAAAATCGGCCATATCTTTTGGTGTGTACCAACGTGAGCCACCGCCGATCAAACAGCAGGTGGCTGTTGAACAGGTGACTCCAGCTCTGTTGCCCTTGATGAAGCATCAATGGCACCTACTTCACGGTGTGGCGACGAAATGTGCGATCAGCGTGATGACCACTTCGCAGAGAGCGGGGACTGGCAAAGCTAAGACAGTGCCGAAATCAAAGAACAAAACAGATGTCTAGAACAACGGCAAGAGGCAGTGAATCAACTCCTCGTTGTGTCTTGGTTTTTACGCTTCATAATTTTTACGCCTCCTCTGCGTGCCTCACCGCATTCTGCAGACGTTTATATGTCTTCTAAGTTAAATATATATTCACACGCATCTATATATTTTGTCGTGTGCGTAATATTCTTTCTCGCTTCAATAAATAACACTGAATTGGCCGTCATAAAATAGCCCTGCCTGCAACACCATTTATTCTTCTTAATCTCAAGAAGAATATCGAATTTTGCCGTTTGCTATTTTATGCTTATTGTTTTCATTTTGAAGCGACAGCGTAAAGAGCTTGTTTCACGGAAATTCCCGCAGGTCGCGGGATCGAATCCCAATTGCAGCGGCTGCATTTCCGAAGGAGGCGGAAATGTTGTAGGTCCATGTGCTCAGCATTGGCTGCACGTTAAAGGATCCCAGGTGGTCGAAATTTCCGGAGCCCTCCAGTACGGCGTCTCTCATAATCATATAGTGGTTTTGGGACGTCAAACCGCGCATATCATTCAATCGTTTCGCAGAAATTGAGGCGTCAGTGCCGTGGTCGGTGACGACGCCGTTAGTTATGAGCAGAAAATCATTATGTTGTCTGTGAACAAAAAAAGTAAAAGAAGCAAGTAAGAATGATATATTTTTTTGGATCCGAGAGAGGATTGCAGTAAGGCCTTCTGCATGATAAGAGTCGTTCTCTGCTGTTTCATTCTCATCGAATGCGAATATTACTCGAGTGGAGGAAGGACGTTAAAGACGTCCTGCAGGCTAATCTTGCCTGTATGCTTCTCTGTGTGTATTTCTCTAGTTTTACTACCTCTTAGCTGGTCGTAGCTAGTATTCGAGCCACATAGCCTTGTGTTACGTCACTGCGTAACACAATGCTCACAAGGCGTAACAAAAGGCTCTCGGAACAAGAACGTCCGCCAACAATCTGACAGCATCAGAAACGTGTGCAGTGCCGTCTGCGAATTTAACAGAAACACGAAAAGAATTGCTTTTAAAAGAGCCCTACCAGACTTTTGCGACAGCTTTATTTAGAAATTATTGCGAAGACGAATGCAACAAGAATCATGAAAATTGGGGCATGAAAAGTAGAGTTATGGGTCCTCAAAGTTCAAAACTCGAGCAGTAGATGACGAAAAACGCTCTCTTTTGCATTTCACTCGCCTGCTGACGTCAAATACCGCTTCCAATCACAGAGCGTGTCCCATAAAGACATACTGCAAATGTCAACTCATGGCGGCCTGCACACAATGTCTCGATACCTCTGTTTTTGATGACGTCGTTAGCATAGCAGTAAAGAGACTGTGTTTTTACGAACCACGTGCGTCGGGTAGGAGACTCTCTCACTGTATGACTGTGTAAGATACATATCCACGCTTTGGGCGTAACCACGTAGGCTTGCAGGCAAGACGCGTTCGACTGCAACGCCGGCGTCCGCCGCATGTCGCACTTTTGGCTCGCTAAAAACGCGGCATGGTGTTCGTGTTTGTGAAAATACATCGATTAAAAACGGGAATAATTTAGTTCTGAAACAGTCTAAAAAGGGTTTATGTGTTTTTAGCATCTACTCATGTGGCCTAGCTACCACCATATAGATACTGCACGCTGCTTGTCACGCCAAGCCAATCAAAAGCAAACGGTCTTTGTTGTCACGTCCCATATCATAACGTCACTTCCCATAACCAAAGTCGTCGATGTGTGCCACCGTAGCTAGAAATCAAGGTAGTTTGTCACGTGAAATAAAATTGTGACAGCTTCGATTTTGGCGTTGCCACTTGCGTAAAAATATCGAGGCATTCTACAGCACCAGAATAACCGATGACAAATGCAAGCTTAAATTGTGTCGCAGGGCCCCTTGAAGTTATTCCCAATGAAAATTGATATTTTGAACTTGTCACTAATTGATTGTATTCCATATTACAGTTTTATACTTTTATACTCCCTAGACAACCAGTTAATTCATTTTACTTCATGTATATTTTAATTTTTTGTAATAGTGTATGCTAATATTAGCGACGGTTTAATGATAAATTCCCTGTAGAGGGTATGAGTCAAATGTAGCGAATCAAGCAAGAAACCAAGCAAGCAAGCTAGGTAATGAAGAAGAAGAATCACATTCATTTGCAGTCGAAATAATGACCATACTGTCTGGTCTGAACGGGAGACATAACACTCAATGCACTGTTTTACTTTTATGTACGTTATTTTTCTCATCAATATCATCTAGTGGGTATGAGCCATATTTGGGGCGTCATCATCATCACCAGAAGAAAGCCCCAGAGTGGGTGTGATGCACGTGTTTAGGCCGTCATATTCATCATCATCATCGTCATCAAGCCTGTTTCGACGGTTTGCCAACCTTCGTCACACGACTGGGCGTATGCGCGAAGAGTGTCCCAGGCAGAATTCTTTTGGACTGTGTCTACTCTCTGGAGCTCCGCATCTCTAACCTGAACGCTCGCTTTGAAGATATTCAAAACAACATCGTCTCGGGCGCCTTCGACTACGAAGTCTGCCGCACGCACCTTTCAGCGGGCCATCTTCCAAGATGGCGACAACAAAGTGGTCCCTCTTCTCTCAGCCCCACTGTTTCCCTTCTACGAACCCGCGGGACGGGGCCCAGCCGCCTGCAACTACCAAGTCCGCCGCAGGCACCTCCCCGCCGGCTACTTTCAAACTGACAACGAAGTGGTCCCTCTTCTCTCGGCCACGGTGTTCATCTTGTACGAAGCCGCGAAATGGGGCCGAGCCACCTTCGACTACCAAGTCTCCCGCACGCACCCTCCCGCCGGCCACTTCCGAAATGACGACAACGAAGCGATGCCTCTTCTCTCAGCCACGCGGTTGCCCTTCTACCAAGCCGTGGGACGGAGCCAAGACGCCTTCGACTGCCTATTCTTCCCCAGCCACCCTCCCATCGGCTACTTCCAAGATGACGACGATGAAGCGGTCCCTCTTCTCTCAGCCACGCGGTTGGCCTACTACCAAGCCGTCGGACAGGGCTGAGCCGCTTTCGACTACCAAGTCTGCCGCCGCCACCCTCCCACCGGCTACTTCCAAGATCATGACGATGAAGCGATCCGTTTTCTCTCAGGCACGCGGTTACCCTTCTACCAAGCCGCGGGACAGGGCTGAGCCGCCTTCGACTACCAAGCCGGCCGCAGCCACCATCCCACCGGCTACTTCCAAGATCATGACGATGAAGCGATCCCTTTTCTCCCAGGCACGCGGTTACCCTTCTACCAAGCCGCGGGACAGGGCTGAGCCGCCTTCGACTACCAAGCCGGCCGCAACCACCTTCCCACCGGCTACTTCCAAGATCATGACGATGAAGCGATTCCTCTTCTCTGAGGCACGCGGTTACCCTTCTACCAAGCCGCGGGACAGGGCTGAGCCGCCTTCGACTACCAAGCCGGCCGCAGCCACCATCCCACCGGCTACTTCCAAGATCATGACGATGAAGCGATCCCTTTTCTCTCAGGCACGCGGTTACCCTTCTACCAAGCCGCGGGAAAGGGCTGAGCCGCCTTCGACTACCAAGCCGGACGCAGCCACCATCCCACCGGCTACTTCCAAGATCATAACGATGAAACCATCCCTGTTCTCTCAGCCACGTGGCTGCCCTTCTACCAAGCCGTGGGGTGAGCCAATCAACGAGGTGACCTCGATGACTTCTGTGTCGTGTGGGATGACTAGACATCGCCACGCACTGACCCCTTCCCAGCCTACAGGCCTGGGGCGTGAGCCAGCACTCCATCTAAGGCAACAGCACCGAAGCTGCGCACTGTGCCCACTGACTCTTTATATATCCGACCAAGGACTGAATCGGTGAGTTTCTCGTGTGAATTCACTGAAAGATCTGCAGATCAAGTCGCAGGAGACTGTTCAACAAACGACTGTGATGCCGCAACGGTGACAACAGCCCCACCATCAATACTTCTCGCCCACTTCACGGTGCGGCAACGAGACTTTCAATTGCCGTAATGACCGGCTCCAGGCAAGCCAGTGCCGGCAAAACTAAGACACCACCGAAATCATAGAAGAGGACGGGTGCTCACACCGACAGCAAGATGCAGCAATTCAACTCCAGCTGGCGTCTTGGTTCTTACGTTTCATAATTTTCATCCCCCCTCTGCGTCCTTCAACGCGTTCCGCTGATGTTTACATGCCTTCTAATCTGCATACATTCGTACGTACATATATTTTAGCCATGTCTGTAATGTTTTTTTATCGATTAATATAAAGAATGCATGAATTTGCAGCCATAAGAAATTCCTCTGCCTGCAGCTTCATTTACTTTCCCTGAGGTCAATGAGGATGGTCCTTTCAGTGCATTTATGCGCATCGTTGTCATTTTAAAGCGACAGCGTTAAAGAGCCGGTTTCGCAGAAATTGCAGCGTTGGCGTCGGTGCCGTGGTCAAATACCGCTTCCAATCACAATGTGCATTTTATAAAGACCTACCGGAAATGTGACTTCATGGTGCCCTGCACGGAATGCCTCGCAACCACTGCTTTTGATGACGTCGTTAGCATAGCTATTAGGAGGCTGTGTTACTACAAGCCACGTGCGTCGGGTAGCAGACTCTCCCTCGCTCTCACTGTGTAAGATAGACACAGCTTTGGGCTTGCAGGCAAGACGTGTTCGACTGCAACGCCGGCGTCCGCCGCATGTCGCACTTTTGACTCGCTAAAAACGCGGCATGGTGTTCGTTGTTGTGAAAATACATCAATTAAAAACGGGAATAACTTAGTTATGAAAAAGTCTAAAAAGGGTTTATGTGTTTTTAGCGTCTACTCATGTGGCCTAGCTACCACCATATAGATACTGCACGCTGCTTGTCACGCCAAGCCAATCAAAAGCAAACGGTCTTTGTTGTCACGTCCCATATCATAACGTCACTTCCCATAACCAAAGTCGTCGATGTGTGCCACTGTAGCTAGAAATCAAGGTAGTTTGTCACGTGAAATAAAATTGTGACAGCTTCGATTTTGGCATTGCCACTTGCGTAAAAATATCGAGGCATTCTACAGCACCAGAATAACAGATGAAAAATACATGCTCAAATTGTGTCGCAAGGCCCCTTGAAAATATTCCCAATGAAAATTATTATTCTGAACTTGTCACTAATTGATCGTATTCCATATTATAGTTTTATACGTTTATACCCTCTAGACAACCAGTTAATTCATTTTACTTCATGTAGATTTTAATTTTTTCTAAGAGTGTATGCTAATAATAACGACGGTTTAATGATAAATTGCCTGTAGAGGGTATGAGTCAAATATAGCGAATCAAGCAAGAAAGCAAGCAAGCAAGGTAATGAAGAAGGAGAAGAATCACATTCATTTGCAGTCGAAATAATGACCTTACTGTCTGGTCTGAACGGGAGACAAAACACTCAACGCACTGTTTTACTTTTATGTACGTTATTTTTCTCATAAATATCATCTAGGGTGTATGAGCCATATTTTGGGCGTCATCATCATCACCAGAAGAAAGCCCCAGAGTGGGTGTGATGCATGTGTTTAGGCCGCCATATTCATCATCATCATCGTCATCAAGCCTGTTTCGGTGGTTTGCCAACCTTCGTCACACGACTGGGCGTATGCGCGAAGAGTGTCCAAGGCAGAATTCTTTAGGACTGTGTCTACTCTCTAGAGCTTCGCATCTCTAAGCTGAACGCTCGCATTGAAGATATTCAAGAGAACGTCGTCTCGGGCGCCTTCGACTACGAGGTCTGCCACACGCACCTTTCAGCGGGCCATCTTCCAAGATGGCGACAACGAAGTGGTCACTCTTCTCTCAGCCCCACTGTTTCCCTTCTACGAACCCTCGGGACGGGGCCAAGCCGCCTGCAGCTACCGAGTCCGCCACAGGCACCTCCCCGCCGGCTACTTCCAAACTGACAACGAAGTGGTCCCTCTTCTTTCGGCCACGGTGTTCATCTTGTACGAAACCGCGAAATGGGGCCGAGCCGCCTTCGACTACCAAGTCTCCCGCACGCACCCTCCCGCCGGCCACTTCCGAAATGACGACAACGAAGCGGTGCCTCTTCTCTCAGCCACGCGGTTGCCCTTCTACCAAGCCGTGGGACGGAGCCAAGACGCCTTCGACTGCCAATTCTTCCCCAGCCACCCTCCAATCGGCTACTTTCAAGATGACGACGATGAAGCGGTCCCTCTTCTCTCAGCCATGCGGTCGCCCTACTACCAAGCCGTGGGACAGGGCTGAGCCGCTTTCGACTACCAAGTCTGCCGCAGCCACCCTCCCACCGGCTACTTCCAAGATCATGGCGATGAAGCGATCCCTTTTCTCTCAGGCACGCGGTTACCCTTCTACCAAGCCGTGGGACAGGGCTCAGCCGCCTTCGACAACCAAGCCGGCCGCAGCCACCATCCCACCGGCTACTTCCAAGATCATGACGATGAAGCGATCCCTTTTCTCTCAGGCACGCGGTTACCCTTCTACCAAGCCGTGGGACAGGGCTGAGCCGCCTTCGACTACCAAGCCGGCCGCAGCCACCATCCCACCGGCTACTTCCAAGATCATGACGATGAAGCGATCCCTTTTCTCTCAGGCACGCGGTTACCCTTCTACGAAGCCGCGGGACAGGGCTGAGCCGCCTTCGACTACCAAGCCGGCCGCAGCCACCATCCCACCGGCTACTTCCAAGATCACGACGATGAAGCGGTCCCTCTTCTTTCAGCCACGTGTTTGCCCTTCTACCAAGCCGCGGGACAGGGCTGAGCCACCTTCGACTACCAAGCCTGCCGCAGACACCCTCCCACCGGCTACTTCCAAGATCATGACGATGAAGCCATCTCTGTTCTCTCAGCCATGTGGCTGCCCTTCTACTAAGCCGTGGGGTGAGCCTATCAACGAGGCGACTTCGATTACTTCTGTGTCGTGTGCGATGACTAGACATCGCCACGCACTGACCCCTTCCCAGCCTACAGGCCTGGGGCGTGAGCCAGCACTCCATCTAAGGCAACAGCACCGAAGCTGCGCACTGTGCCCACTGACTCTTTATATATCCGACCAAGAACTGAATCGGTGAGTTTCTCGTGTGAATCCACTGAAAGTTCTGCAGATCAAGCCGCAGGAGACTGTTCAACAAACGACTGTGATGGCGCATCGGTGACAACAGCCCCACCATCAAAACTTCTCGCCCACTTCACGATGCGGCGACGAGACTTTCAATTGCCGTAATGACCGGCTCCAGGCAAGCCAGCGCTGGCAAAGCTAAGACACCACCGAAATCATAGAAGAGCACGGGTGCTCACACCGACAGCAAGATGCAGCAATTCAACTCCAGCAGGCGTCTTGGTTCTTACGTTTCATAATTTTCATCCCTCCTCTGCGTCCTTCAACGCGTTCCGCTGATGTTTACATGCCTTCTAATCTGCATAGATTCGTACGTACATATATTTTAGCCGTGTCTGTAATGTTTTTTTATCGATTAATATAAAGAATACATGAGTTTGCAGCCATAAGAAATTCCTCTGCCTGCAGCTTCATTTATTTTCCCTGAGGTCAATGGGGATGGTCCTTTCAGTGCATTTATGCGCATCGTTGTCATTTTAAAGCGACAGCGTTAAAGAGCTGGTTTCGCAGAAATTGCAGCGTTGGCGTCGGTGCTGTGGTCAAATACCACTTCCAATCACAATGTGCATTATATAAAGACCTACGGGAAATGTGACTTCATGGTGCCCTGCACGCAATGCCTCGCAACCACTGCTTTTGGTGACGTCGTTAGCATAGCTATTAGGAGGCTGTGTTACTATAAACCACGTGCGTCGGGTAGCAGCCTCTCCCTCGGTCTCACTGTGTAAGATAGACACGCTTTGGGCGTAGCCACGTATAGGCTTGCAGGCAAGACGTGTTCGACTGCAACGCCGGCGTCCGCCGCATGTCGCACTTTTGACTCGCTAAAAACTCGGCATGGTGTTCGTTGTTGTGAAAATACATCAATTAAAAACGGGAATAACTTAGTTATGAAAAAGTCTAAAAAGGGTTTATGTGTTTTTAGCGTCTACTCATGTGGCCTAGCTACCACCATATAGATACTGCACGCTGCTTGTCACGTCAAGCCAATCAAAAGCAAACGGTCTTTGTTGTCACGTCCCATATTATAACGTCACTTCCCATAACCAAAGTCGTCGATGTGTGCCACCGTAGCTAGAAATTAAGGTAGTTTGTCACGTGAAATAAAATTGTGACAGCTTCGATTTTGGCGTTGCCACTTGCGTAAAAATATCGAGGCATTATACAGCACCAGAATAACCGATGAAAAATACATGATCAAATTGTGTCGCAAGGCCTCCTGAAGTTATTCCCAAAGAAAATTAATATTCTTAACTAGTCCCTAATTGATTGTATTCCATATTATTGTTTTATACTTTTATACTCTCTAGACAACCAGTTAATTCATTTTAGTTCATGTAGATTTTAATTTTTCCTAATAGTGTATGCTGATATTAACGGCGGTTTATTGATAAATTCCTTGTAGAGGGTATGAGTCAATTGTAGCGAATCAAGCAAGAAAGCAAGCAAGCAAGCAAGGCAATGAAGAAGAAGAAGAATCACATTCATTTGCAGTCGAAATAATGACCATACTGTCTGGTCTGAACGGGAGACAAAACACTTCACGCACTGTTTTCCTTTTACGTACCTTATTTTTCTCATAATTATCATCTAGTGGGTATGAGCCATATTTGGGGCGTCATCATCAGAAGAAAGCCCCAGAGTGGGTGTGATGCATGTATTTAGGCCGTCATATTCATCATCATCATCGTCATCAAGCCTGTTTCGGCGGTTTGCCAACCTTCGTCACACGACTGGGCGTATGCGCGAAGAGTGTCCCAGGCAGAATTCTTTAGGACTGTGTCTACTCTCTGGAGCTTCGCATCTCTAACCTGAACGCTCGCATTGAAGATATTCAAAACAACATCGTCTCGGGCGCCTTCGACTACGAAGTCTGCCGCACGCACCTTTCAGCGGGCCATCTTTCAAGATGGCGACAACAAAGCGGTCCCTCTTCTCTCAGCCCTACTGTTTCCCTTCTACGAAGCCGCGGTATGGGGCCGAGCCGAATCGGACTACCAAGTCTGCCGAAGCGCCCTCCCATCGGCTACTTCGCAGATGAGGGAAACGAAGCGTTCTTTTTTCTCTCAGCCTCGCTGTTTCTCTTCTACCAAGCCGTGAGGTGGGCCTATCAACGAGGTGACCTGGATGACTTCTGTGTCGTGTATGATGAGAAGAAACCGCCACACGTAGACCCCGTCCCAGCCTACAGGCCTATGGTGTGAGCCGGCACTACACACCAAGGTAACAGTTCCGAAGCGGCGTACTGTGCCCACTGACTCTTCAAACATCCGACCAAGGACTGAATCCGTGATAGCTTCTCGTGTACTTCCTCTGAAGGTACCGCAGATGAAACCGCGGGTGACTGTTTAGCAGGCGACTCCAGGCCTGCCACCGCTGATGCAGCATCTGCGACAAAAGTCCCGCCACCAAGACTTCTCTCCCACTTCATGGTGGAACGCCGAAACGTGCAATCGCCCAGCTCCAGGCAAGCAAGTGCTGGCAAAGCTAAGACGGCACCGAAATCAAAGAATCAGACGGAATTTCACACCGACAGCAAGATGCAGTAATCCGACACCAGCTGGCGTCTTCGTTTTTACGTTTCGCAGTTTTCATCTCTCTTCTGCGTCCTTCACCGCGTTCCGCTGATGTTTACATGCCTTCTAATCTGTTTAGATTCGAACGTACATATATTTTTGCCATGTCTGCAATTTTTTTTTCTTTTTAATCTAAAGAACGCATGCATTTGCAGTCATAAAAATTCCTCTGCCTCCAGCTCAATTTATTTTTCCTAATGTCAATGTGGATGGTGCTGCCAGTGCCTTTATACGCATTGTTGTCATTTTAAAGCGACAGCGTTAAAGAGCTCGTTTCGCAAAAAAATTCCGACGGCGGCGGCGGCGTTGTCGTGGCCGGTGATGTGGTCGTTGGTTATCAGCGGGAAGTCATCTTCTCCGTGAACAAAACAGAAAAAAAAAAACGTGAAATATGCATATAAATGATTATTTTCGGGTCTGATGAGTGTCGAAGCAAGGCCGTCTGCGGGACAACCATAAGTTCTACCACAAAGCCACAATATTTCTTGAAACTGCTACGTAAGAATCTGCATGAATGTCATCTAGTATGTGTAGTGTGTTTAACGCCTTTTATCATGCTTGGCAGAAGCGTAGTCTAACGCTACACCTGAAAACATGTGTATTGCGATATGATGGGGAGTTCTGAAGGCCGACTCCTTACAAACCCCTCAGACATATTTATTCGTCATCAGTAGCAGGAGCATCAACAAAATGAACAACGGCGTAGGTTCGCGTGTTGCCTCTACGGACGGGTAGTGGGCCCTTCGCTGATTCGCATAAGGAATTACTATGATTTATGGGACACTTTACAAGTGTGCTTGTAGTACAGGTATTCAGGGGTACTTTGAAACGGCCTATGTTACGTGCATAGTCATTAGTCTCCTTATGGCATGGTTGAGACATACGCTGAGAGCCGAAGGAGGCTAGCAGTTGAGAAGGCGATTAGCACGAGGCCTGATTACGCTATCGCAATCTGTTCTTAGAGGAGACCCTCAAGCTTCCTACAATTTTCGAACTCGGTTGATGTTGGCATTTATGGTGTACGTCGTAATAATAATAATAATAATAATAATAATAATAATAATAATAATAATAATAATAATAATAATAATAATAATAATAATAATAATAATAATAATAATAATAATAATAATAATAATATCTGGGGTTTTACGCCCCGAAACCTCGATGCGATTATGATAGATGCCGTACTAAAGGGATCCAGAAATTTGGAACATCTGGTGTTGTTTCACGTGCACTGACATCTCACAGTGCACGGCCATGTACGTCGTATAGCATGCAGAGTTGCACCACGTAGCTTTTTAAATAAGTTTTCGCATAACAAGGCTAAACCTGCAATGTTGCAAGACCTCGCTGACCTATACAAGCACGGGCGCTACGAGTCTTGGACTCTTTACGGTTGATGGAGGGGACTGAAAGCCTCGGAAGCCAGAGTAATAGCTGTATTAGTTCTTTTAAAGGCGAAGTGCCACGGCTCCACATGGTGAATAACGTGAGCCTTTCGACATCGCCGAGGCTCGTATACTGTCTCTGTAGCTTACTTGTGAATCGCGGTATCCCTCTAACGAGAGCTTATGTTAACCCGTGCAGCCTAACATGTTCCATTTCGGTTTCATGCTGAGCCGCGCATCAATAATGTTGCGGTGCCTATACTTCAATGTGCATGCCCTCTTCACAGCGCTTATGCAGCGTATGGTATAGTAGCCGAGGGATAGTGGTGGTGAAAGAATAATTGGCAACTCGCGCGGGAAGTACAGTGCAGCATTCAAGACATTCAGTGGGCTGATAGGGATATTTTGTCACCCTTGTAAATTAAAACGAGGAACTATGGCAGTGTCGCCACAAGTGATATTGCACAGTGGAAACTCTCTCGCTCATTCCCAAGCAGGTGTCGAGCCTGTAGCAGTGAAATGGATCATAAACCATTCGCTATAATCCCCTCACCCCTTCCCTCAGTGCAGGGTAGCAAACCGGACGTGCGTCTGGTTTACCTCCTTGCCTTTCATTTCTACCCTTCCTCCTCCTCCTCCCCTCTTTATCCGTATATGTTAGTCCGGTAACACCACAATTTCTGGTCTTCTGGAACCTACCGGAACCGCTGGTCTTGAACGATGTAAAAAACTTGAAATCTGTTACAACTTTTGCGGTAGTTCGTGAAACACCGCGACCACCCACAGCGCTGACCATGAGGTGTCAAAACAAGCACCCACCTAGGGAACTTTGCATGATTTGCGGTCTATGCCCGTTCAACGATGTGAAACCTCCAAGGCACACTCGACAAAGTGAGATCTGACTCGTGTTGCTCATGCTGCCACCTTACACCGCGGGTGCCTCTGACTGTACGGAAGGCCTAGCGATGCACGCTCCGGCAAGTTGTATCGGCTACGTTTGAGACGTTATCGTCATCGCTCCATAGACGGGTTCCACGCGCTTAGTGTGGATTCAGTCTTACGCACTCTTAGAGAAAAAAGCTAGTAATCAGTTAGTAAACGCGTGTGTTTACTAGTTTCAGGAGTATTTACTACCTTCTCGGCATATTTTTACTAGCTACCAGCTAGTACAGCTTGTATCTTAAGCCGTTACTAACGAACTGTTCTTAGTGTTTATAACTAACCAACTACTAAGCCACCTAGGTTGCCAGATCTTTCGTAGATGCCGCAGTACATTTTGCCGTAATGGTGACATCGTAAGCGAAATTTAGGCAAGCTGTAATTTTATTGACGACCTTAGAATTGAAGTTTTGTGCTACGTAATAGTACACACATGGGCAAATAAAAGGGTACATGATGGTGAGTAGCAAACAACAATTATCTTGTAAATTCTTTGACTGCTCACCAGTACGCGGTGTGCGATCCCAAAACAGGGGATATAAAAGCTGCTGATACAGTAGACATCTGCTATGTCTAAGTTTTGAAGATTACTTGTGCATGCATGCGTGTTATCGTGATCCGTTCATATTAGTTCTCATACTGATATGAGCATATAATCATGTGAGTATGAGAACTCATATGAGCATATGATATGCTCATATGAGTCCATATGAGCATATCAGATTCACATATATATGATCAAACGTGCATCTGATTTGACCATATGATCACGTGGTCAATTTTCTTTAAGTACGTTGCTGCGATGCACACTTACCACAGTATAATTACATGACGTAGTTAGAAGCCACTGAATATTTTACGAGGGCCATTTCAATTCGTTTTTTATCTTATACCTTTGTAATGAAATCATTTTATATGGCAACGCACACGAATATTTTTAACAAAATAGGCGTAAACCGCTATTTGGGGGGGGGGGGGTTACTAACAATTTAGTAATGGACTAACCACTCGAGTCAGCACTATTCACTTACTAACTAGGCAGCAATTTTCGCTAACCTGCATTTTACTACCTCCCCTTACTAAGAGGTTAGTGCTTTATGGTGACAAGTGAAGGGTTAGTAAGTTAGTGAATATGTCGACCTTTATTTTTAAGAGTGCGCCGTCTCTTGGAAGGTAGCCGCGAGTATATAACGGGCGAATTAAATGACGGCGTGTAGCAGCAAGGAGCCCCGTTGATTGTTAGTTTTCCCTCTTCCCTTCTACAACTGCATGATTCGGGCGCGCTGAGCGATAACAGCGGTCGTAATGAACAAGGCAGCCTCTGCTCTTGGCCGGGAAAGGTGCGAACCAAACTGGGTCGGCCCTGCTGTTGCTAGTCCATTACGGCTTTCGCGCGTATAGCGACCGCCCAGCGAAAGGGCGTTTCTGAAAAATGCCTCTCCGGAGAGTCCGCGTGGTCAGCCAAAGTGTTCCTAGGCATCTGCAGTATGCACCACACAGCTGAAAAATCCTCGGAGCTCCTCGCTTAGGGCTTCGATCACGTTCGCTTAACGATCACTCGCATGTGAACGTGCGCGAAGCCTTTTGAATGCGGCGTTGCGCCACACCACTCAACACAAGCTCGGGTGTTGCGCCGAAGGAAGGGGAAAAAATGTTCAGATCAAAAAGACGAGAAACGGTTCACGATACACGTACTTCTCGGAGTTGTGTATAGGGCTCGTGTTAATGGCGGCGCTCACAGACTTTCCTTACACGTGTCGTGCAGACTGATAGATGCGAGGGGTGCCTTTGTTTCCTGCTCGTGGTTGGGCGCGAGAGGCTTGTTTTGCTGGTGTAGCGAGCACTGTCTGCTGGAACCGTGCTAGATCGATAACGAGCGTGGGCGCGGCCGATCCCGCAGTGCACTGCAGATCGCTGTACAATACGTATGCGTATAGCTGGTTGAACTTTCTTTCTTTCTTTCTTTCTTTCTTTCTTTCTTTCTTTCTTTCTTTCTTTCTTTCTTTCTTTCTTTCTTTCTTTCTTTCTTTCTTTTTTTCTTTTTTTCTCTCTTTATTTCTTTATTTCTTTCTTTCTCTCTCTCTCTTTCTTTCTTTCTTTTTTCCTTTCTTTTCTTTCTTTCTTTCTCGCTTTCTTTCTTTTTCTTTCTTTTTTTCTTTCTTTCTTTCTCTCTCTTTTTCTTTCTTTCTTTCTTTCTTTCTTGCAGAAACACAACCTCTCACCGCTTTTCTCCCTTTTTCACATCTCATTGAAAGTAGTAACAATATCATTCCCTGTTGCAAATTTTGTGGGCCCCGCTGGGGTGGTCTAGTGGCTAAGGTGCTCGGCTGCTGACCCGCAGGTCGCGGAATCGAATCTCGGCTTCGGCGGCTGCATTTCCGATGGAGGCGGAAATGTTGTAGGCCCGTGTGCTCAGATTCGGGCGCACGTTAAAAAATCCCAGGTGGTGGAAATTTCCGGAAGCCTCCTCTACGGTGCGTCTTTCATAATGATATGGTGGTTTTGGGACGTTAAACCCCACATATCAATCAAACAATCCAAATTTTCTGGTACTCCCTATCGGCGCGCAGCTAGACCCAATGGCGCGGGTTCGGTTCCTGGACCCGAAGGATGCACTACCCGTGGAAACGTAGACTCCAATGAAACGCCGAGCAGAGTGCACATATTTATTTATTTATTTATTTATTTATTTATTTATTTATTTATTTATTTATTTATTTATTTATTTATTTAGGTACCCTAAGGGCCCAGATGGGCATTACATGGGGGGGAATGGGTTGAAAGCCGACACAACGTACAATATTGTAAAAAGAAAGAATCAACACAACAAAAGTGACATTACAATATCATAAAGGCAGCAAAAGTACACAATTGCAAAGTACAGCGTGAAACATATAAAAAAAGTGTAAAAGTGACAGAAAATCTGGTATTTGGAAGGCAGGAACACAAATTTACAGCCTATAAAAGATGAGCATGATGAAGACAAGTTACAGGGTATTTTGAATAGCCAGAAAAGCGAGGAGTGCGGTTTGAAAAGAAGAGGTGTCTGTTTGGTCCACTAGGCTACTAGGTAAAGAATTCCATTCATTGATTGCCAGAACAAGGGGTGAGTTCTGATATTTGTTTGTTCGGGCAAAAATTGGGCAAACTTTGTGAGCGTGGTCAGCGCGTGCGGACGTATAGGGTGCCGGGAGTATAAATTTGCGAGCGAATGGTGTTGGATGATGGTACAGGGTGTGGAAAAAAGTTAATCTTGACAACTGCCTGCGTTGGGTGAGAGGGGGGAGATTAAGTTCGTCCTTCAAGGCAGATACACTCTGGTATCTTGAGTACGATGACAGAATGAAGCGCGCGGCCTTGTTCTGTACGGATTCAAGCATGTTAGTCAGACACATCTGATGTGGATGCCACATGATTTGCGCGTATTCTAGTGAAGAGCGGATAAGAGGATTATACGCGTGAAGTCGTGTCTCTGAATTAGCTAAATAAAGGTGACGCTTGAGCAGGCCGAGCTTTTTACACGCCTTCGATGTGATTTTTTCTATATGGAGGGTCCAGCTTAAATCGGAGGTGAATGTAACTCCCAGATATTTGAAAGAAGAAACTGTTTCTATTTTGGCATTATCTATTAAGTAATTATAAGTTTCGGATCTTGTCGTAGAAGAAAATTGCACATGCTTAGTTTTTTCTACGTTTATTTTCATCAGCCATTTTTCGCACCATTCAGTTAGAGTAAATAAATCATGCTAGAGTGTAGAAACATCATCGGAAGTTACTATTTCTCTATATATCACACAGTCGTCGGCAAAGAGACGAATTGACGAGGAAATGTTACATGCGAGGTCGTTTATATAAATTAGAAACAGTAAAGGGCCAAGTGCTGACCCCTGGGGGACCCCTGATGAGACACCCACTGGATCAGAAACGTGGTCATTTAATTTTACAGATTGCAAACGGTCTGTTAAAAAACTACGAATCCAGTGGGTTGTTTTGTCATCCAGATTAAGGTTACAAATTTTAGCCATTAGACGCTGATGTGGAACCCGATCGAACGCCTTCGACAAATCGACAAAAATGGCATCGGTACAAAGCAACCTGTGCTGCGAAACGTGGAGGTCAGTGACCAGCTCAAAAAGTTGTGTCTGACATGAGAAATGTTTCCTAAATCCGTGTTGATTGCTAATGAAGAAGTTATTCTGATTAAGGTGGGTTACAACATGCGTGAAAAGAATATGTTCCAGCAACTTGCAGCTGATTGAAGTAAGTGAAATAGGCCTATAGTTAAGGGGATCAGACCGGTCGCCAGATTTGAAAAATGGTAGGGTATGGGCAAATTTCCAATCGTCCGGCAAGCAACCTGAATCTAGGGATTGCTGAAATAACAAGGAAAGCAGGTGCGCTGAGTGTGCGTGTGCTATATAAGGTGTGCGTGTGCTATATAAGCTCTGACTTTATCTGGAGATGAAGTCAAGCTTAACAAAGTATACCGACGTTCCGTCCGCAATAATTCTGACGAAACGCTGATGATTTGTAGCCTCGTGTCACGCGAGTGTACTCGCTCAAAAACAAAACAAAACAAATTTACGTTCTAAAGCTCTTGCCGTGAGCCTGAGGCCGTTTTATTTTTTTTTGTCGTCCCAAGCTATTCATAACACGAGATTATGGGAATGTAGAGGCACGTATGAAAGTCACGCTCGTTTTTACGTAAACATCCAGCTGTTAACTTCGTGAAACCGCGCACAGACACCACAGTCAGTATGCACTGATCAACTGTCCAGCCGTCCACAAGGCGCCGCATATATGCGACGTTGGGCCCAACCTTCGGAGTGCTGAGACACACTTCCATCGCATCAGTGCAATCAACTCGTCGCGTATGCGGTGAGAGACAAACATCCGGCACATATATACGCGCAGACATGGTCGAAACGCGCGTGAGGAGCGTCTCGCCTCATTAGATGTCGAGCCGTGATGAGACAAAAAAGTATAACTGCAGGGTTATAACCCCGGATAATGTCACTTCCCCCTTCCACCTAGAATTCGAGTTGTGGGGGGCGTAACTCTTTTTATATGTACTTAATTCGACTGAACGCCGCGAGAGCGCAGTTGTCAGGCCGGTAGGAAGACTCGCGCATTCTATGTGTGTGTATACGACCGACCTGGAATGCGAATTCCGGTTCCCGTGGGGGCCCCCGAGCCGGCGCAGTGAGTGATCCCGCCGTATAGTGTATACGTATATCCACCACACTCGCGCGGCTGTGTACGCAATCCCTATACCCATTTAAGCCTGTCAGTTCGTCGCGTGTGTACCCGTGGTTTGACGCGCGTGATCTCACCCTTACGCTCAATGTACATTTCGTGCCGGAAGAGTTCGAACATGTACCGGCCTCTTTTGCCGACGGTCTTTGATTGACTCGGTACGTGGCCGAACCTGGAACGAAAGTGCACGCGTCGTCAACGCTCCGAGAATGTCGCCCAACTTGCATTGTAGGCCGTTTTCCGCAGCGGCGAACGGGCGCTGCCACGTTTGAACACGTGATCTAATGGCCTCCTCCTTTCCACTTCTTCACCGTCGCCGATATCCGGCCGATTCGCCGCCTACGCTTCCGGATTGAAGGCCAGCATAGCGGGTGCAGCGCATAGTCCACACCGCCCGTTTCTCCCCTTTTTCCCTTTTTTTTTCTCTTAGGCACTGTCGCCTTATGGCTGACAGAAATTAGGTGTCTTTTTACTTCTTCAAGAATCACTACCACCACCGTTTTTCGCCGTGTAGGCTGGAAGGCGACGCCCGCCACATCGCGGCCGCGCCGCCGAGGAGAAGGCCATGGTGCTTTGGTGCTCTGGTGCCATCTAGTTTTGCATAGAATAACTAGCTGTGGAAAGCAGTCGATACCGGCCACTGCGCGCTATAGCCGCCTAACGCACATTCAATAGCGTTCTATAGGCTATAGAGGATATTGAAATGAAGGAGATGTCACGTGCGTATTTGCGTCCTTTAGGGCTCCCGAAAGGTTTTCAATATTTCTTGCTAACAAGATGAAGTATTCTCTACGCTTGATATACATATACGTTTGTCTGTGTTTTGGTTCAACCCAGACATGTTTCGTTCCGCCATTTTCATAATAAATAACCTTCTCTCGACAATTGGGTTGACGAGGCACATGCGGACTAGGAAGACTAGGAAGATTCGGAGGCTGGAGTGCTCCAAACTCCCCTGTTCCAATAATATTTTTCTCCTCCTCCTGTCAGGGTCCACGGAATCACTTCACACATTCTATGCGGACGCTGCTATGTAGAGCCGTTCACTAAAAAATAGAGTAAAAAGAACATCAACATCACACATTCTCTGCTCGTCGCTACGACGTTCATGGCAGCGCCCCCCAGTTTTCATGGTAGCAGAGTAAACAAACGAAATAATTAAAGAAAGAAAATAAAAAAAAAAGAAGTGCAGGACGAATGGAGCTGAAAGGACTAAACTTTTACGGTGCCTCAAAGTTTGCGCACACAAGCGGGGCCCCTTTCGCGCCAATGCAGCGTTCTTTCGGTAGCCTTCTATGACAAAGCATAAATAAATAAGCGAGCGGCCGCAGGGTGGTGGAATGGCGGCGCATCTTCGACCCTGCGTGTTCGCGTCCGAGCTATTCAATGTTTACAGCAGCGCTTTTTATGCATCCAGTTTTGCTCTCCTTTCAAACACGGATGTGGCATTGGCGGGTGCATCCAAGTACGCTAGAGCTTGCCAACAACAACAAAAAAAAAAAAAGCGTTATTTGTTGAGCTTAGGAGACTCCCTTCTCTCCATATATGTTTTTTTCGTGCACCTCACACTCCTTCTCTTGAGTTCCCCTGCCAACGGAATTTCTGACGCGCGCTGTCTTACGCTCCACCGTTCCGCTTAAAACGGTGCAGCGCTTAAAAGCTAAAGAATCCAGCGTAGTGCATTGTTGAGAAGGCCGGACCGATCCCGCCGAAGCCACCACTGTTGCGAAAGACGGCGACGCCGACGCGGTCCCGGAGGCGCCACTGCTTTCGACCCCGCCGGGAAGGTCACCAGCCGTTTGGTAGCGTATGTTTCTCAGCTCGCGACTGCTTCTGCGCAGAGCTGAGGAGACGAGCGGACGAGACGACGGTGAGTTAAACAAGGTTTATGTACAGCATATATACAGAGGCGTTACAATTTCGGCACTGGGGCCGGCAGAGACTCGAAGAGCCGAGCTCCTCTCTCTAACACATAGGTCAGCCTTTCGCCTAAAACCGCTGATCGCGACACGCCGCAGGGCTTCTTTTATTTGCACCGGACCCAACTAAAATGTCCAATCAGAAGCGCCGCTGGTCTTCAGAGCAGGCTCCTCCAATGGGGTTCGCCGCGCGATGCGTCAGGCCACCAGACATGAGGACGCCGGCTCGCTGTCACGTGCGACGCTGACTCAATGCACGTGGGCCACAGATGCGCCGCGCGTGTTCACGCCGTGGAGTTGTTCGCGCCCGGCGGGCTGCGGGCTGGCCTTGACCCAGATTGCCTGTTTCAGAGGCACGGACGTTTGACGAGGACTCGCTGGCATAACAGCACCCCCGCCGCCAGACAATGCACCGGAAAGACGAGCTGCTTCCACGGGGCTCGGATGTCAGGTGCGCTCGTTCGCCAGGTCCCTCCAGGTTCGCCTCCAGGGCCATGGGGAGAATACAGCTCCAGACTGTTCCGGGAACACATCCCATCATTGACGACGGATCCCCGCTCCACTGGCTTGTCGCCACAACTTGCTGGCCAACTTCGCTCGTCTCTTCTGACCATTTTCGGTTTCAGCACTTGTCGATGGTTCTGCAACTTGCTAAGAACGGTTCGACAACAGACAACACACGACACAAGCAAGTGCCCTCGGTCACCCGACAGAACACCAGACAAAGTATAGTACAACATATACCTATCTACGTGTTTATCGGAATTTTGTTCCCTCTACATCAAGAGGCACATGTGGGACAAAAGACCCCTAAAATGACAACTCAATTTTTTTTTCCCACGTACAACAACGTAACGGATTAGAATACCACATAAAGTTGGCCCCTTGAGATCACTCTGAACGAGAGCGCTCAGCCCAGGTCGTGATGAGGTCAAAATTTTGCCCCGAATCGCCAACCAGAAACCGAAAGGTTGAGAAGTTACTAGCTGGAACGCACTGCTCAATGCACCTGCATTAGCGTTTACCTTTTCTTTTTTTCTTTAGCGAACGTCAAAGTTGCGCTGTGGAGCAACATGCTCCACTTCAGTAACCGGCCACTTTTAGGCGACGATACCTATGCGGCACCAAGAGCGGCTCACACTTGCGACGTTGCACAGGGGAACAACGATACGGCTTGCTACGGATTGACTCCTCACCGCTTAGCTCGATATCGTGTTCGATCACCCTCATGTTTCCGGGGCAGTCCGAAAACACGTCTTCAAACTCGGAACCAATCTTTCTCAGGTCCTCTTTCTCAGGTCCTCCTTCACTTAAGCTAGGCTCTAGGTTTATCTGCTCCCGGATTACTTTCGATCCCCCTTCGATTACCTCACTAGAACTCAAACTTTCTGCTTCCTCTTCCTCTGAAGCCTTCAACAGCTGATTTACGACCGCTTGATGTTGAACATTGGGTTTCATCAAGTTGTAAATTTTGTGCTGCCGCCTTCCTACTTGCACCTCATAATTTGTATCGCAAGGCTTCGATAATACTTTGGCGGGCCCCTCCCAATCAACCTCAAGCTTGTTCCTTTTGGGTGGCTGCAGCCGCATTACCGGATTATCAACTTCAAAAGCGCGCTTCTTCCCCGATTTCTCGTAGTGCTCCTTCGACAGCACTTTTGCCGCGTTTTTCTGGCTTTCCACTCGCGCTTCAATTTGGCTTTCCACTAGCGCTTCAATCGAGAGATCCTCACGCTGCCCTCGAATGAGCGTCTCTCGATCAACTCTCGGCAGCTCGCTCCAACTTTCCGCTACAGGCGAGAGCGTTGCAACCCTCTCGCTCTGACTCAATGGCGCCACGTCGTCTCCCCCAGCGCATACCGCGCCGGCCGCTCCCGCGACGGGCCGCTCGCGTGACTGCTCACATGACTCATGCGGAAAATTTCCTTTCTGGGGTTCCGTCGACCCGCCGACAAGGTCACTTGAGAGTTCACCGCATTGAACCAGATCAAGCTGCCGCGATAGCTTCCGCGCTTGCGATCGCGTGAGAGCCATGCACGCTAAGTTGGGGAAGAACGATTTGCCCTGCTCTTTGAGAAGCTGCTCCGAGTTGTTGGAGAAAAGATAAGAAAAACGACCATTCAGCGCGGCAGACACAGCCGCTTCGGTGCAAAGCTTACCGAACGGGCCTTCAATGACAACGGTGGCGATTGGTAAGCGAACACTCTGCTCCTCGGCGACTTGCCTGATCCACGCGCACTCTCCTGTGAAGTCATCCGGAGACACCAATGAAGGATGGACAACGTCCATGGTTGCCGCTGAGTCTCTAAGTGCTCGGCACGTTTTCTCATTGACCCTAATTTCTTGGAGATACGGCTCCAACAACCGCATGTTTTTTTCTGATTCTCGGATCGTTGCGAAGGCAAACTTTTCCTGACAGTTTCTCGCGATGTGCCCTTCCTTTTTACAGTTGTAGCAGATTAGCGGCTTCCGTTTGTTTTCCGGTTCTAATGCCTGTGTGGTAGAAACCTCACTCGATTTCTCCGCTTCTGCTTGCCCTTCCCCTACACTGTCCTTAGTAAGAGATGGGTCCTTTTTGAAATTACGGTGCGGAACGGGTTTCCGTTGATCAGGTTTCCTTGAAAAGCCCTCTTTTCTCTCATCTTTTTCAACGCGCACTGCCCTGCTATGCAACTTTCGGCGAGTATAATACTCCTCAGCTAACTCAGCTGCCTTATTTAACTGTACTTCCCCAAGTCTGTCCTGCAGCCAAAGTTTAACATCCTCCTCGATGCAGCGGTAGAATTGCTCCAATGCAACGCATTCCACCACTTTATCGCGGTCGTCATAAACACCTTCGCCCTTGAGCCATTCAATCAAATCGGCTTTAAGACGAAACGCGAAGTCAACGTGTGACTCATTCCCCTTTTTAGCATACCGGAACCTTTGCCTGAAAGCCTCGGGTGACAACTTATAACGTCTCAAGAGCACTTCCTTAACCTCGTCATAGCTCTCAAACGCTTCCCTCGACAAGCAAGTTATCGCGTCGGACACTTCGCCGGGAAGAAGAGCTAGCAGGTTCCGCGCCCAAAGAGACTGCTCCAAAGCATTTCGCTCACAGACGTGTTCAAACTTGACGAGATACTTCGCCATGTCCTCGCCTACTACGAACGGTGGCAGTTGGTCCCGAATTCTGAAACCGCTGACCTGAATCGTCGGAGAAGCTACGCTAGGCGCCTGCGAACACTGTAGGATTGCCAATTCTAGTCGTTTCAACTCTAGGCGCTCTTGTCTCTCGGCCTCCTCGCGCTCGCGAGCTTCTCGCCTTTCTTCACGTTCGCGAGCTTCGCGCCTTTCTTCACGTTCGCGAGCTTCGCGCCTTTCAGCCTCTTCACGAGCTTCTCGCCTTTCAGCCTCCTCACGTTCGCGAGCTTCTACTTCTCGCCTTTCAGCCTCCTCACGGCGTGCTTTAATATCCACCCAGGCCTCATCGACTTCCTCAGCCGACACTCCCTCATCCTTCATGATCTCAAGGATCGCTTGCTTTCGTTTCGCACGGCCCAAAGTAATGCCGAGTTCCTCACAAATTTCGATGAGTTCCTTCACTTTAAGGTTCTCCATCGTTCACACTAGCCTCTTGCTGTTTGCCCCTGTTAACAATTTACTTGCCGTACCCACTATAAGTCAACTAGCAAGACGCGCAAGCAACTTTTCACTCTCCCGTGTTTACCCCCTCCGCATTAACTTTGGTTTCAAAGCACTTCGACTTTGCTTGAAACGATCAAAGCTCACTCTAATGCTTCACACAGCCCTTCTCTAAACTACTACAACCTGAGCTAGAGTAGTCTGGTGAACTGAGGGGAAAACATCAGGCACTCACCGCATCGATGTCGCTGACGCCGGCCGATCCCACCGCTGCCACCACTGTTGAGAAGGCCGGACCGATCCCACCGCTGCCACCACTGTTGAGAAGGCCGGACCGATCCCGCCGAAGCCACCACTGTTGCGAAAGACGGCGACGCCGACGCGGTCCCGGAGGCGCCACTGCTTTCGACCCCGCCGGGAAGGTCACCAGCCGTTTGGTAGCGTATGTTTCTCAGCTCGCGACTGCTTCTGCGCAGAGCTGAGGAGACGAGCGGACGAGACGACGGTGAGTTAAACAAGGTTTATGTACAGCATATATACAGAGGCGTTACAATTTCGGCACTGGGGCCGGCAGAGACTCGAAGAGCCGAGCTCCTCTCTCTAACACATAGGTCAGCCTTTCGCCTAAAACCGCTGATCGCGACACGCCGCAGGGCTTCTTTTATTTGCACCGGACCCAACTAAAATGTCCAATCAGAAGCGCCGCTGGTCTTCAGAGCAGGCTCCTCCAATGGGGTTCGCCGCGCGATGCGTCAGGCCACCAGACATGAGGACGCCGGCTCGCTGTCACGTGCGACGCTGACTCAATGCACGTGGGCCACAGATGCGCCGCGCGTGTTCACGCCGTGGAGTTGTTCGCGCCCGGCGGGCTGCGGGCTGGCCTTGACCCAGATTGCCTGTTTCAGAGGCACGGACGTTTGACGAGGACTCGCTGGCATAACAGCATGTGCGAACAAGGGATGCAAGGTGCTAACCGGTGTGCGGGCAACGTTGGCTCGTGATTGGCAAGCGGCCGTGCAATTGCCTATGACGATGACCGAGAATATCTGATTAAAATACCTTCAGCAAAGGTGCATGACTCCCTGTAACTACTCGCGGACAGTTTGCCTCGCAGACAGTGCACGAAATTTTTTAAAAATACCACGTGATTGCCTCCTAACGTGCGGTGCTTTTAGTGCCCTAAAATGTAAGTTGAACGAATTAGCGAAGGCTTCTCACGCACGAACGTCTCTTGAACAGGCTATCGGTGACTACGATGGACATTAAGCGATGGTTGGAAGTACCATTAAAAAGGGGGGGATGGCGAAAGAAAGAAACGAAGACAATACACTTCAACGAAATAGTGGCAGCCACGTGCACTGTGATAGAAGGCCGGAGGCAACATTATGTTTATCGCTACCCCCTACCCCCCCCCCCCCCCAAAAAAAAAAAACGCCTGTGCTGCGTCGAATGCTGTCTCCGGTCTCGTATGATTGTATTGCAGGTTCAGTTTTTGCACAGCTTATTGCTGTGCGAAAAAGTTTATAAAAACAAAAGATATTGCTAAAAATTGAAGCAAATAATGCCTAATATGCGTTGGTAGTGCCCCATAAAATGCTGAAAATGCACGATCAGTTGTAATGGGGAGAGGAAGAGAAATAAACTTTACTTTGCAACCAGGCTTGAGCACAAAGAGAAAACCACGTTTACGCCAGAGTTTTCCGGGAGGCTTCGTGCGTATACATCGACACGAATAAGTGAGCGAGTTTATATGCATTAGTTTTAAAATTTCGTTAAATGTAGCAAATTACAAAACGCATGGAAAAAAAACACAGGCAAGTCACCTCGGGCTATTGTTTCTTGTGTCTCGGTTGGCGTCTTTTGTTCGTGCACATCGATGAAAAAGCGCGAAGAATACGGGCACGGACAAAGGTGTTCGTCCGTGTCCATAGTGTAGTAAACGTTTGCCGCGAATCTCGCGGCGAATCTGGCCGTTGTACCGTTTTAGCGAGACGCTTCGGCCACTTTAGTAGCGGGTTCCCAGCGCCCCTCTTTTGTGCGGCTGAGGTGTTGCGACAGGTGAGTGATGTCGGAAGCTGGTTTTCCTCTGGGAGGTGAGCGCCGATGTCACGCCTATAGCACGACCCCCATTCGCGCACACACATCAATCGCTGCATGCTGAGAGGCTCTTTCAGGAGCATCTATCTACGCGTTCCTTCAGATGGAAAAAAAAAAGAGAAAGGGTGGCCGCTTTGAAGCCTATATGCAGCAGGAGCAAATAACTATGCTATAACCACTGTGACTGCGCGCGTGATTTCTTCTTTTTATTATTGTCACGCGTTTGATGCGGGCCTCGCGGAATGCTTCTGCTTTTTTCATGAACACTTTCGTCCGTCTATAATGTATAGATAGCCTGTCTTTCCTGCGTGGCTGCATCCATCTCCCGCTTTTTTCTTTCTTTCTTTCTTTCTTTCTTTCTTTCTTTCTTTCTTTCTTTCTTTCTTTCTTTCTTTCTTTCTTTCTTTCTTTCTTTCTGTCTTTCTTTGTTTCTTTCTTTCTTTCTTTCTTCCTTTCTTTCTTTCTTTCTTTTTTCTTTCTTTCTTTCTTTCTCTTGTTTCTTCTTTTCTTTCTTTCTTTCTTTGTCTGTTTCTTTCTTTCTTTACGTGGGAACGAAATGTGCATGCATAATATATACATGTAGGCGCAAAAAGTGGGGGAAAAGTGGGCGAGAGTGAATGCAAAAACGAGGCGTTCCCATTACGTCTGACTCAGCGTAACGCGAACCCGTTGCCTGTCTAACCTTATTTCTTTCTCTTTTTTATTTTCACGAAGGCTGTAACCCTAAACTCGTGCGTCTGAGCGTACAAGTATAGTGCGTCGCTCTATTTTTCTTTTCCTTTCTCTCTTGCTTTCTTTATATTTTTCTTCTTGACTAAAGTTATGCAAGTCGAAACCAACTTGCGTGTTAAAGCGAGAGCACTGCATAGCCCTTGGGAGTCCACGTGGCACAATCTCGTGGGCGGAGCTTCCTGCTTCTGTCTAACAAAAGCAAGGACGCCGCGGTGCTTATCTGCGAATGGTTTCGCTCTCCGATTCCGATGCATATTGTCCCGCAAATGAGTAACACACGAAGTCTAAGTCGAGACCCACAAAATTTCTGCGTCGCGACGCAGCTGTCTGATTGGGAGCATGCATGGAACAAGTACTTCACATGAAATTGATAAGTTAATGCAGACTTTCATCACACCTGCTTTTGTTCCTTTGTCGATCCGAACGAGGTGTTCGGCGCCTTGTTGATTAATTTATATGTGGGGTTTAATGTCCCAAAACCACCATTTGATTATGAGAGATGCCGTAGTGGACGGCTCCGGCAATTTCGACCGCCGGGGGTTATTTAACGTGACCCACAACCTGAGCACACGGGCTTACAGCATTTTCGCCTCCATCTAAAATGCAGCCGCCGCAGCCGGGATTCAATCCCGCGACCTGCAGGTAAGCAGCCCAGTGCTTTAGCCACTATAGACCACCGCGGATTTTTTTTTCTTTTTCCTTATTGTACTAGAACACCGCTGCGGGGCGTGCTTTATTAAAGGGTACTGCAAATCGTTGTCAAACATCGTGAAACATTGCGCCCGCATATTTCTGCGAAAGAAATTTTGTACTGCGCCAAGTTTGACTGTCTGAATGACACTTTTTGGAGCAGCCAGTCAACTGCCAGAGCAGCAGTTTCTGTCTCTTTTTTTTTTTAGAGATCGAAGCAGTAATGGCACCAAATGCAGTAATGTCGCATGCTAAGTCCTCGTGCTGTGATTCAAGCACTAACAGAAGCTTGCAGACCACATGACGTACTGCGGATGGTTCGAGCAACCACAGCGACGGGCTTGACCGCTTTATATATAGACAACTGATTCCGACTGTACGTATGCGCGTAGAAGAAAAGTAAATTTGTGGAATTTTTTAATGTTCTTATATATATATATATATATATATATATATATATATATATATATATATATATATATATATATATAAAAGGGAAGTTTGCCGGCGTAATATTTGTGGGGATGATGGTTCTTATAATACTGATTACTAATAACAAAATCTGAAAAAAAAGGAAAAAAAGGAAAGCGATAATAGAAGACAAAGTGAGAAAGACAAAGAATGACAGCAGTCTGCAGGAGAGTACCACGTGGCCCCATTTCTTTTAATGTGCATTGAAATACGGTGATCAAATTACTTTTCAACAGGGCACTGCTACTTAAAGCGCATATAAAAATAATTTGTGACACCATTTTTTTATTGTGCATTGAAATACGATCATCGAATTACTTTTCAACAGGGCAATGCTACTTAGAGTGCATATAAAAACAACTTTTGCTAAGGTTAAATTTTTTCTCCTCGCGAGTCGTCCACGTCGAAGAAAGTTTCCTAATGCTCCGATCTCAGACTGTTAACGTGAGAGCTTCGTAAGCCCATGCTTACGTAAATCGGCCTTCAATTATTCTCGTGGGAGAATATGTGATGGGCATCGCACAGAGTGGTCCATGCGTATGCATATAGCAATGCGGACGTTGCTGTTCTTTTCTCTCTCTCTCTCTCTCTCTCTCTCTCTCTCTCTTTCTTTTTTTAATTTCTGAACTTTGTGTTATATGATCATCGTGTTATGCAAGCAAGGGAAACGTTCTTATGGCGTTGCACGATGAGAATAACATTCTAAGATGAGATTATGGTAATGAAATTAAGAGAAAGGGACAGTGAAGCAAAAACTGTCTTGCAGACGAGGACGACACCACGACTGCGCGCACAGCCGCATTGCCATACCGCAATGCGGAAAGCGCTCGCATTGCAGCCTGGCACTCCCCCCCCCCCCTTTTTTTTTATGTGCATGGCACATTGACTCGTCAATAGGGAGTTTTAGAATACCGTTTGTAAGCGCTGCGGGCGTTGTGGGCGAAGCGGGCGCCATAAGAGCTTTAGAATAGCGTTTGTTCTGCTGCGATCCGCAACGTACGATTGAAGCGACACCGTAGCCTCGAAAACAGCGCTCGCGGGTTACATGCGGGCCGCCATCACCGCACGCAATTCCGGATTTTTTGCGTGCGGTCCGCGAACGCGAACGCCAACTCGCGTTACGACGCATGCGCAGTGACAGCGACCGCACCGCAAGGGCTCGCGGTGCGCTATTCTAAAACTCCCTAATATCTCACGCGCGTGGTTCTCGATACGGCAACGCAAGCCATTACGCTGCCCATGCGAGAGCACAATAACATGGCCACGGATTGTATGACATAGGTACGAGCGGCGGCGTAAGAATAGCCACAGACACGCCGCTACATAAACCAGCCGTCGCTGTTTAGAATTTACTGCACTGCGTGTTTGACAGCTCATGACGTCGGTGATTAAAATGTGGGGCCAATATTCATGAAAAGTATCTTGCGCTTATGTGCGAGAATAGTTCAGCCAATGACTATTGGCTGAACTAATCTCGTACATAAGAAAAGGAGGACGAGGAAAATAAATTTGGAAGGATAGGAAGGTTAGCCAGTTATCAGAAAGGGAAAGGGGTGAGGGCAAGAAAACATGATAGAAGACGGATGCCACTTATCATTAGCGAAGCTGGCTGACCAATATGAAAACGCACTTACGAAACGGAAGGTGTATGAATTCGGCCTTAGGTTTTTAAGTCGACAGATTCTATAGTATCGATATGCCCCTCTGGACGAAATGACACCGGCAGTGTTCCATATCTGCTTCCTTTTTTTCATCCCCTAGACCCTTCCTCCCTTAGTGGGTAGTAAAGTGAATGTGCGTTCTGGTATAGCTCCGTGCTTGTTCTCAAGTGTTCTACATCTTTCGGATAAGCGAGCGCATTATTATTGTATATGAGGCTGTCGATCGCATTTGTGCTTGAGATTTGCCTCTCTGTTCCGTCTCGCCAAGCTACAATATATGGTGACCCCGCTATTAACTGCAGCGGACGATCACCGCGGGTTCACGCTTAGCGAGCCACAGGGCCGCTACTCCGTTTACTCGCGTGTAGCGCACCGCTCCGCGCGCGCTCAACTGATAAGGCGTTTAGCGCGGCGCGGCAAATAGACAGTGTTCTAATGTAACAGTACACAACACTTTATTGCCTCTGGCGGCACCCCGAACAACAGTACAACGTCCGCTCCCGGGACGCGGGTAGCAAAGGCACCCGCACGCGGACGTTCACAATAAGGGGAAAACCGCGAGCACGTCGCAGCTGGCAATGGCGAGCTTTGACACGCCGGTCGGGAAAAGGTCCCTCGCGGCTATGCTGCGCACTCTCACGATGGCCGCTGGGCCTGGTCGCGAGTGTTAGGGCAAACCTCGTACGCGCTGGGCCTACGGCAAGTGCGGCTCGTTGTGGTACGACCACTTCAAGCACTAGGCACCGCTGTGGGCTTAGCGTACGCTACCGAAGCTAGCACTCAAGTAAACACGCCTGCCGAGGTGCCCAAGGCCACCCCAGGCAGGCTGCAGTCCGGCGATTCCCAAAGGGGACGCGGACGAAGGAAAACACGTGCTTACCCGGCGCCGACCAACGGAGAAGAGCGCGCTCCCTCGGCGCGCGCAGTGGCGCGCGCCGTGCCCGCGCGTGGCGCCATCTATCGCCACGTGATGTTAACAGAGCAGGGAAGCAAAAGGGTGTGGCCGTGTGGCGGAATGCCCGCGAAAATGGTCGCGGGCGCGCCTCAGATCCCCACATCCTCCTCTCCTTAATTCACCCTATATACCGGTCTGCAAAGGCAGCCGGTCGTCACCCATGCATGCAAAGGCGTCATGCAATGGGCAACAGCTAGCCTCAGCCTCGCTCTGCAACTGCTGCTGAAGAAAAAACACAACACAAGAATACACTCTAGAAATACAATGGCTCCGCGGAAGAGGGGTAACGGGAGTTCATGATGCTCACGCAAGAGCGCGTCCACAGCTCGGAGGGGAAGCGTCACGTAATGTTGGACTTGGGTGACTTCGTCTCGTCGATGTTGACGACAGCCCTGCGAGTCCGACGAACGCCGCCTCGGTGGAGGTTCGGAAGGACCTCGCTGCGACAGCCGGCCCTTTTGCTGGAATCAAGGTCGCCAAATCTACTGGCTGCGAAGCGTCCTGCGGCGTCGGTCGAGTCGTGCACAGCGTCTGCGACAGCTGGCCTCGTACAGGAGCCGTGATAGAAAGGCCAGCAGAGCTTATCAGCGACGGTCGGGAGCAGGGCGCAACCGGACTGCCTAAGGACCGCAGGTCTCCGAACACCTCCAGAGTCCAAAGTGGTGTAGGGGTCGGTGACTCCTTAAGCTGTCGCCACACGCACACACACACGCACACGCACCTCCGATGGTCGGGTCTCTCCAAACGCGCACCGCAAAGGAAGCGCAAAGTGTCATTTGTCCCTCTCCCCTCGCTAAAGCACCAATTCACAATCCCCTCCTCCAGCGAGAAGAAAAAAAGAAAACACGGAAAAAAAACATCAAGTAAACAACAACACTCACATGACAATCAGCAGCAGCAGCTGGGCGGAACAGACTTCTTTGCAAGCACTAGCTGTAAAGAAGTTAGCTAACTGAGACTAGCAAGTAAAAATGAGGGCCTTCGGTTGCGGAAATAAGCCCGCCGTCCGGCGCGAAATCACTAAGGTGACCGCTTCCTCAGATTATACCGGTGCGTGGTCCGAATGCGGTCCGCCGCACCGGGTGTGCGCCGTTGCTTGCACGAAGAGCCACTGGGCGCTGGCGCAGGCTCGTCAGACCTTGACGCAAAGGCTTTCAGGTCTGCGATATGGGCACGGCTGAGTTTTCCCGAAAGCGGGTCTTTCAGCAAGTACGCGAGTGGAGTCCAAGCTTTTTCCACTCGGTACGGACCAAGCCACTTTGGAGCGAGCGAAGTTGAGAAACCCTTGCTCGCGTCGCTAAGAGCGTGGTTGCGCTTCAGGACGAGGTCACCCACCTTAAATGAAAGGTGGCGACGTTTTCGGTCGTACTGGGCTTTTTGTTCGGCCCTGGCCGATGCCAAACTCTGCCTCGCTCTACTGAGAGCTCGACAAAGCCTGTCCCGAAGTGTGGAAGCGTAAGCAGAGCAGTCTGCCGGTTCTTCCTCGTCTCCGAGCTGGCATTGCATGACACTGGTCACCGGATTTGCCAACTCCCTTCCGAAATTAAGGAAGGCGGGAGAGAAACCAGTAGAGCGACTCTCGGAGGTTCGGATTGCAAACGCGAGTCCACTCAAATGGTCTGCCCAGTCCCTTTGACTTTCGGCAAAGGCCGCCAACATCGGTTTGAGCGTACGATTGGTTCGCTCCGTCAAATTGGACTGGGGATGGTAGGGCGAAGTGGTGCAGTGATCTATTCCTAGGGAACGGCACGTATTACCAAACACCCGAGCGGTGAAATACGACGCATTGTCCGTGATCAATCTTTTCGGAAAGCCGAACCGACAAAACACTTCCTGTAGCCTCTCTAGCACCGCTCGCGCTGTCACTTTCCGCAGCGGAAACAGCTCCACCCATTTGGAAAAATGATCAACAACTACCATCAGATGTATGAACCCCTGCTTACTCCTGGGGAATGGCCCCATTAGATCGCAGGTGGCTACTTGCCACGGACGCTCACTGACAATCGGTTTCATCAAGCCGGGCGGCTTGCCACCCCTTGATTTCACCGTTTGACAGACGTGGCAGGAACGGCAATAGCGAAAAATGTCATGCTTCATGCCAAGCCAAGTCACAACCTTGCTCAGTTTCGCAAAAACTTTGGAGCCACTCAGGTGACCGGCAATGGGCTCGTCGTGAGAGGCTCGCAACAGTGCGCCTCTCAGACTTTTGGGCACAACCACCTTAAACGGGTCCACTGACTCCTCATCGGTGGCTATGTATTTCAGCAGGAGTCCATCGTGGTCCAGCAAGTATGTATCCGCGGGGGACCCAGCGACACACGCCGGTTCCCGTCCCCCTGCGCCCGCCGCACTACCAGCAGCGTCTCGGCGCTCCGTCTCCCTGAGACCGTCGCTCAACTCGCGACAAAACGGATCATCTTGCTGGGCCTTCAGTAACTCTTGTCTGCTGAAAGCGATTCCCATTCTCCCAAAGGGGAGCTTGGTATCGTTCCCACTCAGGACTGCAGCCATCGCATCCGCTCGCATTGGCGTCACGGGTTCGCTTCCCTTTCGCTTCCCCTCTCGCCCGCTTCGCGGCGCGCTGCTTGCCTGGCCCGTGGAAAGGGTTTGCTCGTCGCCGCACTCACCCTTTTCTCCACTCGGCGGCTCCGCCGCCGTTTCGCCCGCGCCGCTCGCTTGCGCAAAGGCACCGCTAGCGGTTGTCACACCGGGATCCAGGCTCCTGGTAGACACTGGGGCACGAGATAGCGCGTCAGCTACCACGTTAGTGCTCCCCTTCCGATACTGCACTGAAAAGTCATAATGCTGTATTAGGAGAGCCCAGCGCGCTAGCCTGCCTGCAGGCTCACGGAGCCGCATCAGCCAGCTAAGCGCGCTGTGATCTGTTTGCACCACAAATTTCGTCCCATCCAGGTAGACATCAAACTTCCGCAGTGCAAACACGATGGCGAGACACTCCCTCTCGGTCACGGAATAATTCCTTTCCGCGGGTATCAACGAGCGGCTGGCAAAGGCCAGCGGCTGCAACACACCATCGTATTCCTGTAGGAGAACTGCTCCTAATCCCAGATCGCTTGCGTCAGTCTGAACAACAAACGGTCTGGTCAGGTCGGGGAGCTTGAGCTGCGCTGTCTCCGCAATGGCGCTAGACAGACGGCAAAACGCCTCTTGCTGCTCAGGTCCCCATCGCCACTCAGCTGACTTACCCAAGAGCTTGGTCAAGGGCGCCTGCACTCGGGCACAGGACGGAATGAACGACCGGTAAAAATTGGCCATTCCGAGAAAGCGGCGCAGGCCGCGTACGTCCTTGGGCGCGGGGAAATCGAGGATTGCTCGAAGTTTCTCCCGATCCGGCTCAATGGAGCCTTCGCCCAGCGTGAAGCCAAGTAACTGAACTCGGATTTGCGCTAGTTGGGCCTTTGCGGGATTTAACGTCATCCCGGCGGCTCTCACCCTCCCGAGCACATCGGCAATGTGGGCCAAGTGCTCTTCGAAGGTTCGTGAATAAATCACGATGTCGTCGAGGTAGCACATGCAGTAAGACCACTTTGCTTCCCCGAGGACGCGGTCCATGAGTCTCTGAAAAGTCGCAGGAGCATTGCAAAGACCAAAGGGCATACGAGTGAACTCAAATAACCCTCTGTGGGACGTGAACGCGGTCTTGCAACGGTCACGCTCATCCATCCGGACCTGTAGGTAACCTTTGGAGGCATCTAATGTGGTAAAGTACCGCGCAGTGCCGAGGTTTCCTACGATGGAGCTAATCGTGGGGAGCGGATAGGCATCCTTACGAGTCACTCCGTTGAGACGGCGATAGTCTACGCACAGGCGATGACTGCCATCTTTCTTAGGCACCAACACAATTGGAGACGCCCAGGCGCTGGACGAACGGCGAACAATGCCGGATGAGAGCATCTCGTCCAGCAAGCCGTCAATTACCTGCCTCTTGGCCTGGCTGACGGGCCTGGGGTTACACTTCAAAGGAAGCGCGTCGCCAGTTTCGATCGAATGGCTCACCAAATCGGTACAGCCGGGTTGATCGGTGAAGAGCTCATCGTATTCGCGCAACAGTGCCGACAAACGAGCCTTCTGTGTATCATTCAATTGAGTCGCACAGGCGATCAAAGGATGCGGAGCCTCTTCGTGTCGTGCCGCTCGATCCCGATGGGGATTTTGAGCCGACGAGTGCATAGCGCAGGGGCCTGCCCCCGAAGTATGCACGTGACACGGTTTCGACGCTTCAACTGCACAGGCAACAGAAAGCGCCGGAGGGCTGATGAACGGCTTTAGCTCGGAAAAAGGTCCGTCGCGATAGCCTCCATTCGCAATGTCCACTACGATACCGGTTTTTAGGAGAAAGTCCCGACCGAGAATCACAGGAACACTGAGCCCTGGAAGATGAACGAAACGCGCGCGTCTCATTCGGCCTCCCCATCTGACAGTCAACCTCGCGGCGCCCGCCGACTGGGCCACGCCTTTCGCGAGGGTGAATGTCGTTCGGCTGTCCCGCAAGCGCACCGAGCGCTTCTGCAAGTGGGACAACACCTGTTCGCCAAACAACGAAGCGCTTGCGCCCGTGTCCAGCAACGCCGAGAATTTGCGACCGACAATGGTGACCGAAATAAACGGCGCGTGCGCACCAGAAAGACTGCTTGCCCGATACGCAGAGGGGAGAAGCAAGGGTTCGGCCGCTCGTGCCTTCACGAACGGCCCGCGCTCCCGTTTCCCTGCCTCACAGGAGGCACAAACGCGGAGCACTCCCTCGCTATGTGCCCTCGTTGACGGCAGCGGAAACAGCGCACTCCATCGCGGTCCCTTTCCCGCGACGGAGCAGCTGCGAGCTGCCGGGGTGGGTTCGCCGCGTGATCAAAGGAACCGCTCTGACGACCGTTACCACCGGTGATGCGCTGGGTCGGATTTCGTCCCTGCTCGCGCGCGTCGAGTTGCGATGCAGCACCGGCTGCCCGCCTCCCGTACGTGTAGGGATCTAAAGCTCGATCGCTTATCTCCCACGCGCGCCCAGCTGTAGGGGTAGCCGCAAAGGCAGCTCCGGCGGGCTGTTGCCGCTGAGAAAGGGTCATGGCCCCTCCCCACGCGCAGCGCGGTTCGAGGGCCTCGCTGGCTGGCGGTGGCGGGTGATAGGAACGCGCGGCGAGAATGTCGCCTTGGATGCGTTTTGCCTCGACGGCCAATTGCTCCAAATCACGGAAGCGACTGCCGCGCAGGTACGCCGAAAAAGTCGGGTGTGCCTGCCTAATCACCCGTTCGACGCGCTCCTCGTTCGAGGCTCTGGGCTCAGCGATAGAAAAAAGGTCTTCCATCGCGCGTACGTACTCCTGAAGCGACTCATCAGGAGCTTGTGTGCGGAGCTCGAGCTCGCGCCGCATCCTACTCTCGTAGTCAGCGGGTAAGAATTCGCGCAGGAAGGCCGCGCGGAACTCCTCGAGGGTTGCTGCTCGGTGGCCGGAAAGCCGATGCCACCTGGCCGCCGTGTCAGTCAGTGCTGCCGGGACGACGCGTCCGAGCACTTCCTCATCGTCTAGACCCATGGCTCTCTGATAACGTGCGAGGGAGTCCAGGTAATCTCTTGCACTTTGCAGATCACCATACCCGCTGTAGGTCGGAACGGCCAACATGACAGCGGGATGAGGGCGTTTCGGAATGGCCGAAAGCGTTTGGACTGCCCCCGTGAGTGCCTGAATCATTTGGGCGGCATTTTGCAGCAGCGTCTGTGCGCCCGCTTCAAAGGAAGCTGTCGGTGCATTAGCGGCGCGGGCGAGCGATGGGGAACTGTCTCCGAGCTCGATAAGCGGCGCGGTTTCAAAATGGATACCGGCCGTCGCGACTCTGGGGAGCGCCTGTTTTTCACAGCCGACTCTTGGGGCAGCTTCACGTGAAAATGCTAGGCCGCTTGCGGCTAGCGGTACAGGCGCGTGCTCGAAATGAGCTTGGCTGCTAGGTTGCGTAGCAGCCAGCGGACAAAATTCGGCAACGGCTGAGGCCGCGGTGCCGATCTGCGCCCCGGAAGCTCCACTGAGAGCCGTTTCGGAGCGCTGTGACATGGAACTACCATGCATTCCAAAGGGAGCAGTAGTAGTCCATGTCCTTGTGCACTGTTCGGGTTGGGCTATGGCCCCGGACCCAAAACGCGCTACCTCTCCAATGGGAGCTGATACGTAGCGCCTCGTGTCATCCCGACTGGGGCTTGTGACAAGTGAGGGTGCGCGATTGTGATGCTCAAGGGGGGCACTGGCCCTGTTCTCGAGCAATGCGGTATCTGCTAAAAGCGTCAGCGGACAGAACTCACGCGCAGCAGACATAACGCGGGTAAACGCGGCGAGTCTGATTCGCAAAGGCGGGCTGACTCGGCTAAGACTAATCAAAGGCTTAATGAGCCTTTGATACCGCGTTGGGCGCCAGTATGGTGACCCCGCTATTAACTGCAGCGGACGATCACCGCGGGTTCACGCTTAGCGAGCCACAGGGCCGCTACTCCGTTTACTCGCGTGTAGCGCACCGCTCCGCGCGCGCTCAACTGATAAGGCGTTTAGCGCGGCGCGGCAAATAGACAGTGTTCTAATGTAACAGTACACAACACTTTATTGCCTCTGGCGGCACCCCGAACAACAGTACAACGTCCGCTCCCGGGACGCGGGTAGCAAAGGCACCCGCACGCGGACGTTCACAATAAGGGGAAAACCGCGAGCACGTCGCAGCTGGCAATGGCGAGCTTTGACACGCCGGTCGGGAAAAGGTCCCTCGCGGCTATGCTGCGCACTCTCACGATGGCCACTGGGCCTGGTCGCGAGTGTTAGGGCAAACCTCGTACGCGCTGGGCCTACGGCAAGTGCGGCTCGTTGTGGTACGACCACTTCAAGCACTAGGCACCGCTGTGGGCTTAGCGTACGCTACCGAAGCTAGCACTCAAGTAAACACGCCTGCCGAGGTGCCCAAGGCCACCCCAGGCAGGCTGCAGTCCGGCGATTCCCAAAGGGGACGCGGACGAAGGAAAACACGTGCTTACCCGGCGCCGACCAACGGAGAAGAGCGCGCTCCCTCGGCGCGCGCAGTGGCGCGCGCCGTGCCCGCGCGTGGCGCCATCTATCGCCACGTGATGTTAACAGAGCAGGGAAGCAAAAGGGTGTGGCCGTGTGGCGGAATGCCCGCGAAAATGGTCGCGGGCGCGCCTCAGATCCCCACAAATATTAGGTGAGAAACTATCACCTCGAGCTGTTTACGACAAGCATCGAAGGGTAACACACGTTGGCGTCATGCGCAACTCGGCTTACGTTGCTCGACAAGCATAAAACTGCCGAATCCTGAACCAACGTGTAAAGGTGGCGGCGGGCTCGTCAAGCTCTCGGAAGACAGCTTTTATTCGCCACGCCTCTGTCTGTTTATGAAATAGACTGAAATAAAGTTGATTTGTTGATTGATCGAAGTGTTCGGGCACCTATGCGTGTGCGGCCGCATAAAAGGTTTAAGGGTCGACGAAGTGATCGGCGGGAGACGCTTTTCCCTCTACGCCGCGCAGTTTACAGCGCATCCATCTCCTTTCCTCTTTTCTTGCTGAGCAGGAACTGTGTTTGATGAACCACCTTACCAAACACAGCGCCAGGATGGATACTACTACTACTACATCTACTATGCTCTCCGCGCGTAATCAGAACCGGTGTGCAGCGCGTTGTTTGGTTTTCTTCCCTCGCATCTCCGGACTGGGCCAGGTGGGCGCGAGCGTTAGGGTTCGTCGTCGCACCAGGACAGCAGGGCGCGGGCTAGCACGCGCTGGTTGGCCCGCTGACCGAGCCTGCCTGGAGGGCCCGACCGATCCCGGCGGGCAAACAAGGAACGAGAAGGGGCCGGGCAGCCCTTCCTTCTTCGTCGAACAGCAGCAAGCCGAGAACCGGAATATCAGCCGGCATCACAAGGGATGCGGATGGGGCGAGGAAAACCGCTTCTCCTAACGGATCGCCGCCGACGTTGGCTCGCGGAAGTGGCATTCCTCCTAGCCGACTGACCTTGCGGGGTGGCTGTCGCGGGCCTGGCAACTGAAGAGGACGACTCAGTGCGCCGGCTCACTCAGGTCTTCCCGAGGCAGTTTGATTCAAACTGCTGCAACTCCGAATACACCTCCACCTTCTGCATCAACCCCACTCTTTTTTTTTTCTCGTGTCTTCGCTTTGTGTGCGAACCTCCGCTGCAATGTTCCGCTTTTTCTTCGTCTTCTTCTTAAGACAAGCCCCAGAGAGGAAAAAGAAAAACCAGCCGCAGGTCGTGTCATTTCGAGTTGGGTGGTTTGCTCCAAGCGGCGTTTTTTGTCTCGTCTTTCTTCTGCGGCAAATCGACGCCGTAATGACGCTTCAAAGAACGGCGCGCTCTCTCTCTCTCCTCAAGCGCGACATTTGATCCGCTTAATGGATTTTTTTGCCATACAGCGAGCGACACGCCCGGCTCGGCGAGGTCGCAGTTCGCCGTGCGCGCGCCGCTATAGCGCGGCTGATGGAGTTTGTTCCTCACGGCGGAGCAGACAAGCCGCACGAGTAGAAGAAACGGTCTGTCCCGTTTCGGGTATACGCTTCGTACGACTTATATACACACAGTCACGCGCTATTACGGGAAAGCGAAGGGTCATTGTCGTGAGTCTAACCTCTCGGGGACACGTTTGACCTCGAGCTTTATGCATTTGACCCAGAAGATTTTCGAGCCACCCATGCGTTTTTGATGGCATCCTCTTTTTTTTTTTTTGGACCAAGAGGCAGAGGCAACACTTGTTCGGCTCTTTCGGGCGCGGAAGAAGACAAGAAGGTGCGCCTATGGTCTATACGCTCAGTCCAAAGCTCTTTTACGACCGCGCGCAGGGAGAAATGCCAGTATCAAAGCCGACCTACATGTGATGGAAGTTTTTCCGGTGTCTTGCTGTTAGAACAAACAAAGAAAAGAAGAGACAGCGCATTGTTACTTAGGTTATACGCCCCGTCAACTTGAGAAATCCGCATTAACCAATTTTGTCACCAAGTAACACGGAAGAAAGAATGTCGTTCATTAATCCCTTGTGAAAGTAGTCTATATGTATGTGATCGGCAGCGGGGAGACTAGGCATAAAGCACGCATTTCGCTTGACGCTTGATTCATACAGCATTTCTAAACACAGCCTGGGATTATAGGGTTGCGAAAAGCAATTTAGCGGCACTATCTGGTCTGTAGTTATCAAACGGCAGAGCACAAAATGCAGAGGGTGCATTCATATAAGAGCAAATCGAGCGCCCAGATCCGCTAACACCGTCGTCATTTCCAATCGCGCCTTGGAAAGCACAGGCTTCGTGAACAGTTTTGGTCTAGCCGCGACGCAGGTAAATCGTCGTTTCGTTGCTTGATATATATGGCTAAAATGACGTTGAGGCGGGAAACATGCCCGATGTTTCTTCGCAGTTGAGAGCCGGGTCAATAACTGTACAGTGCATCTGCGGCGGCATCTAATGCATTGTCACGGGGTTGAGATGGTGAAGACCGCAAGCAGTGGAATCCTTGATTAAGGAGGGTCATTTGGGCGAATATCGTACCCAGCAAAAGGAACACTCTTTGCATTGATTCATATGTGGGGTTGAACGTCCCAAAACAACCGTCTTAGCACAAGCAACACTCGCAGAACAATGATTACGCGTATCATCGTTGGCCGGCTGTGATCTTCGCTGGTGAAACGCGTTGGCTTTTGTACTGCATGGGCAGGATCGCATATTCAGAAGTCATTCTCTGAAGTCATTCAGAGAAATTTTTGCCCAGCAGTTGGCATCAAATAGGCTGATGACAACGGCGATGAGGGACTCGGCAAAGCCTGACGTAGTGCAGCAGGGGCTTCTCGTAAAGGCTAAGACGACGAGAGAGGAGCCAGAATATGAGGAGCGCGCCGGAAGGAAAGACGACAATGCTGCATCGACGATCATAAAATGACTTAGTTGCGGGCTACGAACGCACCCGACTGTGGGCTACTGTGCGTGCAATGGGAACATGGATGGTGACATCATGATCGTATGAAGTGGGTAACGCTGGAACAGACGAATCTGGGTTTCGAAAGACTGTCAAGTGGTCATTATATACGGAACAGAATGTAAACGAGTGAAAATTCATTGTGCCAGTAATGCGCCATCAATTCATCGCGTCAGTTCATCGACGTGATGAATTTGTGAATGTGACAAACTGCACAGGAGTTCCCCAATCACTGCGGTAATCGGATGCTTTATAGAGATTTAACTCAGCCAAAACAGTTTGTGGGTACAACGTGGGCGCAGTAAGTGCAACAATTTGCTAGTTTGAAAAATATGGGAGAGGCTTTTGTTCTGCAGCTAATGGTAACAAAACATATGAATGTCCCTCTACGTTTGTCCTTCTTTGTGCGAAATTACCAGCAAGAATTTATTTGTAATTACATTCTGACATATCAACGTGTCAGACCACGATATCATTCTGAGGCACGGGGTGGTACCACTCTAGAATAATTTTATTCAAATTCAACGAACGTAATAGCATTTCGCCCCAATTGAAGCGTGCCCGAATTGCTTGAACACGGACTTTACTTGAACTTGAAGTGGGATGGAGGGCCAAGCTTCTTGAAACTTTTTCAGTTCTTTATACATGCAAACATACAAACACACGCACGTACACACAAGAGAGTGGTCGGACAACCCTGCTCCCTTCCTTTCCCCCGTAATGATATCGTGGATACGCCCGTGATACGACTGCCCTCCAGAATAAACATCTCGCGGCATCCCCCGGGCCGGCCGATCGTCGAGAAAGCCTCTGCGTTCGAGGTCCGTGTAGAGCGCAGGTTCCGTGGAAGGAGGTTATTCGGCGCGACCGAATATACGGTGGTGGCTAATGCGCACTCCACAAGTGGAGAGGCATGCCGCGCGACCCCGATTCGAATGGCCTCAACAGAGAAAAAGAAGGACGGCTTCTTTTAACGATGATGACCACACCGCCCTAGGAAGAGTATATATACATGTACGTACTCCATACGGCCGTCGTCGTACGAATGGACAAGTCCACGGAAATATATAAGCAAGAAAAATAAAATAGATTATGGAGGTGGAGTGCTTCGACAATTTGCTCGGCTTCTGTACGTGCAAACGCGTGCCACAGACGCGTTCCACGTTATGTATCAATTGCCGGCCATTGTCTGCGTGTTCCTCTTCGGCGCGCAATTCCATTCACAGAAACGCCTTCACGGCGCTCCCGTTCTCCTGCAGGAGCAGTGGTCAAGGCGTCCGTCGAGAGCCGCGGCTTCGCGACATAGCCGCTCGTAGGAGGAAGACTCGCCGGCGAGCCGCTGTTATGTCGACACAAGCATATACGTAGTAACAAGAAACTGTGTACGGGTGCCCCTCGTTTCCGCGTCTCAAAAACGTGCCTCCTTGGATCCGAGTCGGCTTCGGGATTGTTATTACTATAACTGTGTTTTTTTTATTTTCGGCGATGGCCACGCGCGCCTCCCACACGTCTGGCGGCAAGCTCTCTTCAAGGACGGGCGCATTCCGGGCCGGTGTATTTTGGTTGGTGAGCTCTTGTCCCGAGCCTCGCAAATTAACGATATGCGTTTCTCGGCACGGCTGGCGGACTGGCTGCCCGCGGTGGTGTTCGTGTGCTATGCGCGCGCTGACTTGTAATCGAGTGCATCTCTATTCGTGGGCCATCGCCTTTTGAGGTGGTGGCCCTGGCCCGACCACGACCGACTAAAAAAAGAAAAGCGTTTGCAAGTATTCGTCCTCTCCCATTTTTTTTTGCATGCGAAGCGAATCGGCTCCCTGTCAAAATACATGCGTGATATTCAATGTATATATCGAGAGAAAGTTCCATCAAGATCAACACTAGCATTAATAAAAAACAGGAGAAGCAAACAAACAAACGTGTATGTTTTAATGACCTAAATAAACAACATTCTACACGATATAACATTACCGCAGCTGTTCCTAAAGTGACGGATACGTTGTACTGTTGACCTGAAGAGAACAGCTGGGTATGTAAGAAGTGGATCTGCGCATAAATATTACGAGAGGAGAATATTAGGAAAGTTAATAAAAAAAGACTAGAAGAACGAAAGTCCGCTATAGAATAGTTAAGCAGGGGATCGAAGTACTGGTGAAGGAGCCTTTAACAGCTTTCGTAATTGTAAAATTTGAATACGATGTCTTTAGCATGCCGAAAGCGGCGTACTATCGCCGCATGTACTGTCGCGCACATGCACAATAATTTGTTTTTTTCTAAATTTAATTCTTTTTGCATGAGCACATTGTGGCGTGCGCTGATATGAAAGAAGAGGCCGACAGTTTTTATCGGAGGAAAAATATAAGAAGTCCGGAGAATTCTGTCCCGTACGTTCTTCGCCAGGCAACCGAAGCTCTGTGAAGCCGGCAGAAATTTTTGATACAATACAAGAACGTAGAAAACAACCAAAGCTCTTCAGTCATGCAGTGCTAACGAATACGTTTTTTTCAGCAATCACGCTTGAATTTTTGATGTTTGCTGGTAACATTTCGAGTTCTTTATTACTTTCATTATTCTCTGTCTTTCAAATTTGGGGAAGTAGGTGTATTTGCGAGGCATGGATAGCCAAAGCATTTCCTCTCTGGAATGCTGCACATGGCTATAAGGATACGCATACTGCAGCTCCAAGTTAGTTTGAAGGGTTCTGACTCCGGTTCACAACAGTGCAGTTGTGTATTAGAGCTACGCGTGGCAAGACGCGAATCAAATTCGATCAAATTCGACCACGAATCAAATTCGACTGCCAAACGACAGCTATCATGCGAGAGGCGCCGTTGTGGTGGTTCTGGGAGGCTCGAGGTTAAAATTTGACTGGAGTTGAACTCGCGACTTTGTGCTCAGTATAGCAAAACGTTATTGCCACTGAGACACCAGGATATATGTGAGAGAGTAAGGTCCGTGTCGGAAGACATTTGCATACCATTTATAGGACAGCGAATGCATGTTGCTTCCGGTTTTGCCACTTCCGACGAGAACGGTGCATGCTTGAGACACGCACGACGCGTCAAGCAAACCCGGGACGGAGATGGAATGTGTAGATGTCGGCGTGAGTGTGTGGAGGGTGTCGGCGGGGCTTGAATTTTACATGCAGTGCGACAGCACGCACCCCGCTATCACAGAGCACGCACTTTTCTTTAGACCGACAACACGTGAAATTTCGTAGATGAGGCTCTCCCGCACATCTAATCTTGCTCCCGGCCTGCGTCGTATTTTACGTGCTGTTATAATTAATAATTTTATTGTTATTGTTAACCGAGGGTCCCACTGCAGTCGCTTCACTTTGGGACCCTCGTCTGCATACTACATTCTACGAATTTTGTATTTTGAATGAATGAATAAACTGAAACTGAAACTGAAACCAGTACGGCCGACCTTCCGGCGTATATATATATATATATATATATATATATATATATATATATATATATATATATATATATATATATATATATATATATATATATATATATATATATATATATATATATATATATATATATATATATATATATATATATATATATATATATATATATATATATATATATGTGTGTGTGTGTGCGATGCAGCGCTGCTGAAGCTGCGAAGTTCGTCGGAGAAGTTACATTTGTGCGAGAAACGCCGGTCAACAAAGATTCTGTAATCCCGCTCGCTTACTTTGCTCACAATTCAAGGCTGAGTAGCGTGGCTGAGTACCGTCGTCTGATTTGATTGACTGATTTGTGGGGTTTAACGTCCCAAAACCAGCATATCATTATGACAGACGCCGTAGTGAAGGGCTCCGGAAATTTCGACCACCTTGGGGTTCTTTAACGTGCACCCAAATCTGAGCACACGGGCCTACAACATTTCCGCCTCCATCGTAAATGCAGCCGCCGCAGCCGGGATTCGATCCCGCGACCTGCGGGTCAGCAGCCGAGTACCTTAGCCACTAGACCACCGCGGCGGGGCCGTCGTTTCCGGTTGGGCAGACTGTCGGACTAAATGACGCACCACTCGTGTAGCACTGCGGCTCGTGTTCCAGACGCGGATGGCTTTTTTCGTGTCAACTAAACCATGGTGTTATAATTTGATTCTACAGCTCTCCCTGAACTAGTGTCGACGTATGTATACACCGCATTCTCGCGGATGCCTTTTTAAATGCTCGCAACCAAACGACCTGTAAGCTTCCGTATACTCACGAGTGACAGGCACTCACTCACATGCGCTGTTATCACACCTCAATGCACGCACGCCGCTGCGACGATGCGTCTGGAAAGCGACAAGTGAGGTCACGCCGGGTTCGCAGGGAGAGTGCCATAGTCAGCTGACGGCTTCTTTTTCCGAGGCATATTTCGGAAGAGCCCGCGCGTGGAGTCAAGCAAGCGTGGCCACGCGGTTTGCTACTTCTCGCCCTCCCACCGCTTTCGGTGCAGCACGCGCGAAGCGGAGAGCCGGCGAAATTTCCTCGTTGCATGCTCGAGAGATCGCAAAAAGGAGAGCGGCAGCCATGAGCAGCTTCGTTCCGCTGTCGTGGTTCTGATAGCGGTGGCGCATCGGCGGCAGACACGACCGTAGTGGTGCCTCCCTCGCACCCTCCCTGCCGGTCATTGTAAGCAGTCTACCTACAACACCACCCTCCGGCGAGGTAGTCCAGTCTCGGGTCAAGAAAGAGCAGCGCCGGGGGGTTATAACAAAGGGCACGAGGAGGAAGTCCGCCAACTCCGTCCGTCGCGCCGCCACGACCACATCGTGATAAGCGTCGCTTCTCGACGATGACGTGCGCATTTTTATACGTCGCTTGCCTACGGCCGCAGCTCCGTAAACAGTCGTGCGGAAGAGAACGTCATGAGCTGCAGAGCCCCATACGGACGAAGATGATCATCGCTTGTATAGCTGCATAGAACCGTCGCAAAACAAAGAGACCCATGGTTAGTCTGCCTGCATGGTTGTCCCTAAGGTATACGCTGCCACTATATAAACCAAGTATTCGCAACTTTCAGCGTCTATAGGGGGCGCCACACACACAAAAAAAGCCAGAATTAGACTTACGAAGCAAACGTTTTGTGCATATACAGATCAGTCTTTATTCTGTCTCTAATTCGTTTGTGTGAGCAGCGTGGTTCTATAGTCTGGCACACGTAGCCGGCAACTGCTCCTCCACCTAAGCATCTCTTCCGACGCAGCATATTTATTCCCGTCTTTCGGAGAGAAATCAGAAACATGCCTCGCTCTTCCTTGCTCACTATACGTGGGCCTCGGGCTCGTGAAGAAGCCATGCTCCTTTGCTCTCATGCCGTTCAAAAGCTTCCACTTCTCAAAGCCGAAGCGCTTGAAGGACCATATGCGTTGCTTTTTATCGGCCACTTCATTGGGTTCGGGGCACCATAAGTGCCTCTACCTTGAAATTCCATGCCAGGACAATTATGTTTCCTCACCCAGTAGAGTAACGCTGAAGCAATAAACGCCTGGCACACAATCCGGCCGCTTCAGGGGATGGACTACAAGCTGTCGTGCACATAATAAATAATACTAATAATAATACACATAATAAGTAATAATATATATACAACACAAAACGAAGGGGAATCCTCTCTCGTTATCGATGATAGAAAACTATTACGCCTCTGTATGTGCCGCCAGTACTGGGCATTCTACACAAACGTGTTCTTACTGACAGCTTTGTAGAAGCATCGCTATGTTCGATGGCTATGTGTCAGCGATGTCAGAAAGTCAGAAAGTGGACAGACGTCGCCTTTTACTCCTTTTGTAACACACGCCTCCCCATCATGTTTCTATATACAATCTTATATGAGGGATCTGCACAGCGAGTGGCCGTCACTCCACAGGAGTCACAAATTGAATAACGTCGGGGAGCTATGGTCGTAAGGCGCGCCGTCGACGTCGCGCATTGCCATCGAAAACAAAACAAAACAAAAAAAGCAACGCGTTGCGTTCAACGGAGCCGGGGACTTCCCCGTTCTTCGGCTTCTTTTTTGCAAAAGCCGCATGGCTTCACAGTCATAACGCGCGCACGCCACATTACTACGCGTGCAATGGATAAAAGCCGAGTTAATAATAAAATGCGCCGAGGAAACGCGCTGCGGTGCGGGCCACCGAAGGAGAGGGGTTATCAAGGCACTCCTTACACCGGCGAACCACTCGAGGGTCCTTGGTGGACCGGTTCAAATTGCGGGCCGCTCAATCGCCAGCGTTCCCCCTAGGAACTTCGGTGGCCGGGCCGCGTAATGGCCCTGCTGACCCAGGAGGGCAGGCCGACCTCGCCGTGCTCGCGGGGCGCTTTTGAAGCCGTGTCTCCTCGGCTGCACCGCATGCACATGCATGTAGTACGCGCCAGGCATATAGATCCGCAGGCGCAGTAGCGGATGCCAGGCGCGCGTCATCTGTTATGGCGCCGCCATTCGCGCTTCAGACGTCCCGCGCAGCTTTAGGTACACGTGAAAACGCGGTCGTAAGATATTGGTTAGTAGGTTCAGAGCAGTGTTGTTTAGAAAAAGGAATTGTACCACATGACCTTGCGACATGTTATACAACTGTATATTGCATAGAGAGAGACTGAGAAAAGAGGAAAATGATCTTCAGTGGTAAAACAGAGATTGCGAATCTTCAAAGCTTTCGATTAGGGCAATTAGTAACATGTAATTGAATGCTAACTCTAAAACCCGTCGCTGTTTTGAAGGGCTGGTCACAGGACCTTGTACGCTGTGTAACGTTAATGGATCATCACAAATAGTGTACATTTGCCGCTCAAAAAAAAAAAAATTCTGTCTTCGCGGTATGGGCGGGAAATTAACGTAATATACTCTGCACTGTCTCTATGATGCCACGGTTTGTTCGTAAATTTAATTGTGTGTGTGTATGTGCTTCTCATTACACAACATTGTTAACATCGTTGAAGAGTATTCTTGCATATGCTGGGACAATGTACACAAATGTATGGGATTAAAAAAAAAGAACAATGTCAACCCGAGTATAAGAAGCTGTTGGGATTATTCACGGCGATGAAAAATGCTCTGGCGCCTCAACTACGGTGAAGTGAGCAAAAGAGAAGCACACGTATATGCGGTAGCCAATCCAATAAAATATATCTCTATATCTACTTGCGCGTTGTACAGGTACTACCCCATCCGGCTAGAAGTACGCTCAAAAGCGTGATGGAAAAGAAACTCGAAAATATGCATAGAGAGAGACACTCAGAAGGCGTGTACTGTTGCAAAACCTCTGTGAATAATTTTGTGGCGCGTGTTGCCCTTATCTGGGCCTGCATTCACAAAATACGTCTTACGTCAAGGAAAGTTTGTCAGCGATGCTTTCGGCCAATCGTCAGGCTTGGCATATCCTTAACAATGCCGGTTGGACAATGTGAAAAAAAAAAGCTTTCTTTAACGAATCAAAACTTTCGTGAAATCGGCCACTGCCACGTAGGATGTTATATAGGCGTGCCGCACGAAACCCTAAATATTCAACAGATGAGCATTTCTTTCGTTCTCTCTCTTTTACTCGCATGTCTGGCTTCAACTGGCCGAAATTCCTTGATTGTGTATATTTCGACGAGTGGCGCCTGCGTTTAGAAGCCGTATCATGATAGTGCATGGTTAAGTAATCAACGACGCAACTATAGTAACTTGCGTTAGAGTAATTCGCACGCTGTAAAGGTGACTTAACTTTCCGTTTCGTATGAGGATAAGGAGTTACGTCATGTTGAGTTAGGTTACGTTGTGTGAAATTGGTTTGATACCTAAACGTAATTGGCGGGTGACTCTCGCACGCATAGCGTCTGAACAACCGGTTTTCTTCCCGGTCGCTGCACTATATATACACCTCTACGCAGGCAAGCGTCCCGTTATAAGCGCGGTGTGCACGCAAAAGCACAAAAGCTCGCATCTCGCGGGCCCCGCCGTCGGTGCGTCAATCTCGAAGGGAACGCTTTAATTTTCACCCCGCCGCACCCCTGAACGTTCTCTTTAGACCGTAATACCAGAGGCGAACCTTCGTTGCGGACACAACCGCCGTGCCTTGTATTACCTGCGCACTTTTCCTTCCTCGTAGGTAGACAGCCACTCGGAGTATATTTTATCCCAAGCAGGATCTGCGCGCCCGCCCTTGAAATTACATGTTGAGCCGCGAGTATCTCGCTTGCTTACTTCGTACACAGTCCTGACACCTTTTTTTTTTGAAATCGCTGACCGTAAACGCTGTACAAAGACAGCCTATTCACAATGATCATCTAGCTGTGCCACATACGTTGCTTGTTGGTGAGAAGCACTCATTATGCTTATTATGATGATGATCATTGGTATTATTCTTTTTAATGTCGCCAGCACTGGTTTAAAATACCATCATTTTAATTCGTATTCTTAAAGTGTTTGCGGCGCTTGGACCTTATAACCTATCGTCATAATGGAGAAGGTTTTGCGTAGCCCGTCTACCGCGCCGTATAAAGAGTTGTGTTGTACGTCCTTGGAGCTGGCGTGCATGCGAGTACTCTCGCGATGACAATTGACGCTCGTGGTCAGATGCTCGAGACTGAATTACACGGTGTTCTATTATAGACGGGCAGTTTTGAAAGAAGCCTGTAGCGAATACATGCGACACAGCAGCGTCGGATTTTCATAGCTGTAGGCATTTTATATAGCGCTCGATATGAATGATTCAGCGTGGCAATTGGTAATAAACGAAACTTTGTGGAAGTACCTCGAAATATACACCCTTTTAGCTCGCGCGTTTAGATGGCTGGTGAAAATTAAAAGAATTTGTAACGTTTTTAAATCAGGCGTTCGCAGTTGTTTTCATATAGGTTTTCGATGGTGCCATGGCGTTCATTCTATACATGTTTTTGATCGAAGAATTTCGGATCAATGGGTGCACAAAAATATTAATGCTATAACTGGAAACAGGTGGTGTAAGAAGAACGCAAGATTTTATTTATTTATATTTTTTTCTTTGAATAGGGGCATGCTGTTCCGACTCTGCGACTTGCCCATCCAATGCATGAGGGCTCCGCCGAAGCAGTGTTTCTATTTGTGCGTCACGAATCAGAAATATTTAAGAGTCGTGTTTTCTAAGGCGTGTACAGCAGCGATCACGTCGAGCACGCGAGGAGCCGGTCTTCGCTCCGCGGGGTGAAACCTCGAGGCAGTTTCGGGCTCTGACGAGGTCAGCCTGACAGCTAGGTCACACCTGTTTCTGATACAGCACTTCAGAGCCCGAAACTGCCTCGAGGTTTCACCCCGCAGAGCGAAAACCGGCTCCTCGCATGCTCTACACAGACGTGGCCGCAGCTGTACATGTGAAGACTGGCATGAGAAAATGTTGTCCACTCCCTCCTCCCCCCACCCTTGTAAGCGCTGAGACTGTCGATGAAGAATGCGCTTATATTACTCATAAGTCATGCGAGGGGTAACAAATTGTAGATTGCAGACTGGCCAATTGCCTACAAGTCAACGTCTCTAGCGCTACGCGCGCTAATGCGAAGCGACTAATCTGGAATGCAGCTCACGTTGATGATCCAAGTACCGTTTCATTAAACACTCTTTTGTAAAGCTAGTTGGTAACGAAACTCACGATCAGCCGCAGCATTTTCACAATTGCATGCTTCTATAGTTTGATTTATTTTGTTCAGCTTTGATACAGGCGCAGCACGTTCTCGTGTTTTTAATCCATCCCATTTTCTCGATCATGCATGAGCGTGCAGCCGGGAAAGCGAGCTCACGACTGCTTGCTTCACTATACACAACCGGCCTCATTATATCGCATAACATGGAAATGCCGCGCGCCCCGCCGCGGTGGTCTAGTGGCTAAGGTATACTCGGCTGCTGACCCGCAGGGCGCGGGTTCGAATCCCAGCTGCGGCGGCTGCATTTCCGATGGAGGCGGAAATGTTGTAGGCCCGTGTACTCAGATTTGGGTGCACGTTAAAGAACCCCAGGTGGTCTAAATTTCCGGAGCCCTCCACTACGGCGTCTCTCATAATCATATAGTGGTTTTGGGACGTTAAACCCCACATATCAATCAATGGAAATGCCGCGTCACCAAGCGTCACTGCACTTTTTTCTCGGCTACACAGCGGAACTGGAAACGGGGCAGCTGAATCGTGCATGCCGGCAGTGGGAGACACTGTACAAATAAAAGTAAAGAAATTGTCTGAGGGGCTTTTTTTCTGTATTGTACACAACTGACGAATTCGATGGATAGTGACATATAGGCAACATTATTTGTGGTTTTTGAAACTGTATACCGCACTGTTTCCCATTGAACTTGAAAGAAAAATAAAGTGGATGAAAATTGTCCTTTCCGTCAGTGGGATCCAAGTCCACAACCTTCGAGGAAGGAATAAATAGGAGAGACCACGATGCAAGTGATTCAAGCCAAGATATATCGAATAAGCTCGTTATCAGCACGCCAGAATAAATATAAATATAATAGCGGAAATTCTGCGTCCAACACCACGATATGGTCACGATGCATGCTGATTGCTCCGGAAATGAGGACCACCTAGTATTCTTCAATGTGCGCTCACATCTCATAATACTCGGGCCTCTAGCACTTGGCTTTTATCAAATTGCGATAACCGCAGTCGGGATCGAAGACGCGACTATTGGGTCATCAACCGAACAGCGTAAGTCGTAAACACTGCACCGGCGGTGCGCACCACGACGTCATAGCGTGTGCCATGTTTAGTGTTGGCAAAGCAACGGAAGCGTAGCCGAACAAACATTTTCGGCGAATACTCTGCGTCTCGGACGGTATGTGTTGAGCCATTATACTTCGAGGGGCATACGCGAATGAAATGGCTTCGAAGAGGGTTCGCAAGCCGTGCCTGGTTACGGGACATTATGCTCTCTTTCATGCAGATGCGTGCATACATTCCACGCCATCCTGGATGTGCGCCACACGACTCAGTTATAGCCTGAATCTGTTCTTTCACACCACCCAAACACGGCTATATTTTGTTCATACATTGCTTACCGAAAACTGACAATTCTGTGTGAAAGGCATGCTCGGACGTAGTTTGTATACTCTATATAGAGAATTATACCTTAAGAGTATGGCTGGAATTTATTAAAGTACGTCATCTAAAGGAGTGCTATGTTGACCCTGAAATGATTCCACGCTATATTTACTTGGCGCATAGTTAATACAATAAAACACCTGGTTTGATCGTGTATTTAGAAGAGGGCAATTAAAACTTAAAGACTGGCGTCACGTGACAGCACATGGTTGTGTTGTTTCGCGAAATCTTGTATGTTGACACATCAGCGCACCTGTTTCTAAGCCGTAATTCGACCGAGTCAACTCCCAATTAGGAAGAACGGAAGTGCAATAATGGGGTTGGGGCGTGTGTGTCATGTCATCATTTAGTAAAGAGCAAATTAGGGCAAGATTAAGTTGATGAGTACAAAATATGCGCGTCCTACCCACGAAGTATTGGTCCCAGAATATAGCGCCACAGGTTTTGTTCTTCTTTGCCGCTTTTTTGCTATATAAAGGGGAATGTTCTGTTTCCGGCCCTAGAAGTGCATGGTGTAAACCCAGAAGAATCACAAGGGAAGGGGGGCACAGTTCTTGAAAATAGTGGCCACTGTGTTTTGATAAATAAAGGCTTTTATTTATTATATAAAGAATAAAATAATGCTTTGAATAAAAAAATTACACCTCAGGTATCGTGCTACTGAGCCTCTCCAGAAACCGGTCAAACAGCAGTTGCCATTTCAATACAGCCTTACAGATCTCAGAGCTATTAAATGCCTCCATCTCCACAATCAACAGGCGTTAAAAAAAGTTGAATACTAAATGTTATGTGTGATTTGAGTAGTGACCACTTAGGAGATCAAAATACGTATTGGACTAGTATGGTCGTCAGGATATGATGTTTCAAAGATAAATTTCAAGGACGGACACTTGCAAGGGGCGTCCATATCAGCCTAAACACAAGGGGGATCAGGACGTGTCTAGTCCCGCATGATGTATACGTCACTGAATCTGAGCATATGAATCTCCTGAAGTATTGTCGTTGTTGACAGGCAGAGCCTGCCTTGTTATTGCTGCTAGCCTCGATAATAGGTTCTTTCTAAACGAGTTTTTCAACTCCCTCTCCGTGCAGGTGGATATTCACTCACTGGCGCCATCAAGGGCCATCGTGAAGGCAAGCACCTAGAGGTAAGAGAGGCCAGACCGTCCACTCTTTCCGTTTTCGCAACGAAGACGGGTGATTCCACAGAAGCACGCCTCAGTTGTTTTTGGCTGGAACGCTGCAACTGACTTTCGCTGCTGCATAGGAGCGATGCTGTTGCGAGCTTTCTCAGGCCTTATAGTACAGATTCTGCAGAATTAAGATTAGCACAAGTGACCGGGCCGGCTGATGGTTGCTTGTGCAATTTTTTTCAGTGGAGGCCGCTCGTAGGTTTGTGATGACAGCGGTGATAATGCCGATGCAGGACGGGTTCGCCTAGTAGAATTGGCCTGCGATTGCCCCACTCAGCGCTTCTTTCCCCGCCACACACGTCAACACGTTTCGCTTACTTCAGCCTTTCTCAGGTATGTCAGACTAAGGCGAGATATTCGCTTGGGAGCTAAATGCTGTACACCAGGGAAGAATATGTATTAAGCAGGCACGTGAGCAAACCCTTTTGGTATACTGTCCACAAATATCCTCTTTTGAGGAGAGATATACCTCTGCAGGGCCAAATGAAGACCACTTTTTTGTCGACTAAGTACACGAAGGAGAAGTAACACTCTTGACTTCGAACGACCATACCTTAGCACGTTTGCGTCAGCGGCAACGAAAGAAAAGATGCTGTTGTCGATATGCACTTTCAAGTCAGCCGACAATGGCAGTTCCGGTAAATGAACGAGTCCCTTATGAAATAACTTGTTGGCACTTTAGTTGGCATTGTTGTCAAGAAAATATATCTACGCGGTACGATGAGGATCGGCCTGAAGGTGCGTACGTTTTCCGGTATAGGTGTGAAACGAAAGATACGTCCCTGGAAACATTGCCGGAGAAACTAGTTCCACCGATGCATCATCGAGCGAAGGCGTAGCCAACGGCCGATGAGAGGCTCATCATGTCATAGGCAAGATCCCGAACTGTGACGGGGCACAACGCATCATGCACGGGAAAGACGGCGACGCAACTGCTGCCGAATTTTTGGAGAACGTATACCATAATGCGCCGCAGTTCGAGGAATATTAGTCTTGTTCCAGCGTTATCTTGTTTCGGGCTAGATCTCTCTGGTACATACTTGACCACGCTGAAACTTTGCACGTGCTGCTGACGCAGGCCGGCATGGTCACGAGCCGATCGTTAGCCGCTAGGCTATCGCTGTGGAACTGCGTGCGCGCACGCATCCATGGCTACCGTCGCCCGACCGGGCACTGCACAGCCACACGCACACATATCGCCTGCGTTCGTGAGGCGAACACGCCGGGCGGAAAAAAGACGGAAGTCTTCTTAGACGAAAAATGAGAAGAGAATGGCGCGGTTTCGGCCGGTCGAACAGGACTGCGCACGAGTGCTCAGCGTCTCGGTGACGCGTACGTTTTTTTGTTTTTATTACTTTTTATTTATACATTTATGTTCTTTGCGCTAAGGTTTCCTCCCACTCCCGGTGAACGCATGATTGAGTTCTCTTGTTGCTGGAAGCCGGCGACTTCCTACGGCGCAGCGCATTTGCGATCCTACGCGACGGCGGCAGGCGGACCGGTCATTTCGCGTCAAGGATATATCTATCGTCGAACGAACCGAGGTGTGGTATGTAGACTACAGCTGCCCCCAGTCTGCTTGTGACGTAGTCCTCGCAAACCAGCTTTCCTGTCCAGGCCGCGCTATCGTCGACGTCCTTTCGAAACCGCAGAATGGTCGCGAGCATACATTGTTACAACTTCTCGAAGGCTGAACTTGGAAAAATTGGCACTCCTCGACGGAAATTCGCACGCGAACCTCTCCTGGTGCGCTAAACGAGGCGAATATTAGCTCGCCTCAACAAGTACTCTCGCAGATGCTCCAAAGAAGGGAAGGAGAAAGGAAACACCCAGGCTGGCTTTCTTACAGAAAATATTCTTTGGAAACTGATGGAAATAAGCAACAAAAAGAAATAAAGGAAAATGCTATGACCGCGATTTTCATTAGAAAAAGCGCCGACGGAGTGGAGCACCATTCCTTTAGTGTTGATGTTAAAGGAAGCACCGCTGGCGCGATGACTTTTTTGCGCAAGTGAATAATGATTAAAAAAAAAAGTCGTTCAGGGTTTTTTCGCAAGCGAATTCTTTACTGTCAGCGTTGGGTAACCCGTCTGCAACCATTATCTTACAAGCTGAGCAAAAGAGTCGAGATGTTTATTTAGCTCCAAGTTTGAACGACAGCTATGTTTATGTTTTGTCTACCACGTAGCCGCAGCTGCTCTGTTGTTCGCGTGGGCAAACTTCTATGCATTTACGTGTGTTCGGCAGTTGCGAGCATCTTGAGTTACGTCGAGTTAACACTGAAACGTAAGAGTGCTGGCAGACCAACCCTGAAATTGATTTGGTGGGTGCTGTAACGTATATATATGTCTCTCTCACTCAAGTAGCATTACTTTGAAAACATTGCATGATATATGGGTGGTTTCGGCGCACCACATGCAATACCTGCGATGATTGGCCAGTAAGGGTTAACTGCGTTGCAGCTTTCTTGTTTATATCTTGTATTGTGTTCTTAGTGCACTGTAGTGGGCCAGTATAGGAAAGTAGTTACAACAGAAAACGGCGACTAGCCGCTTCTGCAACGCAGCGGTATATAACGACGAAGCATTACGAAAAGCTTATGTAACGCCTGAAATTAGAGAACCAAGTGAGTGCTGATGATTTTTTTTTAAATTAACGTTGGCTATATGAACCCTATATATCATCGTCTTGCAAACGCCACACGGAAGCCTTCTACAGTTTTCGTTTTAGCAGGGTTTGTCCACACAGTTTAATATGCTGCTATAGGCTAAGCAGCCGACAAACCTTCACCAGAAACAATGCGAAAGCCCGGAGATTTCCAAAGTGCACTTGCTTGAAGCACACTTTTACAGAAAGAAAAATATGCCGCTAGAATGCTCGAGAAATTATTCCATGTTCAATGCGTGCTTGTTTTATTTTCCAACGCAAGGGAGACTCCGCAATAATTTTGACCAACCATCTGGGGTATTTGTTGTGCACTTCAACCTAAGTGCACGAGTGTTATTGCATGTCACCCCCATCGAAATGAGTACGCTGTGGCCAGGAATGGGACCCCTGACCATAAGTTTGACGGCGCTACACGTACCTCAACCTGCTGAGCCACCACACCGGTTTCGCCAATCATAGAAGCTCAGTACGCAAGGGAAAATGAATAGGAGCCAAAGCGCGCTTTCAACCTTTTCTACATGTTCCCCTAGATAAATAAATTATTCGAGGCACCGTTGGTATAAATGAACGCGTCTAGTCCCGTCTGCGTTGGTTGAGCATAAGTTCTGTTTTTGAGTTCTTGAATTTACACTGGCTTCAATCATTGGGTCGTTACATACTTCGAAGCAATGAGTCCGCATCCTGTGTTATTCTTCAGTTTTTTTTACTAGGTTCTTTCGTGTCACGAACCGGGTTCGCTTCGCAAAATATAACTCGGCTCTCTTTTATACGCACTTTTATGCAGCACACGTTATGCCTTGCCTAGGACAGGTGTAGAGAGGAAGGAAGTGAGGAGAGATATATTAAACAATAAATACGTATCAATTATAGGCAACCCTTATGGTATACTTCTTCTAGTACACCTATATTTAACAGCAAACTGTTGCGGCAGGATTCTTGGCCGCCAGGAGACCCTCTCGGAGAGACCCAGTCGTTTAGTATATAACAATCAAGCCCAGTTGTTTATCGCGGCAGATGCTTGGCATCGAGAATAGGTAAGGGCCCGTCAGAGGCAGGTGGTTGCTCGAAGTGTGAGATTGGACTAGTTGGTAATCCATTATTAAACTTCTCAGCGCAAAAAATTCACACAATTAACACAACAGACGAGGACGAGCGCATATATATATATATATATATATATATATATATATATATATATATATATATATATATATATATATATATATATATATATATATATATATATATATATATATATATATATATATACCTTCAATGACGTTTTTGTTCATTCGGCAGCGGCCAATTCTATCTGCTTGCTTTCCGGACCCTGGAAAATCCGTACAAGATCGATACGGTGCTGATTCCGGGAATAGACACATGTTTCCTTGAAAACGGAATTCAAGGAACAAGCTGGCTAAGAATGTATTAGCACTGATCAAGTACTCGCGCGAGTGGAAGTGTTCTCTACGCCAAGCTGCTTTCAGAGGCGATGAGCCGCATTATACGACTTTTCAGTCACAACAATAAATCTTCGTTTTGAAGTACTGAAATATCATGCGGTGATGGGCCACGCTGCTTTGTGGTTGAAATGTTCTTTTATGGTCTTAGTGATATAGAATACTCATTTTTTAACCCTACATGCAGCCTGTTGGTGCACTGGAGTTCCGTGAATGTCGTGAAAACATGTTTGTCGCTTTCTGTCTGTCTAAGGCCTGCTTACGAGTCACCAGAAGAACTAAGAGTTTAGGCTTGTGAGGAAGTTGGAAGGACTACGGAAGGAAACGAGCGCTGTCCTCTCGTCTTTACTGCATATGTCCTTCCAAGGTTCCTTTATAATAGCCCAGATGCATGTAAACATGCCTGAAATGTGTAATTTTTAACAAGACCGCGGCTTTCTTAATGAAGGGTATACTACAAAAATGGCATCGCAAGCTGTAACGCGGGTGCGCAACTAAAATTCTAATGTTCCTTCTTCTTATCTTGCTATGACTTTGCGTCATTCCATTTGCTTTCACCCGCCAGTACTTCCATTATCCAGGCGCGATTCCGTGGATAAGTGTTCCGCAGTCCAAATGAGCATGCGCGCATAAGGTTGCCGCGGACGTGTACACGGCCAAGTAAACCGCATTCCAGGCCTTCGTCCGAGAGTAGACCGGACTGTCGCAGCGAGCACTCGCCGCCAGAGGGCCGTTGGACCGACACGCTTTCCTATAAGGACCCGGAACAGTGTCAACGACGGCTATTGCTCCCGTGTAATAAAGCCCACTGCGATGCATCTTTTTGCAATATCCCTCGGGTCAAATATTGCGCGATCGGGGCATGGGAGTGGTCCTCGGGACAGCGGCCGACCTGGTGCATGGAGATAGAGCGTGCGTGACGTCACATGCGAACTACGGAAACTCCTTCTCTAAGCGCAAGTTCCTGATCGCTTGTACGCGTGTTTGAGACCACGAGAGCATTACGCACGGGATTGACATAATTGGAGGTCTAGCATGTAGAGTATAGCCATCATCAATCCACTATGGAAGGTTATGCAGCCCGCAAATTCATGGTGAAGTGTTTGTGACCCTTTCCATTTTTCGCGTTGGTGCGATTTGGCCACCACTGGAGGAAATGCTTCCTCTGGATATGTATGCTCTTAAACCAATCGTGCAGCGCCACCGATGCCTTTCTCCCGCCACGCTTTATTTTCTCACTGTTGAGTATCGTGATGTCCTTATAGTTGGCTTCTGCTGCCAGAGCATACTGAAGGGGCGTATTTAAGAAACTCAGTGAAGGGTCCTGCAACATCGTTACGTGCATACTCTACGGCACTCCCCATTTCGCAATGTGCGCTGAAAGTTTGGCCCTCTTTCCCAGCATCCCTCACGATCCGTCCCCTCTGCCTTCTTCTCCGACACAGTTTTTAAAGACGATATAGTCTCGCTTGGGGACCTTCAACGCAAAAATTTTGGTCTGTCTGTCTGTACATTTGTCTGTTTGTCCACCTTTAAGGGTACCCTAAATGGCACAAAATTGTACTCCAAACGGCCGACCCCATCAGCAGCTCCCATTATTATTGCTCAAGATTCAGCGTTCATACTTGTGCGATTGTCAATTGAAAAGCAAGTATTGCGCATACTGAGGCACCGTCAACACGTCAATATTATCTGTGCGCATTTTTTACTAGAAAAGGCATAAATAAATAAGTTTAAGGATCGTAGCTTTTATAACACTTGCACGAAACGGCAAGTGTTTCCAACACTTTGCTAAGACGACACGGGGGTGGCACCTACCCGTCGCGGTGTGTTCTACACCTTATCACCTCAGAGACGGGCGCGCACGGCGCGTGCCCCGTTTCCCAGGATAACTGCCAGAAAGCGCTCATGTCTCACGTGTGACGTGACTTGATGCGCTTGTTCGCCTCCACTGCACGCTCGAGGCACTCTAACGCACCTCCTCCAGAATACCATTCACCAATTTTCTTGTGCAGAACATGAAATAAACCTTTTGTTCACTCTCTCCAGACGCAAGACTATAGTCTTTCGACAACATTTGCGCTATAACATGCAGATAGGGGCATATTTTTCTTCTGAGACCTTCAGTGCACATGCGACCAAAGCCCTCGGAATCTATAACCCTTCCTACCGGTTCTCTATATAGCAATGGACCATCGTGGTAGCGGAACATCAGAACGGCATCGCCCAACTCCCCTGCCTCCGCAACTCTTCCCTCACTCAGACCATTTTTTTACTCTCTTTCCTAGTATTCCTGTTCATTTCACAGGATAAACCCATCATGAAATTGCATTTTTACTCCTCATGATGCAGCTGTAAAGCCTGTCACAACTGACTCTCTTCGTTTACAGCTGCGTAAACAATACCAAGACAAGTTTTACGTAACAAGTTATAGGTCAGACACAGGAGCGTTCCATATGGAAGCTTGGACGAGGCTACAGCTAGTTTGTACTTTCATTGAAGTGGTGCTACTGCTAGCGCCTATGTAAGTGCCGGTGAGGTGGCGGAGTGGTTAAGGCAAAGAACTCTAATGCTGTGGGCGTTGTCCGTGAAGGTTCGATTCCCACCTTCGCCGAAACTTTTTTTACACCAAAGCTTTTTTTTTCGGGAAGTTTAAGAGATGCTGGGAAAGACTGTTGGGAAGTTCGTGACTGCGCATGCTCCAACAAAAACAAAAAATAACGACGCTTTATTTATATCGGCATAAGGTAGATGCAAGCGATCACAGCGCCGTGACATGTGCATGCGTTCACAAAATTTGTTTCGAAAAGCTAACACTGAACAATTATATTAAAATATGGTTTAATAACTGCTCGAGTAACGTGTACGTCGTAGCGGCTGTCTGTTGATTATGGTTTCCACGGTAGTTCAAACACAACAAAGGGTAGTATTGCTTTTACTTCTTGATCCTCCTGGTAGAACCTTCATGCGCCAGTTCAATGCCGATATTCATTGTCTCCACCCTGGTTAAATGCGGCATAAACGCACTAGACGCTGCGTACTGTTCGCAGAATGACTGGGTTTCAGAAGACAGTTCCGCCTAGCACTTATCCCGGCCACTTTTTGCCGTGGAACATGATGGCGAATGCCGACCAATTTCAACTTTTCGGCAGTGGGTGCCTTTCACAACGCAGTTTCATCGCATGTTACAAGCGTTTGGTGACGCGGGCTAGTACTAGCTTATGTTGGCAAAATAACTGCTAATATCGGTTACTCTTGGCTATCTCGTGGTTAACGCTAATTATTAAAGAAAATCTGCCAAGAAAGTCTTCGCATGCAGTGTTTTTATGTGTAAAACCTAAATAAAGGTTTTACACCCGTAGGCACTGCATTTTTTAAAAATCGATGGCATGTATGACTAAGCGAAAGCAAATTTTGTCCTTACGTCGTTGCTTGCAAAAATTACAGAGGCGTATGGGCAACAGAAAGTGGCCAATCTCCACTATTCAATCCTGGTCCATCAGGAAAAAAAAATTCTCTGCGGGCACAGAAGGTGCCACGGAACTACTCAGTACTGGTCCGATAAAAATGAAGAATGTAAAACATTGGCGGCAAACACCGATAAAGATATCGGGACAAACTAACCAATAACTAGGACAGACTTTAATGCATTGTCGGAATTGACACAGTGACAAATTCGGGAGGTGCAGGTCAGAGATTTGCCGTAAAACATCTGTGCGGAGTGCTTCGTGGTAATTTTTCTCTTTTTTTTTTTCATTCATTTGAGTACATTCTGTCCCGGCCTTTCACTGAATATGGCTCTTTCTAATGGTACTGGAAAAACAATGTCACACATACATCCTTATACACTTACTTCCTTTGAACACTTGAAAAACGAAAAGAAAAAAATCGAGACGATAAAAAGCTTGCTTTGTCTACAACCTATTTCAGATAGTTATGAAACACTGCCAGCATGCTATCCGTGCTGACAGTGAGTGTCGGGAGCGTTACTTGCATTAAGATGGCATACCGTTCGCACAAAAGGATCACTGACGTTCGAAAACAATTCTATTGACCTAACTCCCTTCCTTCACCTACTGGAACAAATCGTTGGACCTGCACGTTTCTGATTTCGAGCCCCATATAGACCGTTTTCCGCAACTAGTTTGTCTATGCAAGACTAGATGGCGCCAAAGCACCGAAGCGCCACGGCCTTCTCCTCGGTGGCGTGGCCGCGATGTGGCATGTGGCGGACGTTTCCCTGCTGCCTATACGGCGAGAAACGATGGTGGTAGTGATACCTGAAGAATGAAAAAGGCGCCTAATTTTTGTGAGCCATAAGGTGACACGGCGAAGTGCCTAAGAGAAAAAAAGAGAGAAACGGGCGGTGTGGACCATGCGCTGCGCCGTCTTTGCTGGCCTTCAACCCGGGAACGTCGGCGGTGAATCGGTTGAATATCGGCGAAGGTGAAGAAGTGGAAAGAAGAAGACCATTAGATCATGTGTTCCAACGTGGCAGCGCCCGTTCACCGCTGCGGAAAACGGCCTATAAAAAGGGCAATTACTTTATTGACTGTCCGGCAGATTAATGGCACGGGCTCACGTCAAGCTCATTAATCTTTTCGAGAAAAAATAATAGGCAACAACAACGACGAGGGTGGGACACGAACCCACGCTGGCAGACCTCAATGGATTAGCAGTCCATCGCCTTAAGCACTCGGCCACCTCGCCGACACGTCACGGATATCGCATGTAGCCATATAAGTAGACACCTAAGTGTTGGATGGATGGGAACACTTTACTGATTGTGCGGTGGATTAACGACCCGAGCAGCTCAGGTCGACCTCAGAATACTTTTTGAGAGGAAAAAAAAGAAAAAGAAAACAGAAAACGCCAAGCCTACGTGGAACGCCCAATACAGTCACAGCGAAAGCTAGAATGCTGGCCTATAGAGCCTTTTCAAAACATTATTTGTGTAACTTTTACAAGCACATTTCGACGGCACCCACTGCGCCATAAATCACTTTGTGCAGTAGGGAGGCGTCCACTGTGCCATTCTTCAGAGGAGCGTGGTGACCCACTACACACTTGCAAGAAATCATGTGCGTTTTGTATGCGGTGGCTGGTGACGATAAATAATTATGCCTGAGTCTTTTGTAATGGGTTGGGGCCTTCGTTTCTCGTTGCGTGATTCGCATTGCATGACGCCTGGTTGTTCATTTGCTGTTCTAAAATGCGTCATTACACATGTTAACGCGATTCCTTTAGCCGACATGAAGCCTGCTTAGGGTCAACTTGCAATGAAGTTTCGAGCACCGGCATAGCTCAGTTCACATGTGTAGGCAATAAAGGCGCCCTTGAGTGAGCACAAGTGAGCACAGATGTCGAGCACAAGACGTGGGATGAAATCCTTCCGTGTGTCACCTTCGCGTACAATATGGCCGTCCAAGAAACGACGTAGATCACGTCGTACAAATGAGTCTATGGAAGGAGCCAGGCAACGACGCTCGACGCTATATGCTTCCAAATGTCGCTGACGAAGAGAACCTCGACCGCTTACCAGCAGCGCGCTGAAGAAGCTCGTCAACTCGCCCGCCTGCGCATCAAGAATTGTCAGGCGAATTGACAGCCGCCGTTACAATCTTCGACGAAGCTTCGTGGAGTACCAGCCCGGGGACAGTGTCTCTGTATGGACGCCGATACGCCGACGTGGGCTCAGTGAAAAACTTCTTGGACGGTACTTCGAACCGCACAGAGTAGTTCGACGTCTCGGCCCACTCAACTACGAGGTCGTTCCCGACGGCAATACGTACTCTCAAAGGCGCCGTGCTCGAACAGAAGTCGTCCATGTCATGCGCCTCAAGCCTTCTCATGCGCGAACCTAAGGACTGTATTTTGTTGTGCTTTATCGCTTGTGCTTATTGTTTGTCTTCTTTATTGTACCTTCGTCTTTTGTTAAAGCATCGCGACGATGCCTTTTTCAGAGGGGGGTGATGCCACGTTTATTTCCTCAAGTTTTGTTATCGCCTCGTTACACTACGTTCAGCGCAAACCACACCTACGATGTTCGAGAAGCTGCGAGACCGTAGTAGCATAGAGAAACATGGTAGTACGTCGTTTTATTAAGATTACGCCCACTTCGTGAACATTACAAATTTTCCTGGAACTCACCTCGCCGCTAGCGATAACGCTAGAATATTCGACGGCAAGGGTATAAATGGCGACATGCTTCGTGGCTTGTCAGTTGATCGACGACCGACACCTTTCTCACCGCTAGCCCCACCGCGGTGGTCTAGTGGCTAAGGTACTCGGCTGCTGACCCGCAGGGCGCGGGTTCGAATCCCGGCTGCGGCGGCTGCATTTCCGATGGAGGCGGAAATGTTGTAGGCCCGTGTGCTCAGATTTGTGCGCACGTTTAAAGAACCCCAGGTGGTCTAAATTTCCGGAGTCCTCCACTACGGCGTCTCTCATAATCATAGAGTGGTTTTGGGACGTTAAACCCCACATATCAATCAATCAATTTCTCACCGCTATCAGTGCTAGCTTCTTGCTGTAATCTGACTCTCCCTTCACGTGGCCACAAGTTCGGCCCGAATAAACAGCTTATTATTCGACCTGCAGCCTGCTTCCTTCGTCCACGTCACGACCCCGTGACAATATGCGAAGCACGAATCAGGAAGGTTAATATGTCACTTTAAAATCAGCGCAACGTTACGAGGTGGATGGACGTAGACACTGTTAACACAAGTAGAAATGTTATGCGCACTCAGGTATCTAGATAAGATGCAAGTATAGAGTTTACAGTCGCGTAATAATGGCACCACTAACGTTTGCAATACCAGCACCAGCAGTTGTAGGCATGTAAGTTATGCCTTACATGACTTCCATCTCATGAGTATCATGTTTGAGCGAAACATTTGTGTTCATAGTCCATTCAAGTAACGTAATACCAAATTTGGTATATAAGAAGCTAGCGAAACGGCCGCGAGTGCGCTACGATCGTAGCAGTAGTCATGTTTTACTCGACACGCATGTCGTCATTATCATGTTTGAACGTGTCATATACCTTCGTCATCCATTCACGTCACGTAATATACCAATTTTGGTATATGTGAAGCTATCGAATTGGCCGCAAGCACATAATGAGCGTGGTATGTAGTCATTTTCTTACATTGCACACATATCACGATTATCGTGTTTGCACCAGTCATACACCTTCGTCATTAATTAACGTGACGTTGATGGATATGTGGGGTTTAACGTCCCAAAACCACCATATGATTATGAGAGACGCCGTAGTGAAGGGCTCCGGAAATTTCCACCACCTGGGGTTCTTTAAAGTGTTCACGTGACGTACGTAACACCGAATTTGTTATAGTGAAGCTAGCGAAACGGCAGCGAGCACATCATGAGCGTGGTATGTTATCATGTTCTTACATGACACGCATGTCATGATTATCATGTTTGGACATGTTTGGACATGAATGACGAAGGTAAACTTCGTCACCCATTCACGTCAAGTAATACCAAATTTGGTATATGTGAAGCTAGCGAAACGGCCGCGAGCACATCATGAGCGTGGTATGTTATCATGTTCTTACATGACACGCATGTCATGATTATCATGTTTGGACATGTCATTTACCTTCGTCACCCATTCACGTCATGTAATACCGAATTTGGTATATGTGAAGCTAGCGAAACGGCCGCGAGCACATCATGAGCGTGGTATGTTATCATGTTCTTACATGACACGCATGTCATGATTATCATGTTTGGACATTTCATTTACCTTCGTCACCAATTCACGTCATGTAATACCAAATTTGGTATATGTGAAGCTAGCGAAACGGCCGCGAGCACATCATGAGCGTGGTATGTTATAATGTTCTTGTGCACGTTAAAGAACCCCAGGTGGTCGAAATTTCCGGAGCCCTCCACTACGGCGTCTCTCATAATCATATTGTGGTTTTGGGACGTTAAACCCCACAAATCAATCAATCGATCAAGTTTCCCCATCCATCGAACGCTTAGGTGCCTCTTATATGGCTACATGTGGTAGTCGTGACGTGGCGTAAAGATGGCTGAGTGGGAACTTTGACGAAATGTTTGCCGAAGAAATTGAAACTGCAGCGGGGAAATGGGGATGCTTAAAGGGGCCCTGAAACACTTTTTCAAGTAACCATGGAATAAATTCACCAGAAGAGCGTATTGACTCATGAATCCAACGCCGCAAAACTCAAGAATCCGTTACAAAGGTTACAAAAGTTACAAAGGTTTGTCGCATGCTGCAATTGCATTCTCTCTTCTCTCGTCCCGGCGAAAGCACTGGAAGCTAAGCGGGGAGTGCTGGCAGGGCTAAAGCACTTGAGCACTTTTTTTTTTCTTCAAATGCGCGGCTTTATAAGTGTGATCGCGCACGTAAGCGTGGACAAGTAGTGGCTTCCCGCGGGGATCTCTGTAACGGGCGAGCGCGCCATGTTCAAATCAGCCAATGGCTGAGAGATAGGTCGTGGACGTGTGATTTTTGGGCATATAACATCATTTGTCGAGACAAGAAAAAACAATTTTTAGCTGATTTGGATAATTTATTTTGAATTCCCGGCCACGTGCTGTGCCATAATTTTTGGCTCGCGTCTTGTCGAGAGCCTCTACTACCGATCGGCAGCGTTTTCTGACCACGCTAAAAAAATGTTGCAGGACCCCTTTAAGAGGAAGGCCACAGGGAAGGCGCTGGACAGATCAAACTTGCTCAAATTCGAGGGGCAAAAAAATAAATAAATGTGAATTACAAAATTGGCCCGGTATCTGCATGTTTCACTGCAAAGGACGTCGAAAGACGATAGTCTCCTGTCTGGAGAGAATAAAACGTTTATTAGATGTTTTGCGCGAAAAGATTGGTGACTGGGACCCTTCAGTGGATCCTTCTGCCCGGGGGTGCTGCGCTTTTTTCACTGACGATACACAGGGTTATAGTTCCTGTATATGCTATTTTATGTATTAAAGTAGCGCATTTGCTTTCCAACGCCGCTAGCATTCACGCACAGCGGAGAAGATAGTGCACTGGCCGCACTGCCGAAAGTGGTCGCCGTTGACCTGGAATCTATTAAGTGAACATTGTGCGCTGTGTAGCTCGTTAGCTACGAACTGGTGCTTCTTTTTGCTTTAGATTCATGTCCTTAAACTTCGACGGCATAGTATTTGCGTGTATTCAGCACCATTAAAAAAACATACTGAATTAATCAACGCTGTAGGCTTAGTGGGGCGCTCTTTAAATCTCAGAGGACCTACTTTTTGTGTTTGTAAGTTGTTACTTATTTTCCATAGCTGGCGCCACTTGACCATGTGGTAGGGGTGGTGCATGTTATTCGGCACAACGCTACCCACACCTGTGGCCTTTTCGTTACAGACTAAAAATGCTTTTGGACTCCTGAGGCACAGTCCCGAAAGCAGTTGCCTCTTCTTTCTTCGCCGGTTGTTAATACGCCAAGCACCCCGACTCGAGATCGGCGACAAGCTTCACCGATCGGTGACAGGCTTAAGCAAGTAGCGTGTAAACACAGAGCGTGGCTTCGCCGCGTAACTATGGTTGCAAACCAGGCAGGATGTCAGACCTATGTGCTACTCTGCTCCCGTAGAGAGTATATACGGGGACTCTACGCTGCGACGCTGGGTTAAAGCCCCTTGATCTTGAGAGCTTTACGCTGGGTAAGATATAGACATCATCTGGCAGTGATTTCAAGAAACAAAAGTATTTTTAGAACGCAATTGCATTGGTAGGTAGCAGCACCGTGTTGTTTTGGCGAAGCCTAGGAAACATCAGCTTTTTCGTTCATAGTGTTGCATAGTGAGCACAGCGTAATCAACAATGTGGTGATTGAAATTACTTAACAATGCTTCTTTCAAATAAAGACGTACGCTATCTAATACGCACCTATTGATGTTGCGCCCAAATATGCACAATATTTGCTTTTTGATTGAGAATTCTCACTAGCATGAACGCAGCCAGGATATTGATATTGGTGGGCGTTTAGCAGGGGGTTAAACTTTCGCTCAGGTGTGTGACTGAATCCGCTGTCCGAGAGATAAGGAAAAAGGCAAATTAAAATTTCTGCGTTGAAGTATCCCAAGAAAGGTGATCGTCTTTGAAAACTTGAGTACTTGATCATAGAGGGAAAAAAATGGCAGCATATCCACGGAGTGAATGACGGAGAGTGGGGCGAAGCATTCGTTCGTCTATTCGTTCTTGCTTCCGCTGTCCATGCGTCCGTCTGTGTGACCGTCCATGCGTCCATCCGCCCGTCCGTGCGTGCGTCTGTTCGTGCGTCCGTCCCTGCGTTCGTACATGCATCTTCCCTGCGTCCGTTCATGCGTCCATCCATGCATCTGTCTGTGTGTCCGTTCGTCCATCTATTCAACACTGCAAGTACCACCATCTCGCTTCTTTTGATCATATATTCCCCATATAAAAGCACCGCCATCTAGCGGACATTCCAAGGACTAAACGAGAGGTGGCACACGCACACTTTCTTACGGCTTGCGCTTCGGGCCTACTTCCCACCTTTAACCACCTCGAGTTCATGGTATATACTAGTTCATTGTATTCATGGCACTGCGGCTCAACGATTGCTAAACCTTTCTAAAACTAAGGAGGTTACACCCAGCGAGTATAACCCTTTCTTGTCAGATAGTGCTCAATGTACATGCTGTTATGACCGTCGTCAGTAGGCGCCATGTTGTCGCCGAGAAACCTAGCTGCGCAGCGCTCCCACGCCTGAAAACCCAGTTTTCTTGGAACCAGCATCCAGTGGCAGGGAGCGACAAAGGGATTAGAACACGGTCCTTGAGCAAATGTCCCTACAAGCGATTCCTCCGGGCCAGCTTCTTTAGCTAGACGGCGAAGCAGACCAACCGCACAGGTCGTGTCTCCGCGATTCAAGTATCTACTCCTTGGCTGCCCTTCCAGGGAAAGGCGGAAGAAGCAACCAAACCGCCAAATTGTTCCGGGAGAGAACCCCATTTCCCCTCTTCTAAGAGCATTGAGTTGGGAGATGCAATAACTATTCGGCGGACTATGTGCTACTGAATTATGCCCTGTGGGTGGTGTCTTGTTTGTGTGTATGTGTGTGATTGACATTCCAATTAAGGAGGAGGAGGAGCCCGACAGGGTTTAAATGACGCTGCGGAGTGCAGGACGTCGCTCTGAACCATGTAATGGTTCAACCACCACGTTCGTGGTTTGTGAACTCCTAACCTTTCGATGCTGTAATTAAGTGTAAATAGTGCCATGAACCTGTTTGTTTTTCGTATCCCGATCTTGTCAGCGTTCATTTCCTTAACCCGAAGATACACCACGCTACCACAAAAGACCTGGTAGACCCCGGTCCGCAACAACTGGTGATCAGCGCTGGGATTCGGAGCGACAACAGCTGAACAGCGCCGAGAGCCGCAATAACTGGTGGGAGCGGTGGGATCCACAACAATGCCAATGGCTGCTAATGGGGATCGCAGCGTGAGCGTTAACTAAAAGCCGAATGCTCCTGTCTCTCCGTGCTGCAGCACGCGAACTGCCGTAGGTACCCAGGGAGGTACCCGTGTATGGCGGGAGAGGGCGAGAACGATGGAAGTGACATCACATGAACACTATGTAAACGACCAGCATCAGAAGAAGTCTTTTGTGATGTAGTGGGCTGAACTCCCGGACGACAATATACGACAATAACCGTTGGCTGCAGTACTCCAGGGCTGTAGTCTACATGAACCATGGCTGTAGCGATGTGCCCGTGTTTTCCGTACGATCTTTTCATCCTTCTCGGTGGCAGTAGACCGTTAGGTCACAACCGATGATGCTGAGCACTAACAGACCAATGAGATTGATAAATGTCTCATTTTTTTTTCACTCGACAACCACGTCTACATATAGAAGACGTAGCCGGCGTTTGTTAGCGGGTCCAGAAGCTTACGCAAGCAATTAGCGCGATTACTGCGACGTGGATCGACTTTTCTCTTCACCTCTATGATCAGACCCGGACTTGGGTTTCAAAATAAAAGTTTTTTTCTCTCTCTATTCAGTGAAATGCAGGCTTGTTGACGCTCCATTACACACCAATAGCGGGGGAGGTACGCCTTGCGCAAGTGTTACGTCCCATCAGCGGATCTTATCAATGTCGGACGGCCGCGACGACATCTTGTCAAACTCGTTCGCTCGAGTGATCGTCGACGTTTAAACACGACAATGATCGATGATGCATAATGTAGTTTTGTATGCTTAGTTGTATCAGAAGCGTGGGCGCAACTCTTCAGACAAGCGGACGTGGCATTGCACAACTGTTCAATTGCTCGCGACACGCCGGGCGCATTGGGGTCGTCAATGGACGACGCCGTGCACTGTCCGAGTGGCTGTTTTGTTTGATGATGTGGGCCGGCCGCATTACGAAGCACCCTTTCACAGAAGCTGTGCGCGATAGCACAACGCGCGCAGTGTGATGGACAGATCTGTTGTACCGCGGAGTATTTACGAACTGTCCACACGTTGACTACTTCGTATGTATACAAATGAATAGGGGTGATCAGACGTCGAGATATACTTTCATCAAAATGCTTAACGGGCGACCAGCGACCATGTGGCCTGTTTGGATGTTGCATAGAAGTGAGCATATGAACAAAGCCCGTGAGTGTTGTGCGTATAATCATAAGTGGATTGTTCGTATATGAAACAGGGACCAATGAATGCGCGCTCTGCTGGTGGTATCGGGGCTCCCGCAGTGAAGAGTCCGTCCTCCTTCGTATAAAAGTACGCCGCCTAGAGCGTTACCGCGTCGCTGTGACGGGAGTCACGTTTAGTGAACCGTGAAATTGTGTACGCAAACAGGTGCCGCAACGATAGCTGTATTTCGGTTAGAGCTCTTGGCCATTTCGCATGCGACGATTGTCTGCCGAAGAAAATTGGTAAATTTAAGCCTTCTTCATCACTTATCGCAGTAGGGTCCTTGCATGGCTAGAAACCTGCATTATACAGGTTGACTTGAATGGTATCTAGACCAACTGAGGCCTCAGAAATAATGTTTGCATTTAATCTCAATTCGAAGCTACGTGTGTATTACTTATGATTATATTACGCGTGCAGAGCTATGGTTGTTCAGTTGATTTATTGCAGTGCGTGATTTTTTACAAATTTAAAACAACGTTTTGTTGCAAAAGAACTCCACTTTTGTCTTTCACTCTCGTCTATGCTTGAAGTCAGTCGTGGCACTCCCTCAACGCTACCGTAATCCTCTGTGAAAGGCTAAAGAAAAATTTTTTTGCGTTGAAAGAAATTTCTCGGACCTCTCTTAAACATTCCCCAGATGTTGAAAAATCCACGCATCACCACGAAGTGAATGATGGTGAGTGGGCGAAGCTATAGGTCGTTAGGTTCATTTATATATACGTTGAAGTTATCGAATAGAATAAAAGATGAACAGATTGATGAACGGGTGGACCAATCAACGAAGAGACACACGGAAGGACAGATTGGTAGACGCACAGATGCACGGACGGACGGACGAACCGACGGACTGATGGACAGATGGACGGATAGGTGGACGGACAGATGGATGCATGCACGCATGGATGGACGCACTGGCGGATGAACGGATAGACAGACGGACGCACGAACGGACGCACGGGTGGACAAGTGGAAAGACGAATGGCGCAGGTGATCGCACATTGTGGTGTCATATACTTGGTTGATCTACACATGAAGTCGGTTTTTTGCACAGATGGCTTCTGTTATATCGTTGTGCAGGTGTTTGCTTCTGGTGTCGGTTTTGTGCAGCGTGACGAACGCGGACGACAAGTCCAGGCCCTAAGGAGCTTCGCCCCTACACGTATCGAACAGGTGCTATAGTGTGGGAAGTGGACAACTACTTGAATATACGTTCGTACCAGTCAGGACCTATGATTAGCGCACATAGACATGAAGCAGCACGAATAGGAGTGGCTTTGGAATGGCTCATTGTGAAAGATTCGCTATTCTTTGGGAGCATCCTTCCCGCAACCCGTTCCGACGCCCCGATTGAGGATGCTGACATCTTTCTACGGGCTTGAAGGTAAACATTCGGCAGAAGTCTGTCTGGTTGGGTATGAAAGTAAGAGATGATGCTTTTAAGACGCCGTTGCCACGTATTCTCCGCAGTCACCCCTGAGGAAGGAACCAAGTTGGTTTCGAAACGTCGGGTTTCTTCAAAGCTTTTAGTTGGAGTCCAAACCATCTCCTGCTCACTACGGGCTGTGTGCCCACGCACACACGGAAGCGGCTGCAGCACGGCGCATGACGCGCCTTTCCAATTCCTCGCAACTCCAGCTGGTGACTGCAGCGCCACAGCGAGTCATGGAGTGAACTAATAAGATCGCCAGAACGTTAGGTGCTTTTCTGCCTAGGCACCGAAGTGTGCGAATACCCTTAGTCGCTTTAGTCCCTAGCTGTGCGCGGACTCGACCACCACTGCGCCTGGCTTTTTTTTTTGCATGGTGTAATCAGCGCTTTCTTTATTTTGGTGTTTTGCGGCTGTTTGTACGATTGTGGTATGATTCCCTGCGAATGTGGCGACGCGTGAGTGCTGACTGATTCTCGGCCCTCCAAAGGGGGGAGATTGGGTGGCCGTGGCTGTTTCTTGCAAGCGGTAGCGTTGAATGACCAACGTGATTATGCGCAAGTGCTGGCTGTCTTGTGTGAGTTGTGTGGTGGTTTGTATGACAAATTTTATTCCCTGTGAATGTGATGATACGTGAGTGTTGGCTGTTTTGTGCTAGCCATAGTGTTGAATTACTGACATCCCTCGTCGGCGTGATCACGCACAAGGGCTGGGTGTTTTGTGCAGACGTTATTTATCAATGAGATCGTGGCCACCGTTGTCACCTGGTTTTTTTTAACTATGCTGTCGCCTTTAAAATCGCAATTGGACTGATGGATGTACCGTCAAAATGTTCACAACATTATTGAGCCATAAACATATCAGACTACACCTTCACAGTCGGGCGAGCTTTAGATCTAGGTGTTAAGCAAAAATAAGCATGCCAAAGTTGCGTTGAAGGCAAAGCACTCAATCCTTACACAGATAGAAATTTACAGGTAACCATTTGACATATCAGTCATACAATATATGTATAATATTATGGCCCACTGTGGCTCGTAGCAGCAGAAGCCTACCAGCCACATTTGCCAACAGTGTGAAAAATAAGCTTGTTTGCAAGACCGAACATGAACATGTACTCCTTTCAAATGTCCCATCATTCTAGAAACTTGCCTGATGCACCTTTTCTGCATAATTTTGGCACAGTGACTTTGTATATGTAGTTCTTGCATTCTTATGAACTGATGAAACCAGCAATCAATGAGGTAGAGGACACAAATGTGTGCAGAAGAGAACGGCTCGAGTTGATATAAGCATTCGCGTGTGAACTGTGACAGGATATCGCAGTCACAATTTGTCTTTTTAACCATGCTACTTGGACTAACTGTGCTAATAGTTGAAAAAATACGATATTTATACCGTGTCGCATAGGTACTTATGATTGCGATCAGGGCGTCTGAGCCAAACTTGATCTGGATTAGGCTGTACAGCACTGCGCAGCAGCGACAAAATTGTTGCTCGCGATCTCGACTGAAACTCGTATTACTCCCCGCTACATGGTCCAAACTAATCCGGATCAAGTATGATGCAGCCGCCAGTCCAATTTCGAGCTGATGGCAATCGGCCCTTGTCGCACTTAAAAGTGACCACATGCAGCAAGCAAGTAAACGTGTGACAGTGATCAGTAAAACGCGTCAGTGCGCACCATCTCATTCAGAACCAATGTCTGCGCAAGTCAGCCAACTCTTACGTATCGCCCCGCCGCCGTGGTCTAGTGGCTAAGGTACTCGGCTGCTCACCCGCAGGTCGCGGGGTCGAATCTCGGCTGTGGCGGCTGCATTTCCGATGGAGGCGGAAATGTTGTAGGCCCGTGTGCTCAGATTCGGGTGCACGTTAAAGAACCCCAGGTGGTCGAAATTTCCGGAGCCCTCCACTACGGCGTCTGTCATAATCATATGGTGGTTTTGGGACGTTAAACTCTACATATCAATCAAACCAGCCCCTACATATTATCATACACTGCGATCATACAAACTTACAAACCGCCGCACAGCACGCACACACAACAACCATCACTCGTGCATAATCACATCGACGCAGGTTGTTGGCCATTCAACACTACCGCGTGCACAAAACAGCTCGCGCTCACGCATCACCACATTCGCAGGGAATAATATCGCAATCATACAAACCACCACACAACACCAAAATAGAGGAAGCGCTGACTGCACCACACACAAAACTAACGAACACAGTCAGTGAAAAGATAGTCGATGTCCGCGCCACGACCTACTCTACTCCTGACCTGCCCAGAGAGCCCCACTCCAGCGCCCACGTTCTAGTTCATACATTTTGTCGCTAGGGCCGTAACCTACGAACAGCGTGGTGCTAGTGAGCACCTGTTCGCTGACGTCACCTTCATGGTTCGTGGTCAAATTTTGACCAAAAAAAGCACTCATAGTGCGTATTTATTATGTAAAATTTAAAATTATCCAGAAAGATATATACCAAAAGTCATTCAGAGTTTTTTTTGCAATCAAGTGGGCACGACAACACATAAGCTGTCCTACACTATGTAAATATATGGGTTCCTACGTTTGTCAACGAGTGTGCTATAAATACTTAAGCGCACTGAAGAGCTTACTTGACCAGCAATCTAAGTGAAGAAATAGTCACATATATGCCGGCAGTTCTCCACAGAATGCAGGCATTCTTATTCTAGTGCTGTCAAAACAACCGTAAAGTAGCAGACGAAGAAGTTATAGGTAGTGCCACCAGTGGTGAGCAGTTGAACGAGCGCGGGGACACGCGTTCCCATAGGAACCCTGCTATCTGAGCAGGTCAGGAGTACAGTAGGTCGTGGCCCGTGCACCACTAGGTACCAAAGTGACTAGAGATGTTCGCGCATCTGGGTGCCTAGGCCGCGCGCGGTCGCCAAAAAAGCACCTAGCGCTCGGGCACTCGTATTAGTTCACACCGCGACTTGCCGTTACGCTGCAGTCACCAGCTGGAGTCTGAATTCTCTGAGTAATAAGACAAGCATGAAACAGAGGTTTATAACAACAGTTCAAGGGGTCAGACTAGATTGGGATGAGGCAATGGAATATATAAAAACAATGATGACAGAAAAATTTAAACGACAAGAAAACGCTGCATGCGCCGTACCAGATGAGGATGAACCAATTAGCTCAGTGGCTCCGCTGGGACAACGAGAGTGGGAAAGGGCAGAGAAAAGAGTTCCTAATAGCACATCAACAGGCCCTGACGGCATCCAAATCATGCTATTAAACGAACTAGGACCAAACTCTAAGCAAACATTAAGAGAGGCAGCGAGCAAAGCAATAATGTATGGTGAAGCTCCCAATGGGTGGAAACTAAGCAGGATGAGCATGATCTATAAAGGGAAGGCGAGGGGGGTGAGCCAATATAAACAACTACCGTCCTATAACAGTGACATCAGTAGTTTACAGGCTGGTGATGCAGATAGTATAGGAAAGACTACAGACATGGGTGGAGAATGAGGGGGTATTGGGAGAACTACAAAGTGGGTTGCGTGAACGAAGAAGGTGGGATGACAATCTGTTTTCATTGATGCAGTGTTTTGAAATAGCGGAAAAAGAAAACAGGCCCCTGTGGCTGGCATTTCTAAATATCAAGGAAGCTTACGATAGTGTGATTCAAGATGAGTTGCGGGGAATACTGGACACACTAGATGTGGAAGATGGAATAACTGATCTTCTAAAGGATGTCTATAAAAGTAACAAGATAGTTATTAAATGGGAGAAACAGGTATCTGAACCTATAAAGATACAACGCGGGCTTCGACAGGGATGTCCATCGTTACCTTTGTTATTTATGCTGTATCTCCAGTGACTAGAAGCCAAATTAGATGGTGGTCGACTCGGCTTCAGCCACTCTTTTGCCAAGCAAGGAAAAGACATTGAACAGTCATTACCAGCATTGATGTATGCAAATATAGTATTAATAGCTGACAACAAGGAAAATCTGCAGGGACTGATAGACATCTGTGGTAATGAGGGAGATAGGTTAAATTTAAAGTTCAGCAGGGAAAAATCGGCAATCATGATTTTTAATGATAACAAAGGCAGTGAGCATAAAATACAGGAAGCCACGCTATAAATAGTGGATAAATACAAATATTTGGGCGTATAGATAAATAACGGGGCTGAGTATCTAAGACAGCATGAAAGATACGTAATGACTAAGGGCACCAGGAATGCAGCTTTAATGAAAAATAGGGCACTGTGGAAATACAATAGGTATGACGCTGTGAGGGGGATTTGGAAAGGTGTCATGGGCCCGGGTTTGACGTTCGGTAATGCGGTCTTGTGCATGAAATCAGAAGTTCAAGCAAGATTAAAATTAAACAAAGTGTCATAGGTAGACTTGCTTTGGGAGCACACTGGAATACCCCAGATCAGGGGGTACAGAGTGGCATGGGATGGGCATCGTTTGAGTGCAGGGAAGCTAGCAGCAAGATAAAGTTTGAGGAGCGATTGAGAAAAATGGGAGAGGACCGTAGGGCTAGGAAAGCTTTCAGCTACTTGTACATGAAGAATGTTGATACTAAATGAAGGAAGCGAACTCGAAAACTGTCAAGCAAGTATTTAGACAACAGCGAAATACCAAGCCAAAAGGAAATGTCGGTTAAAACGAAGGTGAAGGGAACAGAGAGGCACACGTGGAAAATGGGAATGCGTACGAAATCATCACTGGAGACCTACCGAGCTTTTAAGTAGGAAATTGCAAGGGAAACGATCTACGATAACTCTCGGGGTAGTTCTCTGCTCTTCGAGGATAGAACGGGAGAATCGCGGACCAAGACGTACCGAGCAAAATACGAAGGCACAGACACGGTATGTAGTGCGTGTGGAGACGACAAGAAACGGCTGAACATTTGATAATGTTCTGTAAAAGGTTTCGCCCTATAGTCGAAGATAATGCCGCCGAATTTCCAAAAGCATCGGGGTTTAGGGACAGTGAAGGCAAAGTAGACAAGTGAAGGCAAGTGAAGGCAAAATAGAAGGCAAAGTAAACGAGTAGGAATAACCAGTACGAAGCTAACTGATTGGTGGCTACAGTCGAGGTGCGAGTGAAATTCAATCCTTAAACACAGTGATAGTACTTAACTTTACGGCTAGGTGGCACGAGCCACCACCCGATTTAAAGGGCACAGCCGGATACATCCATCCATCCGTCGGGAGTTGGGAGGGATTGTGAAGGCGCGTACGGCGCAGCGAAAAAGACGTTGACTTTGCGTGGCGGCGACCTTTCGGAAGGTCCGCGGCACCGCCAGAGAAGCGCGCCGGGAAACGCCGCAGCGGTGGTGGGGGTCAATGTCGTGATTGGGACACCGCGCAGCGGAAGCGGCTTCTTTCGCGCGGGCGCACAACGCCCCAGCGCGTCTTGTCTTCTCGGTTGGACCTCCTCCGGGCTCGCGCAGACTTTGCGCAACCAGCCGGATCGGTCAAGCGCCACCGGCGAGCCCTAATCACCGGACATCGCCACCGCGCTCGGCCGGCGAAGAGACCCTTCTGCCGCGGGGCTCCCTCCTACTGCTGGGAACCGACGCGTACCGCCGTCCCACTGTGGTCGAAGAAGGAGGAGAAAAAGTAATGCATACTAAACGAAAGAACGAGGAAATGCGGAAAGAAGCCCGATAGTCGAAGTAAGAGGCGAAGGAAATAAAAATAAAAAAAATGACGTCATTCACGATGGATTACTCGCCCCGGTCGGTGGACATTGCTTGCGTTACTCGGCGACAGAGATTGGCAGATTACTTGCTATCATAGCTTGGATTGCTACAAAAGTACGAAAGAAAGAAAAGAAAATGAAGTAACCACCGAGAAAAAAAAGGTGTCGGGTAGTCGCAAGCAGCCAAACTCGATATGAAAATAATTTGAAGGCTGTAGTATATGGCGGGCGTCTTCGACAGAGTTCCTCTACAATTAGTTTCATTTTAGATCAAATCTTTATGACAACCAGAAGGCATACATGCAGTATAGGATTATGCGCTAGGCCGGTACCTTCTGGGAACTTTTCTTTTTCTGTTTAGCCGCGAAGCACGAGCGTTATAATTTGTTTCAAGTTAACGCGAGACAACAATAAGGGAGTCACTATTTTCGTAGTGACCATGCTTTCTGTGATATATCAATAGTTCATTCAAATGAAAACGTAGAAGAGCAACAACTTAGATTCATTAGAATGGCTTCTTAATGTAGTACGTCAGTCGTTCTGTAACAGCAGTGTGTGAGTGCAGTCTGATTCTCTCATAAACTTTATTTTACTTGGTCGGGCATGCAAGTGGATTAAAATGCAACGTGGAAAATCATAACAGATTATTACTGCCAGCTTACACGTTTAAGTAGAAGGTATAGTGTTGTCAGAGAAAATATGAAATCGTTTTCCCCTGTTGGTCGGGAACGAGTATACAGAACGATATTGATAACTGAATCTGCTGACAGCCTCGAATCTTCCGAACATCCTCCGAAAATTGAAGTGGGCACATATATTCTTTTATCCTCTCTTAAGAGATATTAAAAGGAACCCGGTTCTTTGAAGATCAACGTTTTTTCAGTGACGAAAGACATAAAGTGCAAAAAAAAAAAGTTCAGTGAATCTCTTTTTACTCCAACTCGTACTTCGGCATCATAAAAAGTCTGCAACAACCACATTACTATATTTGGACGTAAAGACACAATTAGCAAGACCAGTTGCCAAGACAATTTGATGCCATTTTTGTATGCGCAGAGGTGATACCTTTGTAATTGTCTGACACGTTAAAAGAAAACGGGATATCCTCGTTACAAGCAGTTCTGGTGACGGTAATATAAGGGGCACTTTGCCAAGCTATTTTTTCCCCTTACTATTTTTAACGCTCACTATAGAGTGCGTGGTCACCAACCAAAGTGAGCTCCGACATGTTCCCACCAGCCTTGTGGGAAAATAACACGTGCAAGCAAAGCGATGTTACCACAGGTGTACCCTTGAAAATCAACGAGATAATTCAGCATACAGAAATAATCGTGCATACTCCACCGAAACAGTTTTCCAGTTAGACTGGATTGCTCCTTAAAGCAAGTGCCGCTACACGCTTGTTCTTTGATGATTAAAAAAAAGTGCAATGACAGACTGTGGTGAAAGAGGAAATACATGGGTGATTATCAATCACCCGACTGAAGTTCCCCCTTTTTCAGGATTCCCGTATGTTTTTGATGTGATGCTTTCTTTTTTTTCATTTCCATCGTAGAATCATCGTTCACACTGATATACCAGTATAGGTCAAAGAGGGCTAAAGGCAGCATATATGGTATTACACCGGAAAGTGTAAAAATTATGGCGGGGGACAGTAGTTACTTGTTTTCCCTGTTCTCTCCTGATTTATTTATGTCTTGTGAGGTTGCACTTTCCGTTCTTCAAACTATTCTTTACAGTGTGTGACTACAGCGACAACGAAATGAGGCTGGACTAAAATGGCGCCAGTCGCTTCTAGACTCAGTTCTCACCAACGTTATACAGTAACGTAAGTTCTCGCCACACTATTGTTAAAGCTTTCAGCAAACTAATAAGTATCGCGGTCATCAGCTCGTGCCGATAACTCGTGTCTATCGGCATTACCACAGACTCACACACTGCGAATCCTCCGACGGCACTTTTGTATATCCTGCAAACATAACTTTATTTACGGTCGTTAATACTAAAGCGTCTTTCACGGCATAAAGCATAGCGTGAAGCAAATGTTTGCCTGTATGAGTCATGTGTGTTTATTTTTCGTTTGTGCGTTTGTCTCGAAGTCTCCCGCGGGATTCGTCAAGTCTCGAAATATTTGGCAGTGCTCGAGCGTGCCATTAACCTCGTTGCGAGATTTTGTTTTTATCCTCCGCGGGGACCGAACAGGGCGCGCGCATTTACGTTGAGCGGCGCGCCTTTCAGGGTCTGCAAGGATTGACGCGGCAAGGCCAGGCCCATCAGCGTCTGGCGCTCCCTTTGATCGATAGATGCGAAGTCATGACGGGGGTAGATGGAGAGAGGGAGAGAGAAACCAAATTCATTTAACAATAACAAAACCATAATAAAAGTACCTGACGGCCACTAGAGAACGTAGGCACTGCTTTTTTTTTGCTTTCTTTTACCTCATTCCTCATGGCTAGGTATTTTCTTTCACGTCGACTTCCGCCTCTCTCAGTTTCTTTCTCAGAGTGCTTCTCAGAGGCGGAAAAGTTGTATGCCCGTGTGCTCAGATTCGGGTGCACGTTAAAGAGCCCCAGGTGGTCGAAATTTTCGGAGCCCTCCGCTACGGCGTCACTCATAAATCAGATGGTGGTTTCGGGACGTTAAACCCCACATATCTATCAATCAAATCAGAGTGCTTAGCTAAATAAAGTTCACCCTAATGGCCGTTGTTGAGGAAATGACATCTCCGCAGTATTTATATAGTTTTCTTTAGGAGCGATCTATATAAAAAGAAATAAATAAACACCTTTGCTATTTTTAAGTTGTACTACTGTTTTATGAACTTATCACGTGTGAAAATTCAATTGCAAGATTGCTCATTCACGCTAACTTTGAGTTACTACACTTTTACGCCACGAACTTGTATACCAAGAAGCACTTGTACACCAAGAAGCAACTGGGATAGCGACATTGGCAAAAAAGAGTTTGAATAATGTTTCTCCCCTTCTAGCGGGCCTCCGTACTGCTTTGTGACTGGTCGGTGCGCACACAATCGATAAACATGGACAAAGAAATTCCGACGGCTCGATTTTAACTCTGGCTCTTTCTTACGAAAAACCTATGCATGTGCCAACAAACACGTCACTAGAGTATTGATCCATATGAGGTGGCACTGAACAGGTCTTTTAGAATGTATCGCATGCAATATAACGCATTCACGCTTGGCGCCTTTTAACAGCTCAACCGACGTCGCTGTTTACTGGAAATGACTGCAGAAAAGTTCTTCAGCGCCCGATCAACTGCGATGCTATACAAGCGGACTCCGACGATCGTCGTCAGCTGGTTTCGGCGGAATGTTTTTTAGCGACCAACTAAAGCTGCAACTACGCGTCTCTCATAATCATATGGTTTTGGGACGTTAAACCCCGCAAATCAATCAAAGCTGCAACTACGTTTCGCTTAGTGTGTTGACCGAGTTTATAGTGAAAGAACCATGAGCTTTTTTTCCCTATTTTTTTTCTGTAATCAATCAACGTGAGGGGCACCTAACCTCGGACACGTCACTATACGCTGACGCAGTGATTGACAGCCTCCCAATCCCACGAAGAGAACCTTGAGCGTGATTCTGCGCTGACATTGCTCCTTTATTCGACCAGCGGTGCTATTCGCTTTATTATCAACGTGCGTTTCGTTTAGAAACCCTCATGGTCATTAATCGAGACTGATAAACAAAAATTACCGACCGCCCAGCGGCATCGTCACCGCCCACATATGCCGTACGGCCCGCGTTGCAGGCGAGAGCCGGGCCCTGCGGTTGTAGGCCGCTGCACGCGCAGGGCACGCAAGGTCCACCGGCCACAATGCCCGCGCCTACGCCGGCGGTCCGCGTATGAAGCTGCCCGTGTGGGGGCCAAACATTCGCCGCGTCGTCGCCTTCAGCCGGTGCTCGGCGCACGGTGAATGCTAATTAAAACGCGTGCCGCCCTTTCCTTCTGACGGGCGCCGAAAAAAGAAGAAAAGGCGCGGGATGTGTCAGGACGCCATTCGCCATTTTTATTATTGCCGCTGCAGTTTATAATCCGCGCTCGCGTCCGGCAGGCTCCGCTTTGCCAGACACATCGGGGCGTTGTGGAAAGGAGGACGGGAGAGAGTGGAAGGACAGGGAAAGGGACATAGCTGAGAGACGCAGATACGCAGAGCACCGGTACAGGTAAAAAACAAATAAAATAAAGAAAATGGGCAGCGTATGTTTTCAAAGAAGCGTGCCAGTCGAATTCAAATGAAAAAACATAACCAAAGAGCGTGGTTTGACATTTTGTTTTTTCAGTTCAACTGCGCGGTGGACAAAGACCGACCGCTGGCTGGGCATCTCTTTTGCGCGCCGTGTTCGCATTGCGGAGTGCACCGTGGCCTATTCACGGAGCTCAGCTAGTGGCCACAGGATACGAGGAAGTCGACAGAGCGGCGGACATTCGAATTACGGCTCGTCCGGGGCGACACAAAAGGTCCGATTTAAAACTGAGACGACCGGAAACAAAGGTCGGCGCGCTCGCAGCGTGGATGGACTTGCGATGCTGAATGGGGACTGACCGCCCGGTTAGGTATGCGTATAGTACGCCCCCACGGTGATGCCCTGTTTTGATGCGTGATACGGTAATTTCATTCCCGTGACTACGCGACGACGTCGGTTTGTATCAATCGGGTACAGGTCGAAAGTAAAACGGAGGTGATGCGGAGTGTAATGCTGTATTGGTCCACTCGTGTGACGACGTCAGCTGAATGTTATGGCCTGGCTAATTTTAAGATTTTTCAGAACATCATATGTCACTGTATATTCACACATTCCTATATGTCCCTTCATTATAGCCAGCATCCTTCAAGGCTAGTACTCAAAATAATCGCACGTGTTGAAACCCCTTGATTTTGTTTTGTGTGTCTCGGTGCTTTATTCAGTGCAGCGAAGAGATATCTTCCAAACAAATTCTGAGTAAAAGATGCTTTCATGTGTTCATAAACATTCATCAAGCACCGACATATGGCAATCGGCTCAGTGAAGACATGAGCACTTTCGGAGGCATTGCTGCGTGAAGGCGTACTTGAAACATACGCGAGTAGCATAGCCAACGTTTGGAGAGATTTCATGGCTACTCTTCTCCTTTCTAAAACAAAGCAGGGAAACCGTGATCGAGAAAGGGACTCGACGAGGAGATGCACTCTTCCCATTGTTATTCGCTGCATGTTTAGAGGAGGCACTTAAACGACTAGTTGGAGAGGAAATTAGAATAACGATTATTAGAAAATATCTCGGCAAGTTATGGCTTGCAGATGACATCGGGCTTTCCAGCAGGGATGGCGTCGAATAAACAAATCTTTAGAATACTTAAACCAAGGAAGCGTTAAAGTAGAATTGAAGATTTGGCAATGAATAATCTTACCATGAGACTTGTAGAAGAATGAAGAAGAAAAGATAAGTCAAACGCTAACAGAAGAGCCCACTTATGTTAAAAAGAAGAGCGAAGCGTGCAGCAGACATTTTCAACTCTTCACTGGTAACTTACCGCTGTCATTAAAAGCAGAAAGTGTACAACTTCGAATTTTACCTGTTCTGACATTAAGGGGCAAAAACTTGGAGGACACTGAATAAGTTAAGAAGAGCATAGCGTGCGATGAAATGAAAAAAATTATTAGACTTTAGTGCTAATATACAGGACAGCAGAGTATATTAGGAAACAAACAGGAATGTCCAATATTCTAGTTGATATCAAGGGAAAACAAGAAAAGATGCTTAGGCAGGTCACATCATGGTAAAGCCACATAAGCGATGATCAATTAGAGAGATGTAATTGATGGATACCAAGAGATGGGAAGCATGGTGGAAGACGACAAAAGATTTGATGGAGCGATGAAATTAGGAAATTTGGAGGCAGCAAATGGAATCAGCTCACGCATGACATGGTAGGTTGTATATCAGAGGAGAGGTCTTCATATCGTAGTTGCCATAATATAGGCTGACAACGGGGACGACGAATACGACGATGAGGGTGACGACATAGCGTCGATCAACGATGGACATTTCAATATACTTCCTCAAGCTCGAGCAAACATGCACCCAGCTGTCTCATTGTGGCATTTCATTCGCGTAGTACCAGGAAAATTAAAACTGCTACATGCGACGCATACTTTACTATATGGAATTAACGGCTTATTTTAAAAGTTGCCCAACACACTCTAGCTCACAGTCTGAGAATTTAACGCGAATCCACAAATGGCGCCTATGCAATCATCAATGGAGGACCATATATGGTAGCACAGTTGCCGGACCCAAATCCCGAGGACCCAGCTGCAGCTGGTGAATAGGTCAAGGCTTTCCGAGCTCAAGCTCTAGGCTTCTTGGGATGAAGTGGCCGTCCATTCGCGGGCATGAACAGCCTGGTCAAGGAAATAAAGTGTAATTCTTTCTCTTTAAAAATGTGAATATTGAGTACGACGAGGACATTTAAAGGAAATACATTGTATGACTCTATGCTGCACGGAACTGCAATCACGCCATTAAAAATAAAGGAGAATATGAGATGGTATTCAATGATTGTTAGGGAAGAGTTAAAGAGAAAAGGCGCACTCTAATGTGTGAATGTAGACGTCACGGAAGGGGCCTCCTTGCTCTGCAAGCAGTGCTTCGAAAGGTAAGCGGAGCATGGGATGATACACGGGCAAAAAAAAAAAACAAAATAAAACAAAGTCAAGTGCTGGATACGGCTTCCGGGACAGACGTGGGCCAAATTCGCGGTAGAACGTGTTGAAGCAGCACGATAAAACTTTCCCCCTCTCTTTATCTTTTTCGCCGGCGTTACGATAATCTCGGTGGTGCAGTCGCCCACAGATCGCAGAGCAGCCTTGGAGAGCTGCAGTGCTTGGTAGTGAAACTGCCTTCAGAAAGCGAGGGGGCCTGCATATAAAATCGTAGGACGGCTAGAAAAGAAGGACGCCGTGCCGCAAATAAAAGCCTTTAGGAAAAAGACAAAAGAGGTTGCTGCTATCACATGGAAGCTTTGTTCGCAATATTATGTCGGAGCGCACACGCAGCTGCACATCGCTCTCCGTGCACTTATCTATAACATTTTGCCGCCCCGTCTCCATTTTCTTCTTCTTTGTGTTGCCCTCCCCCCTCCCCTTTTATTCTTTTATTATGCGGGCTATAGCAAATCCAGTCGACTACACTATGGCGGTTGCCTTCAGTGCGCCCCAGCCGTTCGATACCGTCTCAAGGACAGCCCGGCAAAACGGATTCTATATACATTGCTTTTGTTTTTCACTGGGCCTCCCAACTACGTAACGCAATTCACTTCGCTCCCGAAACGAGGAGCAAAAAAAATAATAAACTTGAGCCTGCTGACGCCTGCGCTCTATCTCATTTATTGCGAATCAACTTGCTCTTCGTCCAGAACGCTCGCATGCATAACAGGAGTCGGCGTGGTAACATTACAATCCAGGTCAGACCTTTTTGCTCAATTATTGGTATGGGGAACATATTATCGTGAGTTGTTCACACTACTTCTTCACCAGACGAACGGCACAGAGAAATCTGGGTGTTTTATTTGCTCTTCAATAATTTCTTAGGGGCAAATAAAAAGGTAAAGCAAGTTGCGCAGAAATGTAGCCGGAAGCTGCAAGGATATGCCTGCTCACACAAAAGCATAAAACGCTCGATGGTCGGGGTGATTGATGCCCCTCGCCGAGAACGAGCAGGAAGCGAACGATATCTCGCTCGTGCACTGAGTCGTACATGTTAACGGAAGACATAAACTCTAACTACAGTGGTATATGACCAACAGCGAAAACTTGACGTCTGGTGAAACTCGCACTGCAGCTTCTCCGGCGGGAGGCAGCGGCATAGTGCCCATTACCGCGCCCCACAAGTCCAGGGAAGAAGATTGAGCAGCGACGATTTCTTTCTTTCTTTCTTTCTTTCTTTCTTTCTTTCTTTCTTTTTTCTTTCTTTCTTTCTTTCTTTCTTTCTTTCTTTCTTTCTTTCTTTCTTTTTTTCTTTCTTTCTTTCTTGATTTACATATGGAGCTCATTTTCGCTTGTACAGAGCTTGTGTCACATGAGCCTTTCATGACTGCAAGCTTTCGTAATGGCAGTGGTTTATTGCCGCCATTGAGCTTTGGGTCCTTTTATGTTTTTTTGTTATGCGCTATCCGCGTTCTCAAAAGTTGTCAAAATATCTAAAGCCTCCCCAAGAAAGACGTACGAAAATAGCGGGCCGTAAATTAGTGAGGATAGATGAAAACTTTCTGACAGGGCGTTGACGATCGTACATTTTTCTGTGTTTCGAGGATACGGCTCGCTGATTGTTGAGCTGAGAAAGGGGTCAGAGATGCACCCATTTCTGAAAAGATATCCGAAGTGATTTGTTCAGCGCCATCTTTTGGTCATTTAGCGCAAAAGGTGCCTACATATGAAAATCGCATGGTAATGAATAAATAATTAAAACTGGAGGAAGGAAGACGCCATCATGACACCGTTTCACACGAAGTCTCAACAATATTATCAAATGTGGTTATCGTACATGATTACATACGATTATTCGACCAAACTCCATGAAAAGTTATCATGAAAGTGAAACGACTGCTACATTTACTTTTATTTCAATAAAACTAGAAAGCGAACAACAAACATGATGCCTGGTACACTTTAAAAGATAAAAAAAGAAGTCACTGGCCTACTTAGACAAAAAAAGAGGGGAATAGAGGGATGCATAATCCTTTATATATGTTCCTGCGGTTATAAAGGAACATGCAATATGGAAAATTTTGGAGGGTTGGAAGGGAGATATCAACTTACCCGACCTCATGTCCTCTATTGGCTACGCTAGTGAACCGCCCCCGCCGAACTTGAGCTGCGCACTTTCTAAATTTCTCGTGTGCCCCCGTCTGTATAATGGTGAAGTCGCAAATCGAACGCAAAATAATAATAATAATAATAATAATAATAATAATAATAATAATAATAATAATAATAATAATAATAATAATAATAATAATAATAATAATAATAATAATAATAATCTTCTTTTTCTTTTACTTCTTCTTATTCTTATTACTGTTGTGATAGCAATTATTATGGTCGTGTCCTGCCGTCGCCGTCGCCGTCATGCTCCGTATAAACTCCACATTGACAACATTGCCTAATGCATCGTATTTTCCACACGCTAGTAAAAGCGCGTGAGTTCCGAGGATGAGCGCAGCTAAGGCAGAGGTGAAAAGAGCCGGCCGTCTCCGTCGAACGAAGGGAACATTCGATAGCATCACCCTGCGCGTGAGGCCTGGCTTCGATGTAGTAGACAGGAAGCACCTCGTGAAGGATTGTGAAGAAGCGCCCCCTGAGGGGAAGGGTGGGTGCACATGGTCTGCGTTGCTTCGGCAGCAACTGCAAACTTTGCTCATAAGGGCGTGGGTGCTAGGGGTGTGAGCGCTGGCGTGCTCTCTATCTCCACAGACATCAGGAGGCGGCTCAACTTGCTGGCCTCAAAGCACTTGCTTCGCGTTTACCTAAGTGACAGCACGAAAACTGCTTCGATACCGGAAGTGACCATAGCTCCTTAAACCAGTGTTTTCCTTAGTTACGCGGGATCTGATTCAAAAGAGTTAACTGCCAGCCTAACTTCGTGTGCCATTCCTATTTGTTGCTACCGCATTCCCAATTTTGTACTTGCGGTGAAGCTGCGTTTTTTTTATATGTGCGAACATGAATATCTCGTTTAGAAACTTGTGAAAAGAAGCTTATATGAACGGCACAGGAAAGAATGCACTGCAGAAAGCGCGAAGGCGTCGTCTCTTTCTGAAGCGTGGAATGCCGCCACCGCCTGCAGTGCTTCGCTTTTCTCCGTGCTCAGTTTACTACAATGGCGGTGGTGGCCCACTTCTCCCGTTCCTGACCGGGACCACTGCCGTCGCCTGGGACAATGTAATGATGTAATGCAACGCTCTCGCCCCCTTTTTTGTTCAATTTTTTTTCTCAATCTCCACTGTAAGCCCGACGTGTCTCTGAAACGGTATGCACGCGCACACAGGCTCACGGCATTATGCGTGCCGCCGCTCTCAGAGATTCCTGCTCAAGCGACTGAGAGTGAACTCTCGGCGTTTTATTAGTCCAGACATATCGTGGGCGACAACTGATTTGTTGAACCTTGATGCTCGTTGATATAGAGATTAAATGTTCAAGGCATATCCTTTATGACATTTTCTCTGTATACATCTTGAAGAAATTATAGTTACAAACGCGATACGTTGGTAAATATATTATACTAGCAATTTCGCACAAAGCAATTCTTAGCCATCGCGAACTTTGGTCAAATTGATGTACCATATGCCCAGTCACCACATTTAGGCTCAGGCTTCATGTCTTTCGCATTCATGCTGCAGGTATCGCTTGTTCACTTATTTATATATATATATATATATATATATATATATATATATATATATATATATATATATATATATATATATAAGGCGTATGCATGTGGGAGGTAGTGGCCAGATACTGCACCAGGGTGGCCAATTCTTCTCTGGTGAGGCAGTGCGTCACCGGCGGTGGTTGCCGGTGAGGCCGCAGCCCAGGCCTCTTAATGCAGTTCCATCACCACGCGGATTCTTTTTTTTTATCCGGTTGGGAGCTGCGCGGCACCGGGATTGAAACCACAGACCTTTTGCATGCGAGACGGATGCTCTAACCACTACGCCATTGCCGCACTTAAATTGAGGACGACGCAGCAAGCAATGGAAAGAAAAATGGTAGGTGTAACCTTAAGAGACAAGAAGAGAGCAGAGTGGATTAGGGAACAAACGGGGGTTAAGGATATCATAGTTCAAATCAAGAAGAGGAAATGGACATGGGCCGGGCATGTGGCGCATAGACAGGATAACCGCTTGTCATCAAGGGTAACCGACTGGATGTCAAGAGACGGCAAGTGGGTTAGGGGGAGACAGAAGGTTAGGTGGGCAGATGAGATTAAGAGGTTTGCGGGTATAAATTGGCAGCAGCAAGCACAGGACCGAGTTAACTGGTGGAACATGGGAGAGCTAGGCCTTTGTCCTGCAGTAGACGTAGTGAGGCTGATAATGATGATGATGATGATGACATAAGGCAATCCGCCCACATTATCAACTAGGACAGATCTGTTCGCAAGATGTGAATGATATCAGTATCGCACAGAATCTATAGCATAGCGCACCCCTACGAGACTCCCGCCATTGTTATCCTCGTACAAATGAAAGCCTCGAAGTCGCTAGAGTCAACTATTTGCACGGTTGGGGAAAAGAGTAGGAGCGAAACGGCCTAGCTTACCAACATTACGAACTCCAGTATTTGTATAGGCAGGCTTAAGAATCTCTTCTAAACCTCATGAGGGTGTACAATGTGCTGTCAGCAGCTAGTCATTATTCAAATTAGCAGAATCGGCATGCGCACATGCCTCCGCACATTTTCTTCAAGCACAGCGCCTCTATCTCCTCCGTCCTCTTGTGACGCACGGAACATTCGAGCTCGATGCTACAGCTAAGTCTGAGCGTATAGGAGCTTATAAACCATTGCTGAATTCTTTTTTGCCATTAGCAATTAAATATAAGGCACGGAAGGCCATACTTTCATGAAAGTATAACAGACTTGCAATGATTGACAAAGAAAAGAGAAGAGAAGCAGTGTCGGAAATCAAAATTTAGCGTGCAGTAATCCCATCGCGAGTCAGCATTTCTTCGTATGTACGCTTTCTGAGTATGCCTCGACGCTCGAATTACTGATCCTAATCTCCGAGCACCATTTCGAAAGGACACAGGCAGAACAGCTGCCTGGTCCGGGGAGAACACGCTTCCAACCATCTCGAAGAGCCAGTGGCAAAACAAACAAAGCAAATGAACAAATAAAAACCGAAACGTCGTCAACAAGGTCACCGCTTCTTCTATTTCCTGGCGTTGTTGTGCCTCGCCCAAGTTCCACGTGGTCTTCGCGGCCTGCTGGCACCTGGCAGCTGTTGATGAGTCAACCCTGCACCGGGACGGCGACGGACGCGGACAATCGGGAAAAACCACGTCGCCGGCTCCTCTTGACACAAAAGTCGTTGGCCAAGCTTTTGTCAGCCGCCGAGAGCAACACTCCGAAGCAGCGTCGACCCAGCAGCTGTACGGGGTATTCTGCCTTGCTTGAGTCAACCTGGCTGCATCAGGGAGCGACTTTGCGCATGGGATTCCACGTCATCTCACTGTGGTGCCACGCTGGCGCGTGGGGTCTCCCTCACCAAACAGCGAACTGGGCATGCCTTGCCCCCTTTCCTAGGTTCAGAGGGAGGCGGTGTTTGGCTTTCCCTCTTCGGGGCCGGAGAGGAAGACGACGATCTCATTGGAGTATCCTGCGCATAAATTATCTTTGCAAGGGATCTTGGGAAGGCGGACGATGTATAAAAACGCTAGCGCAGAGGCGCTCGTGTGTGATTCTCTTTTCATGTTGTACCACGCTACCATGTAAATACTGTATATAAACATTTTTTTCTCCTTCTCCGGCTTCTCTACTCGTCCTCTCCAGGGACTCGGATGGCCCGAGTCCGCACCACGCTACACAAAGGCGCAACAGTGGCTGGCAGCTTATGGGATTCGCCTGCGTCGGCTGCATCGAAGTGGTGAGTGCCGCGTGTTTGCTCTTCTTTTCGCCAGACTCGTTAGCGCAGATGGTCGGTAACGTGGTAGGGTGATTGTGGTAAATTTTGATTCGCAGACCAAGAATTGGGTGGCTCGTGGGCAAAATTACCTTAGAAGAGAAACGGTGTGCATATCTAAGATGGAGAAGTTTAAGGTCCAAGAACTCCTCGAAATTTGTCAGGAGCTGAATATTTCGGTCGGCTCGGTTAAAAGAAAACAACAAATTTTGGAGCACTTGGGAAAAGAGGAAGTGAGTTTAGAAGAGGCCATTGAGGCCAGAGAAACCATTTTGGCAAAGAAAGAGGAGCGTGAGCGCTTAGCCCGTGAACAGAGAGAGGAGGAAATAAGGAGGGATCGCGAGGATAAAGAACATGAAATCCGTCTGAAAGAACTGGAGCTTCGTATGTCCGTGGGAAATCGAAATTCAGGGGGTGGAGAATCAAAGATAAAGGATCTAATCCACACCTTCAAGGCGGGTGACGACATTGCATTATACCTCGTGCATTTTGAGCGAGCATGCGAAAATGCAGGGTTTAGTAGGGAGACTTGGCCACAAAAACTGATATGCGTACTACCAGGCGAAGTGTCCGATGTTATCGCAAGAATGAATAAAGAGGACTCCGAGGTGTATGACAGGGTAAAGGCTGCATTGCTACGAAAATGTCGCCTATCGACAGAGGCTTTCCGCCTGCGGTTCAGGCACTCTAAGAGGGGCAACGAATCTCATTCAGACTATGCCTACCAAATTAGAGCCAACTTTGAAGAATGGCTCAAAAGCGCGCAAGTCTATGGCAACCATGACAAGGTCATTGAGTTGATGGTACTTGAGCAGTTTTACCGGGGAATTCCCGAGGAGGTAAGGCTTTGGGTGCAGGATAGGATGAAAGACGTAGACATGAACAGGGCAGCAGAACTCGCCGAAGATTACTGCTCACGCCGTAGTCTCCGCAGTACACCACGAACTTCGGAAAAAAATGAAAAGGTAGAAAGCTGGTCGGGAAACCAGGGACGCAAGAGGTTTGCAAGAAATAACTGGAAACCCGAGAATTCCAAGTTATTAGACAGTCAGCAGGGAAAGGACAGTGAGGGGACTAAGGCGGCACCTTCATCAGGTTCAAAGGCGCCGGGTGACATAGCGCATGCGTTAGAAGCGCGGAAGCCAGTTGTTTGCTACAGCTGCGGAGAAAAGGGCCACATGGCCAGGAGCTGTAAGGGGCACATGGCATTTGCCACAATTCAGGAGTCAGAGGATAGCTTAAAGCTGTTGAAGCCTTACATGAGGACACTCTCAGTGAACGGCCGAATGTGTAGGGTATTGAGGGACTCGGCGGCCACAATGGATGTAGCGCATCCAAGTTGCGTATCTTCCGAAGACTATATAGGAGAGTGTGCCTGGATTCGGCAAGTGGCAGAAAAGCAAAGCGTCTGCCTACCGATAGCGAGGGTTGTAATCGAGGGCCCTTTCGGCCAATTGTGTACGGAAGCAGCAATTTCAGCCAACCTTCCGGAGCACTTCCCTTACCTATTTTCAAATAAGTCTGAGGAAATGTTAAAAACACGTGGAGAATCATTTGCCACCGAAATAGCTTGCATGGCCCTTACCCGTTCGAAGGCGCGCGAGCTGACGCAACAGCTGAGCAGCTCACCCTCTGGGGAACAGACGTCCGAGGGCAGTGTAGGAAAACCTGAGGTAGTTGCGACGGAAAATGAGTCTGCCATGCGAGTTGTCGAGACGGAAACTGGGGCTATGGTCGGCAACAGCGAGGAAATATCTCTAACGCCCGAAAACGAGGACTTGGTGACAGGCTCGGTGTTAACACCCGCGTCCACCAGTTGGTGTCAGCTAGCCAGAACCGACCGTGCAACGCTAGTGGTCGATCAAAAGGCGGATCTCGCACTCTCTATGCTGCTAGATGCCATACATAAGGAAGGTAACTCTAGAAAGAACGTTTCGTTCTACACCCAAAACGAGGTGTTGCATCGCAGGTATGAGAACGCTAAAGGGCGGGTCTACAACCAAGTGGTAGTTCCACTAAAATACCGGCGGAACATTCTCGACCTGGCCCACAGCAACGCCTGGGCGGGCCACTTAGGTATAAAGAAAACGAAAGCTAAGCTGGCTCAGGAGTTCTACTGGCCCGGGTGCTGGAAGGATGTAGAGATGTTTGTCCGTGAATGCGACACTTGTCAGCGGATAGGAAAATCAACAGACAAATGGAAGGCACCAATGAAACTAGTGCCAATAATCACAGAACCCTTCCGTCGGCTCGTGATTGACATCGTGGGGCCTCTGCCTCCATCTAAATCAGGATATCGGTACGTCCTGACCGCGCTGTGCGTTGCCACCAAGTTCCCGGAGGCAATCGCACTGAAAGAGTTGAGTTCAGTATGCGTGGTGGACGCATTGTTGTCTATTTTTTCTCGGGTGGGTTTTCCCTCGGAGATACAGTGTGACAACGGAAGTGTGTTCACAAGCTGCCTTACGACTACATTCCTAGAACGCTGCGGGATAAAAATCGCGCATAGCTCTATTCACCATCCACAGTCGAACCCTGTGGAACGCATGCACTCGGTCATGAAACGCGTTTTGCGAGCTTTGTGCTTTGAGCATAAAAGTGACTGGGAGGGGTGTATACCAGCTGCGATGTTTTCTCTGAGGTCGGCCCCACACGAGAGTACGGGTTTTAGTCCGGCTGAACTTGTCTACGGCAGGAACTTGAGAGGTCCGCTGCACTTGATACGAGAGTCATGGACTGGATATGGGGAGGACCCTAATGTGGTTTCCTATGTACTGGATTTATTGGGGCGACTGGGGACTACACGCGAAGTGGTGGAGAGCAACATGCGCGCAGCACAGGCGCTTTCCAAGGCCCGTTACGATAAGTCAGCTCGAAAGCGAGTCTTTAAAGTGGGCGATGAGGTGATGCTGTTGTGCCCTTCAAGAAAAAACAAGCTGGACGTACAATGGGAGGGACCAGCGACAGTGATGTCAGTGCTTTCAGACACCAACTACGAGGTAAAGTGGGGCCGGAAATGCCCCAAAGTGTATCACAGTAACCTAATGAAACCCTACATGCGACGAAAAGCAGTAGTAAACCTTGCACTCAATGTTCCTGAGGACGAGGGCGCGGAAATCCTTTGTCTTTCCGATGGCACGGTCAGCAGCACATTGTCAGATAGGGTAGACACAGGGAACACCCTAAGTAAGGCTCAAGAGGAAGATTTAGAGCTTTTAGTACAGGAATTCGCTACCGTTTTCTCCGAGAAGCCAGGCAAAACGGATGTGATTAAGCACGACATTGAGCTGACGGTTAACAAGCCGATCAGCTGTAAGCCGTATCGGGTGTCACCTAGACAGAGAGAGATACTAGAGGCCGAAATTCGCCGCATGATCGACCTAGGTGTTATCATCGAAGCAGACAGTGATTTCACCTCGCCTTTGATTTTGGTTGAGATTCCGGGCCGTGATCCAAGGCCATGCGTGGACTATCGCCGCCTGAACTCTGTAACAATCGACCAGACTTACCCTATTCCTAACATTGAAGAGAGGGTAGAGACAGTGTCTAAGGCGAAATACATTTCTACGCTAGACCTTGTTAGGGGGTATTGGCAGGTCCATTTGACAGAGCGCGCGAGTCGATACGCTGCTTTTATCTCACCCCTGGGCACTTTTCGTCCTTTGATGATGAGCTTTGGGCTCAAGAACGCGCCGTATTGTTTCAGCCGCCTGATGGATAAGGTTCTCCACGGGCTCGAGAAATTTGCGCTGCCTTACCTAGACGATGTGGCGATATTTTCGGACAAATGGGAAGACCATGTTGAACACCTTCGGATGGTTTTGGAACGGATCAAAAATGCAGGTCTTACGGTAAAGAGAGAGAAATGTCATTTGGGCTGTGCTGAAGTAAGCTATTTAGGGCACATTGTAGGAAATGGGCGTCGTCGTCCGTCCGAACTCAAGGTAGCCGCGGTGGTCGGTTATCGTCGTCCCAGCACTAAGACCGAGATGAGAGCATTCCTCGGCCTCACAGGTTACTATCAGCATTACGTCCCGAATTACTCCGAGATTGCCAGCCCTTTGACAGATAGTTTACGCAAGACCGAACCTGTGAACATTCAATGGGACTCTAAAAAGGAAGACGCTTTTCAGAAGCTGAAGCACGCATTGAGTGAGAAACCCGTCTTGAGGGCACCGGATTTTGCAAAACCTTTCACTATTCAGTGTGATGCAAGCGAACGCGGTTTAGGAGCAGTGCTATGTCAGACGGACCAGAGTGGAGAGGAGCGGCCGGTTTTGTATTTGAGTCGCAAATTGAGCAGCAGGGAAGAGGCTTATAGCACTTCGGAAAAAGAATGTGCTTGCATTGTTTGGGCCGTACAAAAACTAGGCTGCTATGTTGCTGGCTCTAAGTTTATTATAGAAACTGATCACTCTCCACTAACCTGGTTACACCAAATGTCACCTAAGAATGGTCGTTTGCTCAGATGGAGCATAGCACTGCAGCAGCACAATTTCGAGGTGCGCTACAAGAGAGGTGGCCTTCATACAAATGCAGACGCCCTAAGTCGAGCGTTGTGACTCGTCAAAAGACGCGGAAGGTTTGTTTGATTTTTTTGTTTACCTTTACCTAGTTTATGTGTACTTTTTTTTTTTTCAATGTGTTACAGTGAGGGCATAGAGAAATTTTTTACTGACTCCCTCGTTGTCCCGAGCTCTACAGTTTGCTTGTTTAGCTTGATTATAATGTTATCTCGATTCCAAATGGAATTACGTATGAAAGAGTTACTGGACACTTGTCCCGATTGGTATGCACATTGTTTCCTTGAGCTTAAGTTATTAAGATAAGATGTTTGCTTTGTAAAATCTGAGGCCTGGCGATGAGAGTGGCGTGCACGCGGTGCTTGTCGCATTGTGTGTGGCTGACAAAGGTCGTTTCTTGGAGCTTGTCACCCACTTTTCACCGAAGCGGGGCGCAGAGGCCAGCTCTTGGAGCATTCCAGTTTGACCAGGCCCTTCGAGAAAGCAAGAGCCTTGCCGGAACGTCGCCGACATCGACCCGGCCGAGCTGCATGGAACAACTCGACCTCCCGATGTATCATCTGGCGGCGGGGGTGCTGTTGTGCCTCGCCCAAGTTCCACGTGGTCTTCGCGGCCTGCTGGCACCTGGCAGCTGTTGATGAGTCAACCCTGCACCGGGACGGCGACGGACGCGGACAATCGGGAAAAACCACGTCGCCGGCTCCTCTTGACACAAAAGTCGTTGGCCAAGCTTTTGTCAGCCGCCGAGAGCAACACTCCGAAGCAGCGTCGACCCAGCAGCTGTACGGGGTATTCTGCCTTGCTTGAGTCAACCTGGCTGCATCAGGGAGCGACTTTGCGCATGGGATTCCACGTCATCTCACTGTGGTGCCACGCTGGCGCGTGGGGTCTCCCTCACCAAACAGCGAACTGGGCATGCCTTGCCCCCTTTCCTAGGTTCAGAGGGAGGCGGTGTTTGGCTTTCCCTCTTCGGGGCCGGAGAGGAAGACGACGATCTCATTGGAGTATCCTGCGCATAAATTATCTTTGCAAGGGATCTTGGGAAGGCGGACGATGTATAAAAACGCTAGCGCAGAGGCGCTCGTGTGTGATTCTCTTTTCATGTTGTACCACGCTACCATGTAAATACTGTATATAAACATTTTTTTCTCCTTCTCCGGCTTCTCTACTCGTCCTCTCCGGGGACTCGGATGGCCCGAGTCCGCACCACGCTACACAAAGGCGCAACAGCGTGTTCTTTCCTCTGCGCACTCGATGGTCGACGTGCACAAACGCGTCGCCCGCGCGCCACGACTTTCCACATTTTCGTATAAAGTGGCCATGGTGGTCGCTTCTCTGTTTCACCGACACGATCTTTGTTCGCTCGCACCAGCAAGAAACCCCCCTCTTTTCACCCACACCGTCTCATTACAATGTGATATTGAAGCCTCAATACAGCGGCCATGCATATACTTTCCGAAGCTACAACTTCTTCAGTGCGCAAATGATAACACTTAACCGTGTAAATACATATGTATATACGGGTAAGTTTCGTAGTTAGCGCGCTACAAAAGTTTTTGTTGGGTGCTAGAAGATATGTTGCTTTTACTCTTATGCTATGTCTTGACTTTAATGCTAAGTTGTGTTTTCTAAGTGCTGCACATTTGTTATGCTTGCAAATTTCGGACTGTATATGCTCAATGTTCGCTAGCTCTAAGAGCTAATTAGTTGTCGATGCCTTATTTGTGCGCCGGAATAACCTTACATCATGTCAATAAGTAAAAAGAATCAAGATTGGGAAATGCTAATGAAACTTGACTTTATCGAATGGTCTGCCTCAACATGACCTGATGTGACTGTCATCAATCACCGACGTAAGTGTGGTGTCATGACTCTTTACGAAGTATATGCTCCCGTTGTGCAGCCAGAAGGCGGAGCATCAACGTGTAGCTCATAAAACTATTAAGTGTATACAAGAATGCCGGCCACGCTTACTGTGGCAGCACCCGTGGGCGGAGCCATCCAGCATGCCGTGACTGCATGATGCGTCTATGTTTGTTAGTCACTGAATGAAAAATTGAGCAGAAGAGACAGGTTCTATCCTGTCTCTTCAACCTACAGGCTTCGCGCTGTCCGGAGGTTGTAGGTTCTTTCCATGCCGGTGGCAAATGTGCTTTTTCGTCCGATTCGATTCCGTACCATTCAATATGTATACAGTCAAACGCTACAAATAATATCCCCAATACTGTCCTTGGTTGCATTGTCGGTTTATTTAGGTTGTGTCTAACAAAGGAACAAGTCCTTGGTTTCTTCCCCCTCTTTGGAATTACGGTCGATTATTCAGTGTGCTTCGATTTTTGCCTATACTTTGGGGTGTTTGGAGGCCTTTGATCATGACGTAAAAAGAGAGAGACAGCTTGAAGTTTTACGTCACAACAGCTTTCATACTCTTGCAAAAGATGGCAGTATACGTATATACTACACGTAAACTCGCACAATGCTGCAAATATTGAGCTCAATGACTTATTTTTATCCTTGTTTTCAGGGTCCCTCAGCATGACCAGGAAATGCCGGCGGCGGTGGTGGACACTGCTGCTGGCGCTCCTCTGCCTCACGCCATGCGTGCTCGCAGGTGAGTTACGCTCATGCAGGTCGTACACGGGTTCAGAATAGGGAAAACGAGGAGACTGATGAAAATTTTATTCTTGGTTTTTCCCTAGCTATGTTCTGTTTTATTCCTGTTGGTTTGTAGAGAAAGTTGAAAAAAAATATTTAGGGTGAGCCCCATTTTTCTGGGCAACAACAAATGAGGGAAACAGTGAAGTAGCAATTAAGTAAGTAAATAAGTCCATGAAATTACATTGAAAATAATGTAGATAGTGATGCCGCAATGACTCTTGACGTTCATTCATACGATGTTACCTGAATAATCTGTACGCGTGGTAGCCATTATGTAACCGTTCAAGGGTCCTCGGCGGCCCCATCGTGGTGGTCTATAGTGGCCAAGGTACTCGGCTGCTCACCCGCAGGTCACGGTATCGAATCCCGGTTGCGGCGGCTGCATTTTCGATGGAGGCGAGAATTCTGCAGGCCGGTGTGCTCAGATTTGTGCGCAGGTTTAAAGAATCACAGAGGTCGAAATTTTTGAAGCCCTCCACTACGGCGTCTTTCATAACCATATGGTGGTTTAGGGACGTTAAACCACACATATCAATAAATCAAATCAAGGGCCCTCGGCATAGCAGATGAATAATATATTATTGACACTAAATATACGTAAGTAATTATAGAACCTAACGCATATTTACTGTCAAGTTTAGTCCTCAGTAAAGAGCAAAGAGTCATATTTTTATACGTAAAGGGTGTAAACAACATCACAAATGCTTACCTGACAGAGTGTCTAGAGAAAAAAAGCCTTTTAAGGATATGTTTTGTTGTAGATGACTTACTCCTATACAATCCTTCGAGTCACGTTTTTCTAAGGATAAAGCTTGTCCGAATTTGAACTCTTTTTTCTTCTTTGGCATTCGTCTTTCGAATTCATACTTCGGGCAGTAAAGCAACTAAATAAACTAAAGTCTCACATGTGTGCTCCGTTCCATGCTGCATGAATGAATGAATAAACTTTATTTAAAGTCCGGCAGTTTTCACCGGGCGAGGTGGGGGAAGAGGGGATTAACCCCTGCCCCTTCCCACTCTCCGTCAATTATGATGGTGGTGCCTCTGGTGACCGCTCGAAGTCGTTGCACCCGGGCAGCATCTTCAGCTTGTCGGACGGCTCAAAGCTGGTCGGCCAGATCGTCGCTGGTGAGGGCCGCCTCCCAGCGGCAGTGCAGCAGAAAAAAAAAAATGAATGCCGTGAAGTACTGTTTGGCGCTGTTGTCGCTAACTGACTCGGGGGAAATTAGCTTAGACGGTGGAATGTATCGCTATGAATTGCACAAAGGCATATTAAAGCCTGACGTCGTGGTCACTGGGCTTAATTAATTATATCAGCTAACTTGCACTCCAGTATGGTTAGCAATGTAGGGCTATTCATCTTGTTATCACTTTGTAATGCTGCAGCAAAGGACGAAGACACACAGGGAAGAGACCTTTCAGCCTACCTATCTGTTCTCAAAATAATGAGAGTATGTCAATATTTGTTAGCCAAATGAGTTGTTGTTGGGCAGCAGTTGGCTGCGACACGTCGATTGTAGTCACTATGTGGTCAATGATTAGGTGATACTCAATTCTTAGATGATTTACCCACTACAAGTAACCCTGAGTAATACATGTCGAGCGTGCATTCGCGCTAATGCCACAAAATCAGTGGTGTTTTCGAAAAAAAAAGGAAAATTATAGTGAATTCGGAGATGAAAGATAGGTTACTGGATATCATAAAATATTCATTTTGATATATCAGAACGGAAACAAATGCGGAAAAAGAATTGATCTAGTCCATTATATCGCTACTCTCCTCTACGTCTTCTCCATCGCCGTCAGTGGTCTGAGGACTGGTTAATAGTGTTATACACTGTTTTTTATTTACCAAAGCTGTCCAGCTGGATGGGCGTCAATCTTTTATTTCGGACAACGTCGTTTTCTTGTATCGAGGAAGTAATTATTTCGGTGTTCTATGTTCTTCGTCAAGTCCTCGCTTCACGCACTGGTTCGCATATGCATCGCGGGGCTCATTCGACCGAATCAACAGGAAGAACAATGGCACCAAGTTACGAAATTGCGTCGCACAGCGTGAGGGACAGCCGTCGCGCACCACTGTTTGCCACCTCTCGCCTATAGACCGTGTAAAGAGCCGGCCGCGAGCTTTCCTGGTCTATCTTTAGAGAAGCAAAATTGCCTCGCTGCCAGTAACAGCACCAAAAAAAGATTGAGTAATTCCTCCAGCGCAACACTCCGAGGCATTCTCGGTGTCCAGCTTTTGTTCTTGAGCGCGTGTCTCCCTGCTCCGGCTACAGCGACACGTGAAGAACGAAAAGAATGGCTCAGTAATGGAAACTCTCAGTCGCGTTGCAGTAACGGCACAAGTCAGCACACCGTGTAGTACAGACCTGCAGCGCGGGGCGGAAAAGGGCGGATGGATAGTGTCCCAGTAAAGAAACAATCGATACGTCGCGTAATTATGCCGCGCGCCGCGACACAGCGCCGAGCGGCATTCTCAAGGCGCGCCTCACTTGAGCTTTTGCTATCTTCCGTCCGGCACGGATCCGGCGACAGCTAGCGGGAAGGACCGTTACGGGACGCGATTAGCTTAGGCGACGCGATGAGCGACGGCGGCACCTCCCACGTGTCAGAGACGGCGGTGCACATTTGCGCTGATGTTTCCGGCAACAGCCCCGCGACGCCCGCCACACGAAAAAGGAGATCCAGAAGAAGAAGGCACCGGTCGAGTTTGCGCAAGCAAACCCCAGAGACAAAGAAGCCGCCCGCAGTCATCACCAGAGTCAAGTGGCGGGAGGAACGCCGGAGAGAGGTGGTGGGGGGGGGGGGAGGGCGAGAGGACCCGCCCCGGCGGGGACAATGAGGAAGCCTTTGTTCCGAACGGAGAAGCCCCGCGCGTCGTGAACTTCCTCGTGCGACTCTTGCACTCGTTAAGATGCCGCTCAGACACCTTCCACGGGCGCCCGCGCGACGTTCCTGACGTATGCGGGGCTCTCCCCTCGTGCACGGCCTCTCGGTCTTTGGCCGCGCCGGCCTGAGAAGGTCGTTTCGCTTGGCGCAGTGATGGCGCCCGAGAAGGTAAGTGCGCGCAGTACGCGCACAACGGGACCTGCATCCGGTGCCGCGGAGGAGTGGAAAACGATGTCTGCACGCTCTAGACCACGACCGTAAACGCGGAACCACGACCGTTCATACTGGTGCGATATAGGCCCTGGCGGTACGGCTCGTGTAGCGCCGCCGCTGCTTCGTACTCAGTTTGGCGGTTTAGTAGTTTGATTATTTCACCGCAACAAGGCGAAGAGCACGAAACGAGGAGACGATTATCGTGCTTGTGTCACACCACTCGCAATGTGAATGCCCGCTGTAGAAGGTGGGCAGGAAGTGTAAACAACTGCGCTTGTCGAAACGCTGCCGTTGTCGATATTACGAAAACTTTTGGCACCGGGGAACATCGTGGCTGCTGTCAGCTTTGGCCCCAGTGATTATGACAATGTGTTTAGCATTGCAGAGGTAGAAAAGCTTACTGCACAATGGTTGATGAAATTGTTATACAGTGTGAACATGATCCTAGTGTTCGCATCGCTCTAGTCGAGAGCTCACTTTAATGAAGATTTTTTTGCAAGAGATAACAGACAAGCCTTCTCGTTTCGCATTTCTTCGGAAGGGTGGTTGTTCATATCTAACTGCTGCTGGGAAGAAGCTTCGGAGATTCCACACCCTGCGAACACCTACCATGTGTGCGAAGCTTTGAGTACAATAAAAAAAGAAAAAAAAGACGGTTGCAAGAAGTGCCTGTTTTCGATGACGAACACATCGTTGACTTACACACAGAAGTCCCCGGCCTCGATGGCGCACGTCGTAGAGTAAATATGTGTTTTATTCAGGGCAATATTTTCGAACGATGACTTCCGGTGATGCAACCACCTGGGTAAGATCTCGCGTTTCCTTGTACTGGACGCGTCGAGGTAGACGGCCGAAAGTACTCCTGGCAGGACTTATCGGGCTTGACACGGCGCCAGAAAAGATCTTAGCTAGAGAACTATGGCCCGATTGTGGAGATCGAGAACGCGACGAAACGTCAGACGCCCACGCTGCCCCCGACGTGAGAGCATTTCTACGTAGAGGGTGGTTCTGCCTGCGCTGCGGCAAAGCTGTCATGTTACTGTAGGCGTAATCGGTAGGCATGTTCCATCGTCCACGACACCGGTGATGATAGTGTTTCTCACTGGGTTTCTCAGACTGCACCGCACTGCACCTCAGACTGCACCCCACAAGTAAAGCAACGCAATGCGATTGTACTAACCGGAAAGTTTTTGTCACGAGACCTAGCTCTCTGCACTTATTTGTCAAAGCACACAAGGCACTACAACTTGAGTAATGATCGTGGCTAAAGCAGCAGCAGGTTCTGAGTGTACACGCTGATGCAACAAATGACAGCGATATGACGAATAATAGAGTAGCTTGCAGAGAAAGATTTATTTCGTATACAATGTTGGGTATACTTGAAATAGTTGGCTGACTCCCACTTCGCAAAAGGCATGTGAGAATCCTGTAAAAATGCAAGACCGTATAACCTTTCCGTGTCGCTCTTTCATGGGACTCACTAGTTGCCCTTCATTCAAGCAAATGCGAACGCCCATTATATTCACGGGCTCAGCAAAGGTGATTCATACACGTACCAAAATTGACGTTCAGGTGTAGCACACATTGCTTTTCTACCTGGTGTTTGATAGCTAGATGGTCATGCATCACGTCTCAATCATCGCGCAGTCCACCTTGTGAAAGGGACAGCGGGATCGTATAACGGACGCAGAGTATTTTCACCTATGCATGCATCTGGCATGTTAGACCGAGTATAACATATGAAATAACATATAAGTTCTGAGTACGTGTACATAAAACATACATGCCTCCATACTGCAACAGATGTCCTGCCTAATCTACACGAGGAAGTAGAAGAACGTTTCAGTTGCACGCGCGAACTGCTGTACCGAGGCTGTTTCAAGGACCAGTTGCAGAATGATGCTTAAATTAGCCATACCATATGCGCTCATGAAGAATAATTTTGAACGAGACCATGACATCAGGGGAGAAATTTCGAAATTCCTTTTTACAGATTTGAACAACAAGGAATTGCTCGAATGCATTAAGTTTGTTGAACTGAGCACAGATGCGTGCCACTTAACAGCAGCTGATCAACGTTGGAGTCCATTAACTGCCGTGTTCTTCCATCCCCCTTCATTTATTTTTACTTTATCTAATAATTGATAAGAAAGGTTTGCACAGGTTCCCCAATGTCGCGCAAGGCTGGGTCACAGCAGAGCTTATGGGCCCCTAGGCGGTCCTGGCTTGAAGAGGCTTTTACCCTCTCACCTCTCTCTTTCCCACTCATGCTATGTTATACCAGACCTGGCTAGCTTTCTCTCTTTTTTATATCTTTCTTTTGTATCTTTGTGTTTGTATATGTTTCTTTTTTGTCTATTTCTTTCTCTGTCGGGCCTTTCTTTCTGTCTTTTTTCCTTTTCTCTTTCTTTTTATGTCTCTCTCACACTCTGTAGTTCTCTCGCCTGCTCTATTTCTTCCTTTTCTTTGTGTGTATCTCTCTCTTTTTCTCCCTGTACTCGTTTTTCCCTTCTCCTATCTCTCCTTCTTGCACTCACATCAGGTCTTCCTCACACTCACTTCCCTTTCCCACCACTACACTATACACTATACAGCGCTATGCAATGCTCTGCTAGCGTGCCTGGATAGAAGACGGCTGGTCAGGACGCTCTGCTTCGGGTCGTAGGTACGCGGATCCGAATCTGTCTCGCCATATATTTTTTTCGCCAAGAATTTATCTTCCTCTTTCTCTTTCTTTCTCTTTTATCTTTGCTTTGTTATCTCTCTCGGTAGTCGTTCTCTTGTTCATCAAATTTATTCCATCTTACGCCGGACAAGCCGGCGTACGTATGAGGGCTAAGCAGAAGAAGACGAAGAACGTACGTATGCCACTTCGTCATGATGATAATTGTCTGTATATCGCGAACGGCAAACCTCTAGCGTAAGAGCTCTGCAGTAATAAGTGAAGGAGTTTCTGTCGACATTTCATGGCGATGGCTACCCCTTTTCACTTCGCTGCTAGGAAAAAGAAATGTAATTAAGAAAATATTATAGTACTGCGTTTCTACAGTCTAATTAAAAACTAATAACAGCGCCTTCTGCAATTTACTTGGCTTCATTAACTGTTTACTTTACATGGTTGATTGCAATATGCTTTCCCAAGTTGAAAAAAAAAAAAGAAACGATAGAAGTTTCGGCAGAAGGCCGAAGCAATGAATGCGCTTAGGTTGTATACGAGGGACTATTAATCAGCTGCCAGTTAGTAATAAGTTCACGTGGTACGTGACGCCAAACAGGCTCATAAAGAGTGTGCCACACTCGCCGCCATGGCTACTAGTGGCGCTGACTGACACTCCGACGTTTAAATTGACATAGATACCCAATAAAGTGGCTGGGGGGATAGCTGTCGTGGTAGAGCATCGAACGCGTTATTCGAAGGTCACAGGTTTGGATCCTGCCCACGGCAAGTTATCTTTTCATCTTTTCACCCACTTTTCTTTCTTATAATTTACATTACATTTGGCCTAATAACTTCCCCTATACCTTCCTTGGCATTATGTTATGGTCTGTTAGATGTCGTGTATATATATATATATATATATATATATATATATATATATATATATATATATATATTGTAAGATGGCGTCGAGTACGCTCAAGACTCTCCTTTATTGACCCGAGTATGAGCCCCACAACCTAAACTTGACTGGTGATGATGAGTATGTACAGATGAAAAGATGGGACGCATAAATAATGCTCACACTTATTTTCCCCGCGCACTTGAGCGGCCGGCCCGGCCGAGACTTAGGCGGGAAAGGTACGGCGCACAAAGGGTTTAAGACGTGAAACGTGGACTATCTCGGAGGCACGGTAACGACGGTCCGAGGAACCCTCGACGGGAGTGACAAGGTAATTGACAGGAGATGTTCGTTCACAAACAACGTAAGGTCCTAGAAAGCGAGACTGAAACTTTTCACACAATCCGGGTGTGCGAACAGGCGTCCAAAGTAGTACTTCATCTCCAGGACGGAAGGTGACGTCTCGACGAAAGCTGTCATAGCGTTGCTTGCGGTCTTGTTGACTGGCCTCCGTGTTGAGTTGAGCACGTTGCCGGGCCTCAGCAAGCCTGGAGACGAAATGTTCTGGCGTAGTCGTCGACGTTTTTGTCATTGTATTGAAGAAAGAGGCGTCAATGGTGAATGTCGGCGCACGACCATAGACGAGGAAGAAAGGTGAATACCCGGTGGTTCGTTGAACAGCGGTGTTGTGTGCAAATGTTACGAACGGCAAGATATTGTCCCAATTATCGTGGTTCGGTCCGATGTACATGGATATCATGTCGATTAGAGTCCGGTGGAATCGCTCTGTCAGCCCATTTGTCTGCGGGTGGTAAGCGGATGTGGTCTTATGAACTGTGCCACAAGTTTTTAGAATTTCGTCCAGAATTGTCGATATGAAGGCCTTTCCTCGGTCACTCAACAACGTGCGAGGTGCACCATGACGCAACACAATGGCTTCTAAAAAGAAGGCGGCAACGTCTGAGGCGGAGCTAGTGCGTAGAGGAGCGGTCTCCGCGTATCGTGTGAGGTGGTCGACGGCTGTGACGCTCCAGCGGTGGCCCGCTGGCGTTACGGGAAGTGGCCCGACGAGGTCTATTCCGACAACGGCAAAAGGTGTGTCGGGACATGGAATGGGTTGTAATAAGCCAGCAGGAGCTGAAGTTGGTCGTTTCCGGCGTTGACAAAGTGGGCAAGAAGCGATATAATTAGCCACAAAGGTAGAAAGACCAGGCCAGAAGAAACGGCTCCTAACGCGGTTGTAGGTCTTTTGAAATCCCAAGTGTCCAGCTGATGGTTCGTCGTGCAATGCTTCGAGAACTTGTTTTCGCAGCGAGCGGGGAAGTACTGGCACCCACCGATGCCCATCCGCATTGTAAGTATAGTGCTGCAGGACATTGTTCTCTAGCTTGAACAGCCGTAGCTGACGACGTAGTCTGGCATTAGGTGGAGAAGGCGAACCATTCAAGTATCCGATGATGCGGTTACAGTAGGGGTCGTCACGTTGGTACGCGGCAAACTGGGCGCTGTTGTTTAAAGGTAGCGACCCAGCAACTGCCAGGGGTGATAACGTGAGTGAAGAGGAAGCCGCTTGATCACCTGAGGGGCATTCAGGATGCGTGGTTGGAGGTGAAAGTGGCAGAGGGCAGCGAGAGAGAGCGTCAGCATCCTGATGCTGTTTGCCGGATCTGTACACAACGTCAAAAGTGTACTCTTGCAAACGCAATATCCAGCGACCGAGGCGCCCAGACAAATTCTTCAGCGAGGACAACCAGCATAGGGCATGGTGGTCGGTAACCACAGTGAAGTGGCGTCCATACAGATAAGGTCGAAATTTCTGGATGGCCCAAACGACAGCGAGACATTCCTGCTCTGTTATCGAGTAGTTCTGCTCTGCAGGTGTTAGTGCGCGGCTGGCATACGCAACTACTCTCTCACGTGAAGTGTCGTCGCACTGGAGGAGGACAGCACCGATTCCGTGGCCGCTGGCATCTGTGTGCAGGAAAGTGGGTGCACTCTCATCGAAGTGACGGAGGACGGGGTCTGATGTCAAAGCACGCTTAAGGGCTTGGAAAGCACACTCGCACTCGTCAGTCCACGTGAAATCCGTCCCTGACGTCAGAAGCTTGTGTAACGGCCCCGCAATGGCAGCAAAGTGACGGATGAAGCGGCGGAAGTAAGACGCCAGGCCCATGAAACTTCGCAATTGTTTTTGATTGCGCGGACATGGAAAACTAATTACGGCAGCAACCTTGTCGGGGTCGGGTCGAACGCCGTCTTTGCTCACAAGGTGACCCAATACTTTGATGCTTGTGCTGGCGAAGTGGCACTTTTTTGTATTGAGCTGTAGGCCAGCGTTCGAAATGCACGTTAGAACTTCGTCCAATCGCTTAAGGTGCTGAGAAAAAGTAGATGAATAAATGACGATGTCGTCTAAATAACATAAACAGGTTTTCCATTTGAGACCACGTAAGACGGTATCTATCATGCGCTCGAATGTTGCTGGAGCGTTGCATAAGCCAAAGGGCATGACGTTAAATTCGTAAAGCCCGTCAGGCGTCGCAAACGCTGTTTTCTCCTTGTCGGCTTCGCGCATAGGTATTTGCCAATATCCGCATCGGAGGTCGAGGCTGGAGAAATATTCTGCGCCTTGTAGGGAGTCCAGGGCATCATCTATGCGTGGCAACGGATATACGTCTTTTTTCGTGATCTTATTGAGCGCTCTGTAATCAACACAAAAGCGGACAGAGCCATCCTTTTTCCGGACCAACACCACAGGAGACGACCAGGAGCTGGATGAAGGTCGAATAATATCCCGTTTGAGCATGTCGGCGACGTTCTCCTCAATGATTTGCCGTTCTGCCGAAGAGAGACGGTATGGGCGGCGGCGTACAATGGAGCTGCCTTCGGTTTCGATGCTGTGCTCTGCAACGGAGGTGCGGCCCAGAACTTTGCAATGTACATCAAACGAAAGGCTGTGCTTTTGGAGAAGGTCTAAGAGGTCTCTCTTTTGCTCGGCAGTGAGGTGAGGACTTATGGTGTCATTTAAGGTAACAGTGGTAGCCTTGATATCAGTAGTAGCAGACAAAGGCGGTGATTCTGCGTGAAGGGGAACCAGCGAAAAGGGCTCACTGTCAGCGAAGCAGCTCACAGCAGTGCCCTGGGGCAGCATCACTGGCGAAGAAGTTGGATTCAAGGCGGTGACCAATGCTTTACCGTCGTTAAACCGCACAAGGCCGGGTGCTATGGTAAGCCCTGCAGGTTTGGAGCGAACTGATGGAGCTATGAACACGTCACCATTAACTATAGTATCCGAAGCGATCGTTAGAAGTTGTTCATCTCCTGGCGAAATGAAACAATCAGTGGCAGCAACGAAACGGAAGCTGTATGGATCGACCTCCGATGAACTCTCAGTAGCTGACATTTGAATGACTCGCTGACGACACGATATGAAAGCTGATGCCGAAGAAAGGAAGTCCCATCCTAAAATTACTGTGTGAGTGCACAAAGGAAGTACAAGAAACTGAATGTGGTGAAGGATGCCATCTATGAAAACGCGGACTGTGCAAACACTTGAAGGCTGAATAGGGACTCCATCTGCGCAACGAAGGGGAGGGCCATCGTAGGGCGTCCTAACTTTCTTCAAGCGGGTACAAAAGTCTGCACGAATTACGGAAAGTGATGCGCCTGTGTCCACCAGTGCCTCTGTCTGTATACCTTCAACATACACCAATAAAACATTCGATGGGCGGTCCGGAGGAGTTTGACGCAGTTCGAAAGATGCAGCTTTCCCTCCCGAAGCTGCACTGTTCAGTTTTCCAGTTGGCGGTCGGGAATTGAAGTAGAAGGTCGGAGAGGAGAAGAGGAACGCCGCATCGGTGAAGGTGAGCGACGACGTGAGAACCGGGAACTGCCAACTGGGTCAAAGTTCTGTGGAGACGGCGACCGACGTGTGCTGTTCGGATACAGCCGACGATAGGGTGGGCCAGTCGCGTAGAAGTCGTCCCGTTCAAGGTTATCGTAGCTTCGTCGTTCGTCTTGCTGACCGCGTCGGCAAAACCTTGAAATATGACCACGGATGCCGCAATAAAAGCAAGTCGGTCGCGAACTGCGCCAGGCGTTGTAAGGCTGGGAAGATGGTCGCGGTGCGAGTGAGTTGAGCGAACCATGCACTTTGGGCGCTGGTAGCTGCATTGGGCTTTGCTGGGGTGCAGGTGTCCTAGCAGCAACCTGAGCATACGTTGGCATGGCCACAGGATATGAGCTCGGGACAGGTGTGACAGTCATCGAGGCCAGGCTCTGGTGGGGCGCAGGCGTCGTTGCAGCAACGTGAGCATAACTGGGCATGGGATGTGAACTCGGAGCTGGTGTACTAGTCATCAAGGCCAGTTCCTCCCTCACGACGTCCCGTAAACTAGTAGCAGGTGGCGTCGTTCGAATGTCAAGGTGGCGAGGTGAAGCCTTTGCATAAAGTTCCTCGCGGATGATACAGCGGATCAGTGCACGCAGCTCTGTTGTATCATGACTTGAGCTCAGATCAGACATATCAGGTTGTACCCGAGTGGTCTGAAGCTCCTCAAGGCGCTGACAGGTAGCGACAACATCGGCTACGGTTTGGGGATTTTGCACCACAAGCGTGTTAAAAGCGACAGTCGTAATTCCTTTTAGCAGGTGGCGCACACGGTCGTTTTCCGCCATATCGTTGTCGATGCGGCGGCAAAGGGCTAGAACATCTTCGATGTAAGAAGTGTAAGACTCGCCAGGGCGTTGAACACGTGCAACAAGCCTCTTTTTGGCGATATCCGAGCGCACTGACGGGTTGGCAAAAATTTGGCGGAGCTGACGTGTAAAGGCGGGCCATGTCGGAAAATCTGTGGCGTGGTTGAAAAACCACGTTTTTGCGACGCCGCTCAAGTAGAATGCCACGTGGGTGAGTTTTGCAGGCTCAACCCAGTTGTTGATAACACTCACGCGGTCATACTCCTCGAGCCAGTCTTCAACGTCTTCACCCGGAAGTCCTGCGAACAGCGGAGGATCCTTTTGAGGGCTGGTGACCAGGTGAGAAGGGTTTCTTGGCGGTGGGAGCGGTGGCGAAGCTGGCACGCTGGACTGGGCGGCTTGCGACATTACCGGACCCAGGTCGTTTAAGCGGCGGCCTGAACGGAGCTCCAGGGATGTATTCTAGAAGACGCTGGGGTGTCCGAGAACGCGAGAGGACGCAGGAACCGGGCAGCACTCTCCACCACTTGTAAGATGGCGTCGAGTACACTCAAGACTCTCCTTTATTGACCCGAGTATGAGCCCCACAACCTAAACTTGACTGGTGATGATGAGTATGTACAGATGAAAAGATGGGACGCATAAATAATGCTCACAATATATATATATATATATATATATATATATATATATATATATATATATATATATATATATATATATATATATATATATATATATATATATATATATATATATATATATATTCCTTGTTTTGAGACAATATTGCTGAAATCTAACAGACAATAATGCCAAGGAAAGTATAGGGCAGGTTATTAGACCAAATTGTAAGGTAAGTGTAAAGAAAGAAAAGTGGGTGAAAAGATAACTTGCCGTGGGCAGGAACCGAAGCTGCGACCTTCGAATAACGCTTTCGATGCTCTACCACTGGAATACCATGGCGGCTATCCTCCCAGCCACTTTTTTGGGTATATATGTGAACTTAAACGTGGGAGTGTCAGTCAGCGCCATCTGTAGCCATGGCGGCTAGTGTGGCACACTCTTTCATGAGCCTGTACGGCGTCACGTAGCATGTGAACTTATTATGAGCTGGCAGCTGACCAATAGTCGCTCGTATACAACCAAAGGCACCAAGTCTGCCTTTACGAGATCCTCGGTAATGAATAAGGAAAAAAAGTGGATACTTAAGGGCTAGTTTTTCCGTGTTTTGAGACAATATTAATGAAATATAACAAAAATAATGCCACAGAAAGTATAGGGGAGGTTATTAGGTAAATGTGAAGAAAGAAAAGTGGGTGAAAAGATAAATTGCCGTGGGCAGGAACCGAACCTGCGATCTTCGAATAACGTGCACGTTATTCAAAGCATTTTTCCTACACGCGAAGCGTGTAGGAAAAAGTATTTCAGCTACACCGAAGAAAAACCTGGTATATACGCAGGGTTCTTCTACTACTTCTTCTTTTCTTGTTCTGTACATACCCGGTTTCAGTTCCCTATGCCATGTAGGGAACAGTGTTTCAGCTCCGATAACGATATCGGGTATTCCTTGGGCTAAGCGTTGTCTCCTTCATTTTTGGTGCACCAATGAGCAGTAGTGGGATCTGCCCGATTTTCGTGGTACATACCAGTTTTTAGAATGGACCGTCACTACACGATACACTGGGACGACAGAAGATGTTGACACGCCGAAACCCTAAGCTGTTTCGGCACGTCATGGACAAATCATGATTGCGTCATACATTTCGTAGACCTTGTGTCGTCATGGTGCCGCGATAGGATGACACCGTCACATGAAATTAACTTCATGTTGGACCGTTACTATATGACGCACTGATATGACAGAAGATAACGACAAGCCAAGACCCGAAGGTGCTTATCACCTAAAACATTGTGCCACTAATCGAGTAAAATCGGCCTTTTTTTTGTGCCAAGACATTCATCGTTATCTATCTTGCGTTTCTTTCCTTGCGTTATAGCCGCGCGCGTGGTACTTTCAGGTCACGAACGACATGCGCGTTATCAGCCTGACATAGCATTTTTGATAAGAAAGTGGCTAGCGCCGAGTTTTCAAAAAAAAAAAAAGCGCAGGCAAGCCGGATGACAATTATTCTAGTGGGAGAAAAAGACACCCACTTTACTCGACCATTTTTAGAGTGTAAAGTTAGATACAACTTAAAGAAGGCCGCGGCATTTCCTCCTCAAAGGCGCACGCACAGGCCTGCACCAATGGGCGCGTACTCTTGAATGACGTCCCGAGCAAGACTTCCGGTGGTCTCGCCTTTGCTGAACATTGGCGAGTGTGTGAGAGAAATTATTTTTAGTCGCACAGGCGATCGGCTGCCGCACTACGGTCTTATTGGCAGAGGCTCTCCAAACCTAATGTCAGTTTGACTATACATACGAAACATATTATGTATTAGATAGCGCAGTCCAACCGCGGGCGTCCGCGTGGCCTAATGGATAAGGCGTCTGACTTCGGATCAGAAGATTGCAGGTTCGAGTCCTGTCGCGGACGACGTTTTTTTTTTTTCAATTTGAATGACCCAGCAGTACCATGTCTGTGGATATATATTGCTGCGAGAGTGTGCCATTGTTTTGGTTTACAGGTCTAACATGAGTTTGGAAGCTTTCTTTGCACCAGATGGCTTGGTAAACTTCGCCTTCTTTTCAATCGGTACGCAGACTAACACAAACTCATTGAATTCGTCTGAGTTCTCTTGTACAACAGATTTAATTCATTCAAGTCCAGTTTACTCGAATTGCCTAATACTTCTGTATTATATTTTGTTTGCGTTGTAATTGAGGAGAAGCAATTCGTAAATTTCGAAGACGACGACGCGAAGTTTGACCGCGACAGAGCTCGTGCTGTTCGCTGACGCCATTCTCAGTGCTCTCCTGCAGTTATGCTCAATAACTAAGCCATATTACAATGAATTTTTCATCGGTGTTATAATCTAGCTGGTATTTTGGAATTTTGAACGTGACACCTTTATAATAAAACAGTCCCGTGGTTTTGTTTGCTCCTACCCTACTTCTAACGCGAAAAATGACACCTTAAAGAGGCTCTTAAACACTTTTTTGAGCATGGACAGAAAACGCTGTCGATCGGTAGTAGGGGGTCGCGAAAACACGCGAGCCAAATAATATAGCGCAGCACGCGGCCTAGAATTTACAATACATTTCCGATGGAGGCGGAAATGTTGTGGGCCCGTGTACTCAGATTTCGGTGCACGTTAAAGAACCCCAGGTGGTCGAAATTTCCGGAGCCCTCCACTACGGCGTCTCTCATAATCATATGGTGGTTTTGGGACGTTAAACCCCACATATCAATCAATTAGAATTTACAACAAATTTTTAGTCAAACTTTCTCTTCTCTCGACAAATGACGGTAGACGCTCAAAAATCACTCGTAGAAGGCCATCTATGAGCCATTAGCTGATTTGAACATAGCACGCTCAGTCATTGCAGGAATCGCTGCGAAAGGCTGCGACTTGTCCATGCGTGTGCGTGCGATCACACTGGAAAAGCTACGTATTCAAAGGAAAAAAAAAAAAACAGTGCTCAAGGTCCAGAGGTACGCGTGACGTTTTTTTTTGCGCGTGCCATTTCTTTTTGTTTAGTTTCTAGCGCTTTCATCGAAACGAGAAAATAGAGAAGGTGTTTGCAGCCTGCGACAAATCTTTGTAACTCCGCTCCTACTGGACGAATTCTTAAAATTTTGCAGCGTTGAATTCGTAAGGCGACAAATTATTCTAGTGAATTCATCCCATGGTTACTTGAAAAAGTGTTTAAGCAGCATCTCGGGTAGGGCAAGTTGGCGGGTGTTCATCGTAGAATATTTGACAGCGCAACGGGTTAGATACGAAGATTGATTGATACGTGGGGTTTAACGTCCCGAAACCACTATATGATTATGAGAGACGCCGTAGTGGAGGGCTCCGGAAATTTCGACCACCTGGGGTTCTTTAACGTGCACCCAAATCTGAGTACATGGGCCTACAACATTTCCGCCTCCATCGGAAATGCAGCCACCGCGGCCGGGATTTGAACCCGCGACCTGCGGGTCAGCAGCCGAGTACCTTAGCCACTAGAGTTAGATACGAACAGAAGTGACGACATGAGACGTAAAGTTGACCAAATCTTTACTATCGTGCACCATCGGCAGTTTTCCTATGTATATCTTTTCTATATGACTGAATCAAGTTCGAAAAACGATATGGACATGTTCATACTCACAAGGCACATGTGCTCACAACAATGTTTTTGAAACTTCGCTCTAATATATGACGCTGACATACAAAAAAAAAAAACTGGCTGATGTGCTCGATAAATAAAAGTTTGGCCGGCTGTACGTCAGAACAGTACGTGACGACATAAGACGCTGACAAGCCGAGACCCTATAAAAACTGCTTCACCACGTCATCAACACGTCATAATTGCGTCGCTGATTTCGTCCACCTTGTGTCGTGATGGTGCCATGATAGGATTACGTCATCACATGAAGTTAACTTTATGTTGTACCGTTACTACATGACACGCCGGTACGACTGAAGATGCCGACAAGACTAGCCCCGAAGGTGCTTCGCACATAAAACATTGTAACTTATAGTCATATACAACTTTAGAAGTCCGCGGCATTCATTTCCTCCTCAAAGGCGGGTGCACACAAGACTGTACTAATGGTCGCGCACTCCAGACTCACGTCATGAGCCGGACTGTCGTTGGCCTCGTCTTCGTGGTACATTGCGAGTGTATGAGAGAAACAATTTTTTCGGTCGCAGAGGCGAGCGGCTGCTGCGCTGTGGTCGTTTGGGCGGAGGGCTTGCGGACTTAGTATGTGACTATACGTATGAAACATGTATCGGTTCTGGATAGCACTACCTCTTCGCAAGCGTCCGCGAGGCGTAATAGATAAGGCTTCTGACTTCGGATCAGAAGATCGCAGGTTGGAATTCTGTCGCGGTCAACTCTTCTTTTTTTTTTTAAATTTATATGACCCTAACAGTACAATCCATGTCTGTAGACATATATTTCTGCAAGAGTGCAGAGACTTTTCGTATTACACGGTTGTAGCATAGATGCTTGGAGGCGTCCTTTGAATCAGATGGCCCTGCAAGCTTCACCTCCAGCGCTGTGTTCTTTTCTTCTGTTTGTTTGTGACCCGTTGCGATGTCTATTATTCTGTGATGGTAGCTTAAGATGCAAAGTGTTGTGCCGCTAAGCTGGAGGGCCTGGCTTGAATTCCTGGTGGCCACAGCGTTCTCATTTCGATAGGACCAAATGAACACTCGTGTGCTCAGACTTACTTGAGAAAAATTACATTTAGTATTATGTGCGCGTTAAGGAACCAAACGTCGCCAAAATTACTGGAGCCCTCCTGTTTTATTAAACATAATATCTAGAGACTTGGAACCCCAACAGATTTTATTATAAGAATATTTCAACGAGCTCTCCGTGGCGACTGCTAACGTCGCCACGGCGACGTTATGCCCGTGATGAGCTGGCTGATTCACGCGCTCGACGTAAGATTTGGGACATATTTACAATGACAGACCATAATAGACCAGTAATGCTGGTACAAAAATGAAAATTTTTAGTGTATTACGCTCCCATTACTTCTCCTTCTTCTTTTTTCTTTAGTCAGAAAGAAAGTAGGCGTTTGACATTTGTTTCTAAATCGGAAGCCAAAGTTTCTCTTTAAGATTATGATTGAACTTACTTATCAGGTTTCGCTTTTCTTATTGACTACCTGAAAGAGAAATGACTATCACCGAATGTCGAGCGTCCACTGGCCGGATTACCGAGCGAGTAGTACATTGAGAAATAATATGCGTGGGACAACTTTACTGCATGAGCCTCCGATTTGGAATTGCGTCAGCTCAATCTCGTTTCCCGTTTTCAATACAGTTCAATAGGTTTAATACGCTACGTGCTCACATCCGCCTCAAGCCAATATGTCGTTATTCTTGCGTGATATGCCCGAACCACTGCTGCCCAAGGCTACAATAAGTGGGTGAGCGGGGTAGGAGGAGGGCGGAATTCCGGTAGCTGAAAGTTACTAAAGATGAGGACAACCCCGCAAAAGAACTTACTCATTGAGACTTCATTCTTTTCGGTTCTTTGTCTAATAATGCCCTCAAGGACATATAATACGGGCAGCGCGGCTATGTGAATCAGAATTTCGGGTAATGGTGGAGAGTCATCCTTTTATACGCAAAAGTCCTCATCAAAGGTCCTTTCCGGATGGACACTCACGGAAGGAGCTCTAGCCGGAGGGGCGTACGTGAGTCTTCGCCGGGCGTTCCTTCACAGATGGCTGACCTCAACAAGCGCCTCGCGAAGACAACGTTCTCGGCCGATTGACTTCTCGCGTCGACACAAAAGTCGGCAGAGGAAGCACCGCGTAGTTCCCGCTTTCGCAACGGCACCGCGGTGACGGCGACCCTTTCAGACCTTTCAGTCAACGCCGGCCGTGGCTTTCTGGGAAGCCTTTCTCCGAGCGGCTTCCTGTCCTTTGAGGCGTGCTTATTTTTTCGAACGGAAGCTCCTGCTGTAGCGCGCGTCTCGAAGAAGGTAGCCCCGTGGCGCGTGGATGCTATGATGGTGCGTCCGGCTCTGTCGAAGCGTCGCTAATGTAGTTGTGAGCCAGTCGAGCGAAAGACGCGGAGCGAAGTTGCGGGACCCTTCCCAAAGCAGCACGCGAGAAAATCATGACACAGAAGGCAACGCAAAGACGAAAAAAGAAAAAGAAAGGAGGCAGCACAAAACACATGTTCTGCATGGAAACGTACGCTACCTTGTGAGGAGTCATTGCGGACGATAATAAAAATAAAAATAAAGCCCGTTGAAGACGTTTAGCGACAATGGCTTTTCTTCTTTTGCTTCGGCAGGCCGTTAACGTTCGCTTGAGTAGACGTGTGACCAACACTCATCTGCTTTTCTCTCAATGCCAATGAACGGCCTCTCGTTAAGGAAAAAAAATACAGTATGAAGGACTGATACGTGGCCTCGCAAGGAGATGGCTATTGGGTGACTATGGTCAGCCTAGGACAACTGGACCATTATTTTCTGTCTGCGAGGTGACGTGGACGAGCAGCTTCACAGACGGCTGACTCCGAGATCCAAACAAATAAAGAGAACAGGACAAATATAACGAAGAAGAATGACAGTGACACTTTACACGTGTGCGTAATGCCACTGATACGGCCTATATCCCCCCCCCCCCACTACTTTTTTTGTGGTATAAACGTGAAATTGTTTTGTTTGTATATGTAAAGAATATTAGAGAACGAGTGAGTTGATATGTCTAAGCTCAGCAGAAGCATCATCATACTGAACCCCACTCATAGTAACCCGATGCTTATGAAATGCGGAGCATTTCTTAGCGAACTTCGGCGACTTAGATCGTATCTATCTATCTATCTATGCTTATAAAATGCGGAGCATTTCTTAGCGAACTTCGGCGACTTAGATCGTATCTATCTATCTATCTATCTATCTATCTATCTATCTATCTATCTATCTATCTATCTATCTATCTATCTATCTATCTATCTATCTATCTATCTATCTATCTATCTATCTATCTATCTATCTATCTATCTATCTACCTATCTATCTATCTATCTATCTATCTATCTATCTATCTATCTATCTATCTATCTATCTATCTATCTATCTATCTATCTATCTATCTATCTATCTATCTATCTATCTATCTATCTATCTATCTATTTGTCTATCTGTCTGTCTGTCTGTATGTCTATCTATCTATCTATCTATCTATCTATCTATCTATCTATCTATCTATCTATCTATCTATCTATCTATCTATCTATCTATCTATCTATCTATCTATCTATCTGTCTGTCTGTCTATCTATCTATCTATCTATCTATCTATCTATCTATCTATCTATCTATCTATCTATCTATCTATCTATCTATCTATCTATCTATCTGTCTGTCTGTCTGTCTGTCTGTCTGTCTGTCTGTCTGTCTGTCTGTCTGTCTGTCTGTCCGTCCGTCTGTCCGTCTGTCTATCTATCTGTCTGTCTGTCTGTCTGTCTTTCTGTCTGTCTATCTATCTATCTATCTATCTATCTATCTATCTATCTATCTATCTATCTATCTATCTATCTATCTATCTATCTATCTATCTATCTATCTATCTATCTATCTATCTATCTATCTATCTATCTATCTATCTATCTATCGAGCGACCTACGGCATTTGGCTCTCCTGGTCGTTTCGATTATGGGATCTATACCAAAATTTGTATGGCATAATATCACTGTATGATAAACATAAGTGAATAGTCATAACATAAAAATCATCACATGTATGTAATTAATGTCATGATTTACATGTCATGGTCTTGCTGCTCTTGCGGTTGTTTCGTTCACTTGACTTATTGCAAAGCTGGTATGGTATGACATGACTGCATGGCGAACATAAGTGACAGGCCGTAACGTGGAAATCATGGCATACATTTCACTACACGCGGTCGTTTCGCTGGCGTCACATATACCAAATTTGCTACTACGTGACGCAAATGGATGACGAATGTATATGAGTAGTGCAATCCTGACAATCATAAAATGCGTGTCACGTAAGAACATGACTACATGCCATGCTCATGATTCATTCGGGGCAGTTTCGCTAGCTTCCCATATAACAAATTCGGTATTACGTGACGCGAATAGATGACGAAGACAAATGATACGTCCAAGCATGATAATCATGACATTCGTGTCATGTAAAACATAGCTACATGGTATGCTCTTGGTGCGCCCACGGCCGTTTCACTATCTTCACATATGCCAAATTTGGTGTTACGGGACGTGAATGGACTACAGAGGTGAATGACACGTCCAGACGTAATAATCATGACATGCGTGTCATGTAAAATCAACGCTTCTTCTAGAAGATGCCTGCTCCATGAGAAGAAAAACAGCTGCCACACCCTTTTTCTTCTTCATTTTGGAAATGTTCTCGGTCGCTAGCGTCACCTGTGGCGGACGGTGCAACAACGCAACACTTTGCATAGCCTCCGAAACATGGTGCACAGTTGCAGATCTCGAACAACTCTCGACTGACGCGCTTCTATGGGCCGCAGATGAAGAACGCTTAACTGGTGCCGCCCGCTGCCGTGATAATAGTCTCGGTCGCGAGCGCCACCGCACGGCACTTGCTCAAAACTGAAGGAGGCCAACTCCGCTGGGAGCGCGAGCCATTCCCCAGGCATTGTTTAGATGAGGCGTTGGTAAAACATGACTACATGCTATGCTGAGAGCGCACTCGCGGCTGTTTCGCTAGCTTCACGTATACCAAATTTGGTATTACGTGACGTGAATGGACGATGAACACAAATTCCAGGTGCAAACATGATAATTATGGCATGCATGTCATGTACGACATGATTTACATGTCACGCTCATGGTGCGCTTGCAGCCGATTCTCTAGCTTGATATACACCTTAGTCGGCATCGAGCGTCGTGAGCGTATGAGGGACACGAATTACAGGTCCCGATATGCGAATCATTTCATGCGTGTCATGTATGGCCTGTTTAGTCGTAACGTTGTGCTGATTTTGAAGTGACATATCAACTTTCCTCATTAGTGCTTCACATATCATCGATTCCCACTACGTGGGATCCGCCAATTTTCATCAGACGAGTATGCCATGCTGAACCGCGTTGATCAAAATCCTTCAACTTCACTAAAATAAAGCTAAATACAAGCTAATACCTGATTGATAAAATAATCATTATTTGTTTGTCGTGCAGAAGTATTTACGTGAAGGCCATAAGGAGTGAAGCAGCTGTTGACATACTGCATAATTGAACAGCCAGGAATACGGCCTCGACAAACTGTTTAACTGAGCTGTCACTCGCGGGTTCACAGAAAACTATGGAGACACTTTTGGTCAGATTTACTGTGTTTGTCTTATGCGTGATTCATCAGATCTACACCATAGTGTCGAAGGTTAGTTTTGGTAGTATCCTGGACTCGTAAGATCTTTCGCACATATCGTGTCTTGGAACTGCCAATATAAGGTACCTTATAGAAGGTACCATATACAAGGTACTCTATTCAGTGAAATCTGCTGGATGCCGGCTCGGAAGACCTTCAATTGAACAGTCGAAGTACTGTCATCGCAAAAGGAATAACTATTCGAGGTGCACATATAGATTTTTTCGTGTCATATAGACTTTATAAATGCAGTCCTCAGGCAGAAAAAGCGTTGCACAAATTCCTTTTTTCATTCTTCTTTTTTTTTTACTATATCTTGCGGGATAGACCGTTTCGCGTCCAGCATAAATTCAGGTGCATTAATGTAAGTTTTAGATGTTTCACTACCCAATGAAACCATCGCGCGATGACTGAGCCTTTAAATTCTGCGCCATGTGGTCACATTATCAGGTAAATTTACGAAAGAATTGATGCTGTATTGGAAAGGAGTTGATGCTATGAACTATTACGTCCCGTCACTTGCAACTTGGCAAGACTGTGCAACCTGACATCGGGAGATCGGTGAATTGTGTTCTAGGGGAAATAAATAAATAAATAGGAAAATAAATAAATAAATGAATAAATAAATATTGTTATTCGTGTACGTCAAACACCGTTGCTTTGTATTTGAAAGAAGCGAGAGCTCCTGCAGATCTCGTATGGTATGAGCATATCTAAGAGACATCGCAATATTATTAATTATTTATCTATGTTTTGCTGTGCACTTGCTATAGGCTATGTTGCTCTTCTTCTTTCAGGATCTCTAATATGCATGTATAATTTCAAGTGGCTAAAAAATGCTGAGATCACTGTATTGCTGTATCGTGTGCATTAAATAACAAGTGGGCGAAAACCTGCTCTGCTAATAATTTGTAATCATTTCATACCGAGACTCTCAACTCTACGCTTTTCTTATAAACTTATTTCATGAGCGCACATGCATGCCCGAAATGACTCAGCGGTGCGTTTCCTGCGGAGTGCCACTGATGTGGTCCGAACGCCGCTGCGATCGTAAGGTTGTTACGCTGCACAGCTGCTCACATGTAAGAGTGTTCCCTTCCGGCAGCTGCAGCTGCGTTTCTGTCAAGGTAAAATGGTACAGAGGCCCGCATATTGTGCGACGTTAGTGCACGTTAAGTGACAGATGGCAGATCATCCCCAGTTCTCCGGTACGATGTGTGCCCCGCCGCGGTGGCCTAGTGGCTGAGGTGCTCGGCTACTGACCCGCAGGTCGCGGGATGAAATCCCGGCTGTGGCGGCTGCATTTTCAATGGAGGCGAAAATCTGTGGGCCAGTGTGCTCAGATTTGAGTGCACGTTAAAAAAAACCCAGGTGGTCGGAATTTCCAGAGCCCTCTACAACGGCATCTCTCATAATCGTATGGTGTTCTGGGGACGTTAAACCCCCCATATTATATCATCAACCAGTACGGCGTGCCTCATACTAATACCGCGGTTTTAGCACGTAAAACCAAAGAAATGTTTCTAATGAGGTCCCCATTTTTGTATTGGTTTCGAATAGTTCAGAAACGCTTGCTACGCTGACGAAGCAGCGGGACTTGAAGTTCGCAGATGTTTGTGCGAGAGATATAAGGTGAATTGTTATAGGTGTCCCAGTATCATGTTGAAGAACTGTTCAGTGTCTACTGGATGAGCATATTCTTGGGGCGAAATCAACCGACAGATGCCTGTAAATTTCGTACTAACAGGCTTCGGATGAAGCTAAGGAATAAATTTTAACATTACTGAAAACATTTTAATATTTTCCAGGTGGTCTGTTTGCGATAATGAACAAGAACACTTGATGCGACTTTGAGATATGACCACCATCACCGCCATCACCAGCAACAGCACCACCACCACCACGACAACAACAACTATTGTCCATACAATGCTCATTTGATATTTTCTCCATTTCCTTGCTTTGCGATGGTGAATAAGTACCTGAACAATAATTTGTTTTCTTTTACTTTATTTTTCTTGCAGTATGCGAAGTGGAAGGCGGCGGAACAGTGGTCATAATGGATATTCAAGAGAGCCGAGGAAATCGTAAGTGCGCCATGCCCGAATACTCCATGTAGACAAGTCGCATCTTATATTGAGCTATAATGACCTCTTTCTACGCAATCATTCACTCGGGTTCTCGTCGTTTCCTTATAAACAGTCGTTTGTTTCTTTTTTTTTGGTTGCACCAGAAAGTTAACGTAAAACACACGATTATGTAAAAATTTTGCTTAATGTCTGCAAACTGCGTCAAATATATAGTATACTTCAAGCTGTTTGCGAGAGAGAAAAATGTAAAATACTTCGAGAACGTAGTGAAATATTGCCAAAAATACCAAACAAAATGCCTATAGACATTGCAAGAAGCTTCGAATAAGTTTTTTATCAGTACGTTGGTATGGTTCGACCACGACCTGATGGGCTAACATGGGCCCTTCTTGCTTGTTCGCTGTAACACAGCATTGAAGGAGCTGTTCACGGTGGCAAGCTGACATTCTATGTACGTTTATAACACCTAAAACATCCTCTAGAGACGGTCATTGTTGTAGAAGGCTTCCTTATGTTACAGTGTCTCCACAATATGTAACCACAACAGTGTTAGTTGAAACATTTCGCGCTGAAGGACAGAAGAATGTCGGCGTATTCAAGATAAGGCTAGTCCTATGTCACATCGGTGTTCATTTTGCGAGCTTTTGTCGCCGAAATGGTGACGAAGCTTTGTCGTCAGTGGTCGTGCGTCATGGTGCATTCCTTGGGTTAACGTTTTGTTTTGTCGCGATGCCTAAGCCGGCCTCGGAAGCACGTAATTGAGACGTGCTCCGCTAGGAGCCGCAACGATCATACCAGTTGACAAGAAAACCGTCTGTCCTTTCAGTACACTTTAAAACTTATTTTTATATAATTTTATGAGTTGATTGGCCAATATTTTCAGTATAATTATGCTTCTTATATCTTATGTATATCCAATATAACTTTAGCCTGAATCGGAACCATCGACTTCGTACCAGTTTCACTTTTGTTAGAGGGCCTGTTCTGAATATTCGTAACAGTGGAAGTAAGTGCGTGATCGGACGTGCTTGGAAGAAAAGGAAGTGAGCCTCTCGGATTATTTCCGTTCTTAATTTGTTTATTATTTTTTGTTCTTTATTTGTGTATTGATTTCTTTTTTTGCATAATTTTTTTGTAATATGCTGGTATGCAATAGTGCAGTTATCATCCATAGGCTACTATACGTTTTTTGGCTGATCCCCCAGAGTGGGGGGTATGTGCCACCGTTTCCAGGTTACAAAGAAACAAACAGACAAACAAACATACAGAAAGGTTCTCTCAGAAGGAAGGAAGGAAGGAAAAAAGAAGGAAGGAAGATAGAAAAAAAATTGTAAACACGGACTGTTGAATCAACCGCTATTCATTCGATATTATATCATCATCGTAAAAATATCTTTGGAGACTGGGAGGTTCAGCAAAATGTTGTAGGCTAAAAGTAGAATTCATCATAATTAACGCTTCATTATGACCACATATGCAACCGCTATTAGCGCTTAAAAATGATAATAAATCAAGAGTATGATCCACACGACTCTTGGCCGATCTCCCTTAGTGGATAGATGCGAATCACCCAAGGAGCTCCATCATCACTGAAGATTATTGATCTATTCTAAGAATAAATTTGTTTCTTTATTTAAATAATTGTATGCATTAAATCAGCGCCACACTTTCCTAGGTTATTGGTAATCTTTGTATTATATCTCCATTATTCTAAATCTGAACAATAATTTTTAAAACCACTCGATTCTTGGCCAATGCCCCATAGTGGGTATGCGCCAGGATCAATGGGTGAACAAGATTAAGAACAAGCTGATGTTTCGACAAGCCAGTTGGTTTCAGTTACACCCTGTGTTCATGAATACTTCATCTCTTCAAGCTTCCATCTTCCCCTGAACTCGTTGCTCGTGCCACTATAAACATTGGCCGTTCGTGAAACAATCGACTGCAGCCTCTGGGTAAAACCAGCAGTCACTTCATGCGGTTGATGCACGTTCAGTGCGCGTGCCGAAAAGCGCGTCCGTGCATGGCACCCATTAGGCAGTGTCGGTGTTTCAGAGACAGACCAGGAGACGCAGCCGCGGGAACTTCCCGTCGTGGGTGACATACAGGACATCGAGCTGAGCATTCAGTCGGCCACATACGACGTCTTCCAGCTACTTGGTAAACGTCTCATTCTCAAGAGGCCACTCGACAGAGACGTAAGTGTTTGAACCTTCGTTCTTCCGTTATCGAAACCACAACAGGCTAACTGGAAAACATGCCGAAAGCGCCGGAAAAGAGAAAAAAGCGCATGGCAATGATACTGTTCATTCATCGGTGCCTGCAAATGCAGTGCTCCTGGGTGGTGTACACATGAGTACTTTTTCAAGATTTGGTGCTGCTCAAGACAATTTAATGTTGGTAACCACTGATTAACGCTCGCCATTATTATCGCTTCTAAACGAAATCGTTTGACTATATAGTAGACAACAGCGGAAAAAAATGTACGTATGAAGAAAGAATGTGGTATTATACTAGATCGGGGAAACTCGAAAATGACCCAGATGATTGCGTTCTGGAGATAAGTCACATGTGTGCATGATTGAAAGGCGCCTTATATTGTGCATATCATATACATATCGACAGTATCACGGCACGTTATGGAACGTAGCTCTGACAGCAGCAATGCTGGCGAAGTAGTAGGAACCGCGAAGTGTACCAGAGTAGGTTACTGGCGCCCCAACGATAAGAGCCAATCACTGACGCTTACGAAACGGCGATGATGCTACGCAATGCCAGTTCAAAGGAACCTCGCCTTTTATTCGAATTGTTCAGCGGGGGTACGACGGTGCTGGCATTGTGTTAAACACTCTTCTTCACTACTCCCAAATGGCATATTTCTGGAAAGATCTGAGCATAATCAGTTTCGCTTATATATTGTTCTGCTAAAAAAAGTCAGATGGAGGGTCTCTGAGACTTGCTTAATGCCGCTATATCTTTTCCCTGTACGTTTTCTAAACTATAGTTCATGGAAATGTGTCCATGCGCTTTAATTGACAAGCGGATCGAACGCCAAAGTCGGCTGATTACGGCGGGTCACCACCCCGTGCGTCATATATATGCGCGTTAAACCTGCTCCGAAAAAGACGAGTTTTTAAAAATAATTCAGATAAATTAAGGAAAAAGGAATAGTTCGTAGCAAAAAATAAAAGAGCTATATGTCATAGAGAAATTTGCGGCAGAATGCAGGAAGAGTTCCCTACACAAGTCATATGGTGAAGCTAACTTCCGCCTGCAGCTCAACACATATGAAGAAATGATCGCACAGATTGCGGAAATGCGTTCATAAGCCATATATGTAAATACGAGCATGTAACGAATCACTGAGCTCGTCTTGCCAAAAGGTGACAGCTGCGGTTCAAGGTGGCAATATTTCTAGGCTTGCGATAATATTTGTGAGTTGTGCGTTTGGTTATCAGTTTTTTTATCAGTTCTTCGTTAGCTGAGTATTGCTTTCAATAAGGAAAGCAGCATAGTTGCTCTGAACTGGCCGTTTTTCTTCTTGTGCTTAGCGTCACGCTCGTTCCCCCGCTGCAAACTGTCGCAACACTTCGCTTCGAAGAAAAGGACCCGTATTGAGTTCGCGTGAAAAAGTATAGCGCAACTTTCCTTCGATCCAGCCTTTCAGTACACATATAGCTGTGTCTCGTAGTGTGTAGAGTATACAATGCAGTATTATGCAAAGTACAAAAAATCAATTCCCTGTCGCCTTTGTCTTTGGCTGGTCGCACGAGTTTCGCAATTAGCCGCGCTTACGGTGAATGCCTTCAAGCTGTGGGGTTGCTTATGTTCGCCACCGTTTTACGTTCGCGTTCTCACACGTATCATGGCTGATTTACGGCACTCGGGTGGTTCGCTGGTAATTGGCCGAGAGTGTGGTGCTCTGTGTCTCGCAACTTTTCCTTCACGTCGCGTAATGGCTAACGATAGTTTTGCGAAATACAAGAGGACAAAGAAAAGTTTCGACGCGATAAGGCTGCTGATGCAGCGTGAGAAGAGAAAAAAAAAAACAAGAGCGAAACAATAGAATCTGGTGGTTTAGGGATCACTGTCGACTAATATTCGTTAGTGTTCCATGTAGCCAACACATCACAAGGACGTTAGTACTAATTAGGTAAGACAGTTAACTGTTTATACGTTCGTCTTACTAGCGAAGAGTAAGTTATACACGTCCGGACAAAGAACATAATCTCGCAGGAAAGACCTTAGAATAGTCTGCTGCAGTGTTTTCTCTATTTGTTGCAGGCTGACGACTTGGCGTCTATACGGCTTCAGGTGCTTTGCCAGGCCCGATTAGGCAGAGTACAGGTAAGCGAATGGGTAATCTATTTCTGTTTCAGCAGCGCGAAGTGTGAGAATGTATTCTGTCCGTTAATCATTTCTGCAATTATGTCTAAATGAAGTATACTTTCCCAACTTCAGATTATTTCATTACAGCGTTGTTGAATGTGTGAGCTCTCGCGTAACTGATGGTGGCGAACGTAGCACTGCAGCAGTAAGCTTCGCTGCATTGTGGAACCAGGAGGAAAACAAAGCCCTATCTAAAAATTGATTTGTCTAAGCACGTTTGCGGGAGGGGGGTGTTGATAGAGGGAAAGTTTAACGTGAAGTGTGTACTATGGTGCACACACATTTACGACGCAATTATATGCGCAATTAGTTTTTATAACATGCATACTCATCTTACAGATTGAAGTACAGAAAACTTTAATATTGTTGCATTTGTGTTTTGCGGCTAATCGATAATGTCCTCCTCACTCTCTGTCGGGAGCAGCCTTTTTCGCAGCGAGCCATCCAGGTTTTGGTGCGAGTCAACGATGTCAACGACAACCCACCGCTCTTCAGGCGTCCCCACTACGAAACCAAAGTCTCAGAGGTACTGCGCCAGTTTCTCGACGACATATGATTTTCCGCAGCGGCGAACGGGCGCGGCCATTGTTTATCACGTGATCGTAACTGGCCCTGGTTCAGGGAAGTGGCTATGGACGTATTATACAAGCTGGTTGCATCGAGGCGTACGTAAGTCATATGCTTGCGCAGCAAAACGTAGTTCTTGCTTACAGAACATGCGACTCGCTTGCCCCCGCAGCTGCAACCAGCTCGCGCTGCCCGGCCAGTCATAATCACGTGATCAAACATGGCCGCATACGTACCTTAGAAGTGTGGCAGCTTGGGCTAGTTGGTATAGCATGACGATAGTTATAGCGCGTGAACAAAACGACGACACAGAGACAAGAAGTGTCTTTCGTGTCCTTCTTGTCTTTGTGTCGTCGTTTTGTTCTCGCGCCATAACTATCGTCACGCATACGTACGCCGTTGTCGAATATTTTCGATACGTGCATGGTAAATGTTCGTAGTCTTTTTCATTGGACTGTATTTACGTGATGAAACGGCTGTCGATTTGCGCATAATAACACTTCGCACGTTGGCACTCACCGCTTTTGCAAGACTCGACATCAGCATCGAGGGAGACGTAGATTAAGGTACTAGAAGAATAATGTATATTTTATTTATTGCGGACTGCATAAGTATTGACGCCGAGCAAGGAAGAGATAATAAAGAAGGTTGATAATGCGGGAAATACGATGTGACGCCAACAGTGTAGCCGTTCACCAGGCAGTCGATGCAAGGAAGGTGCTATTCATACAATATATGCATTGACTGACAATGGTGCCAGGTAAACTTTTTTTTGATAAAGGTTTCTTTGTTAACACGGGAAGGAGTAAGTTTTATTCCCCATCGTGATTTGTATCACGCAAGACAGCAATTACCGTGAATTCTATGCTTCTTAATGCATGGGTGGTGCCACGCACTCGATATATGTTCGCACTCAAGGACAGATTATGATCGATTTTCTCTGCTGTTAAACTGAAGGGACGAGTAGTGGCACGAGGAATAGGATAAGTTGTGCGTTATGCTCGCCTGACAGCTTTTCTTTAACTATAGAAGCTAGCTATATAATAGTTAAAATGATAACCACTTTTCATATTGTAATGCGAGAATAAAACAAAAGTAAAACAATAGACCGTGCACTGGGAAATGCCCTCGCAACGCACGCTACCAAGATTGCTCACAGAAATAACAAGGACATTATGTGTTCCAGACACCGGAGCTCAAGCTATAGTTAAAAAACCACACGAAAAAGTCACCGAAGTCGTTCGATCATGCGCGCTTCAAAAAGTGGCGTCGTTGTTTATCGGCACTATGCGCAGACACCTTCCCATATTGAAGCAGTCCGAACAGATCTCGAAACATTACTTTGTTTTCACTTCAATCGGTGGCGTGTTTCCTAGCAACAATCTTGTCTTACCATGCGCTACTCCGTCTAAAGTTTCACTCTATAGAGTATTCAAAGATCCCACCCTTTGTTACTATATATAGAACCTTTCAGCAAAGCCAGCGACTGTCGACAATGATTGTTGAGAAGAGGCTGGCCTCATGGAAGTTGCCTAAACGTAGAGTTCGATCTCTCCAGCTAAGCTGCGATTTCCTCAGGGCATATTCTACTATAGGCACAGTTGGAAAGACATCCACAGTCACTTAGGGGACAACGCGATCTAGCCGGTTCGGGAGCGCATACGACCGCAGAGAACATCTCATTCATAATGGGGTAAAACAGAAGACATGGTCGTGACTTGTGCGCCCGGTAGTGTACGCGTGGTATCCAAGTGTACGAGCGGGGTTTATAAAGAAAGCGTTTACTAATAATGCTGTAGCATTAACGAAGAATGAGCTTTAACAGCCAAGTTTCATCTATCTGTAATGGAGGTATTCCTGGCTTTGAAAGAGCTTGCAAATTTAGTGCTATGAAGGCTGCCGACAATCACATCCGTAACTCACAGCTACGAAAAGGAGGTGATTCGCAGCCATTTTTGTTCGCTTCGGCCACCGCCACAAGAGTTCCGAGTCCTGAAGGGGTTTAACTTTCATGAAGTGAACCTCCACTTATAGTGTACAAACAGCATGAACTGGTGTTTAAAAACAAACCAGAATTATTTGCGTTTTGTTCAAAAGTGCGTAGAAAAAAGGGAAGTATAGCACTTTTCTCTTTGTCCACGCAACAGGCATTCGTTCCGTCTGTTGCATATTCTAATTGCTGGGTGCCACAGAATTGGCGGACTGACCCTAACATGTCCTTAAATGAAAGAGACGCACTGCACGGACAATCGCTCATTAAGACTGCGAGGGTAACGTCGCGCGCAACGGATACCTCCACCAAAACATCAACCTTAATAACCCAATGCGTGTTTCACGCTGTAGTGAACAGTTCTTCTGCTGACTTCATTCGTGTTTGGGATCTCCGCTACACCTTGTTCTTTCAAAGGGAGTAAGCGCCACGTGTTGATTACATTGAAGAAGAAGATAGCTGTAATGTGCCAAAAAAAAAGAGGCTATTTATGACTCAAAAATAACGTTTACGTTCTTATCACATATGAAGTGAGCTCTGCGTGTAGCCTACCACGCCCAGGCATTTATACGCCGTAAAACAATCACGTAGCAAAAGAATGTGACGATTTGGTGAACAGGCACACCGTATAGTGTTCGTTTAAGAAATCATTTTAAATTTTTAACCAGGTGGAGTTATTAAAAGGTTATACCTACATCTAAGCATACGAGCGTATCAGCATTACATATTTATTCAAAATGGGGCTACCACAGTCCGCGTTGAACCCTCAGCTTAGGTTCGCGGCGCTTAACCAGTGAGCTACCGATACAGCAAACACTCACTGTACTGAGGGTCTTTTATGCCTGACGTCCTGCCTTCAATGCGTACATGAAAACTGGAAAGATGTGCTTGTTTGCCAGCAGTGCTCAGCTGTAATGTTTTCTTTCTGTCCGTCTTCTCTCTTTTTGTTGTACCCATCGCGGCGGCAGCTGGCTCCTGTGGGAACGACGATATTTCGTGATCTAGCCACAATGGACATGGACACGGGAACCAATGGGCTTGTCGAGTACACCACAGTCCCGGGAGATGGCAGCGACGTGAGTGGACTTCGCATTGTCTGTTGAATGCCTTTTGTGAACGAGGAGGTCGTTTGTTTCTATTCCCTTTCTCATCCGCTGTGTCGTTTGTTCAAGGGACGCACATCGCATATCAATGTATTATTGTCAACGGGAGATGTCTTATCAGCTTGCTGCTTTTATATTTATATTTTGTGTTGTACTCGAACACATACAGCCGGAACTGTGAGAAAAGAGAATATTTATGAAGCAGAACGAACACTTGTTCTCCCTGTGTGCGTCTCGGGCTCCTATGTTTTGAATTTCATTCATACATTTATTTGTCTTGCTTTTTCTTCGCACAGAACGACGGGTACGACTATTTTGCCATTGACTTACCTTACCAAGGACTAGTGACAGTAGCGAAGCCGCTGGACTACGAGAGAGCCAAGTACTACCACTTGGTAATCAAAGCGACGGTGAGTAATTTTATAACCGCATATTGAATGAACTGTATGCTATAAGTAAGGTACTATAAATATCGAGAGGTACTTTTTCTGCCTGATTATTCCACGTGGCTCACATTCTGTTGTGTTACTGCGATATAACACAATGAAACCAAGACACAACAAATCCATACAAGGTATAAGGCATTCCAAAGGTCTCCGACTGAGCTGAACTTGCAGACCACAAACAGTCTACCGCAAGTGCCAGGAACGTATCCGGGCTGATTTCTAGTATTACAAGTCGTGACGCTGATTCTGTAATATAGCTTTTCTTGCATTGGTTAGGTTAATCATAATTATATGGTGGTTTTGGAACATTAAATTGTACATACAAATGGATCAATATATGGTTAGGTTATAACGTGTAGGCTAACACATGGTGACCGCATCAGGAGCCTCGAAAAAAAAAAAGACTGCTGGAGGACAGCCACGTCCATGTAGCCCAGTAACATACTTATTAGAAAAAATATACGCATTTGGGATGGAGGCAATTATCTGCGGGCCGGTGTCGGCCGCGTGTTTGAGACCCATGGTATAAGGAATATATTATTAGTAGTCTTAGCTGTAGGTCAGTAATTATGGCCTAATTGCAATGGACTCGAATCGAACGAAAAAAAGAAAACTTGCAGCTGGTGGGCACCAAACCGACGACCTTCTGGTAACAAAAATAGTAGATTCGTGATGCTGGCAAACAGGCGTGTTGTGCGATGGTCGTTGTGGCTACGAGGAGCGCAGGCTAGCGCTCCAAGTATCAGGCGGGCATAGATATTTACCCAATATTATGGACGGACTGAAGGACTGCCACAGTGGAAAAATTGGTCGAACATCAGATGTGGTATCCCAAAGTTGTATGTTCGGTCCGTACCTTCCGCAGCATGTTTTCGTATACTCTGCCTTCTTTCCATATATACGGCAATATGGTGGTTTTGGCACGTTAAAACTCAACAATTATTATATTAATCATCATTATGTTTACAATTTCCGAATGAGCAGACTTAACCCCTTAACTCCTTTGGATGAGCAGAGCTCGTCCTTCCCTAGCTGTCAACAAACTGCTTTGGACAAGCAGAACTCGTCCTAGAGAAATACTTACTCCCCTCTAGCATTCAGGTGGAGAAGCGTGCATTTACAGCTTACATGGCGTGTAATCCACTAGATGGCAGCATTTGCTCAATGATACAGTTTTTTCTTGTGCCAGAAGCGTGGTTTTTGTATGGAAAGACGGCGTGTGGTGGCGCTGAGCCATGCATAGCTGGCCCGTGAACACTATAAAAATAAAAAGACGCTAGTCGTTTTCGTCATCTTCTTGAAGTGATAATGATTCCAGTACGAATATTTATCTTGCGTCCGGAACTGAAGACAGCGACGACGGTGAACTGAGCAGCTCCTCCGGTGATGATGAAGATAGCTCAGACGCAGACATTGTGAGTGCCCGTCAGTGAAGCCGCTTTGAGTTTTTTCGCGTTTTGAAGTTTTCATCACAGCTGCAAAGCTTCCCGAGTGAAATACCGCAAGGATGCTTAGCCTACACAAGTGAAGAAAGATGTTGCGTCTGTAAATGTTATATTTATAGATTTTTAAGTTTTATTAGAAGGAGGTAGCTGGATTCCTATGTATGTTCAGAAATGAAGTTTATTCCCTTGATTTGACTAATTACGTGGTGAAAATAGAAAATAGTTTTTCAACATTGACAACTACTTTTTAGTACAGTCCGATTCAAAATCAGCCATAAAAAATAAGCATTTTCTGACCGGAAATTAAAAAAAAAAGAGCAGTTATGGGGTTAAATGGTAACAGGTCCTTATTTGCCCGTGATGGGTAGGACCAACACATGTGACGTTAAAAAAATTCGAGCCTTAGTTCTAAAAACTGTGAAACCAGACCTTGTCCTTGTCGGCTAAAATAATCTAAAATCTTAGTCACCGAGTCCTGGTCGGCAGAGCCTAAAGATAATAAAAAACAAAAAATATCATCGACGTACCTAAAAGCCTTTACAACGTTCCTCAAGCTAAAACCTTTGCTTAAAGAGCAATGGGCGTTTGCTAAAAAATATCTACAAGGAGAGGAGCCAGACAGAAACCGATACATATGCCATTACGCTGCAAATAGGCTCATAATTAGAAACGATAAAAGTGAAGTTACGATAAAACTCTAAATGTCTCAAGAAATTGCTAGAAAAAAAAACCGACACAATTCTGGAAAGACACAGCCCCATAGCCCTCGATACATTATTGCACTGAAGACATAGGTTCATGCTCAGAATATGAAATAAAAAAATCTTCTATGTCCACTGAGAAACGATACCCCACTTTAGTTTTTCCGCACAAGAGCTGCACTACATCATCTGTACTTTTCGTACGATAGGGGTCATTCTACACTAGCGACTTTGATTTCTTCGGTAAAAACAGGCTAACATTGTGTTGCCAGCACCCCGATTCACTGACGATGGTTCTAAAAGGTACTTTTGGCGTATGGGTCTTGGCCGTGAAAAACACTTTCAATGGATTACCTCTGTTCTCTGTGCTTTTCGCAAGTGACATTAATTCCGATTTTTCACGAAACTCTACAAACTTTGTTTTCACTCGAACCTCCCGCTTCCCAACACGAACAAAGTTTTTTGTCACAGCCTGCAACACGAGGTCGTTAGCTTTCAGAAAGGACCGAACGTGCGCCGAACACTAACATCTGAATCCTGGGTGGGCCTTTTGGCACTGACTTGTCTAAACTTACACCCTTTAATAGGCATTGATCGCGGGACTCTTGCTTCGCATTAGCAGCGATATTTCTATTTATTGCAATCAGACAATGCGCAGGAACATGCGAAGGTGTAAAAACAATTTAGGGCCTTTCGCCAGCAAGTGTTCTACATCATCAGGCAGGTGAACCTTTCCAATCGCCTTCACACTTTTCTTTACAACAAGAGCATAATTTCCACTAGAGCGGCACAAAAGTCTCGCCATACTGTTCCAATTAGCTTCGATTAATTAAGCTGCTAGTCAAACACAGGAGCAGTACTTCTTCAGAGACAGACACTCAGGATCAGCTGAACGGAAAGCGCTCAAAACCAATCCTAGAAAAGTGCACTTGCCGCCATAGTTCCGAACGTAATAATTAGTACAGTCTCTTGACAAGAGTGCAGGACGGGGTCACAGAGCTGAAAAACGCTTTCATATCTGTCGAGACAAGCCTCTTACGCAGGCAGAATCTATACAGCCTAGCTCAGCACGTCGAAATTTTTGATGGAGGCGAAAATGTTCGAGGCCTGTGTATACTTGTATTTAGATGCTTGTTAGAAAATCTCAGGTGGTCGAAATTTCCGGAGTCTTCTACTACGGCGTTCCTTATAATCAAGTGGTGGTTTTGAGACGTTGGATGGATGAATAATTTTATTATGGTCCTTCGGTGCGTGCGTTTAGCGCGCAGCGGGTCGCTCCCACGTTGGAACGTTAAAACACAACAATTAGAAAAAAATGTGTTCGCTGTCGGATGATTTCACTAAATCACGCCAAACCAAAAAAAAAACGCACAAATGAGCCAGTTTTTTTCTCGATTGTATGCAATATGAATTGCATGTAGTCATCACCTAGAATTCCAAGAGCGGTAAGATCAAACTCTTCGCGCCGTCTACGGTGAATGAGAGAGAAAGCTTGCGAGGGCAAGCTGAGGAGGCCTAATGATGGCTTGACGCTATCCAATTTCCGGCGGGTCTAGTTACGTCAATAATTACGTCATTACGTCCCTTTGAGAGGGACGTAATGGTTCATATGCTCCGCGCAATAGGGCATACGGGATTATGCGCGTCGTGACTGTACACGGCTGTCCGCGTGCCTGAGGGCATTTGTGGCCCCTGCACCTTTTCGTGAAGGTAATCTGCGGTGGGCGACAAATGCTGCAAGGGCGACGACAGACAGGAAAAAAAAAAACACTGTTTATGTATGCAGAGTATTCCCAGCTATACGTCTATGCAACATATCATTTCGAATGCGTTGTTGCCTCTGTAATTTAGACGGAATCACGAAAAAATGGCATGCAAGCTTTTGTGTTATAACTGTCCTCTCAAATGCGCTCCACATTTGTGGCTAGAGCGTTTAAAATTATCTCGTCGAGAACGTACTACGTATATGTGTAAAACGTATTCATTCATACCCACTGAGCAGTCGAGCCGTTGCGTTGTCTAAATACTTCTCTCCCCATTTAGTCGAACCTTGTGTGCACTGTGTACAAAATATGACAACGATTGGTATATTTATTGCATTTGTGCTTTTCGAAAGTTCGTTAGCATGCACTTCAACGTATGATGTGCAAGGATAACTGTGATGGTGGTGGTGGGTATATAGTGTGAGCCAAGGACTGGAAAGGGAGGAGCGTCCACACTGGTGGTAACACAAATAATTATTAAGAGGTGTTGTTATTGGAGGGGAGGGGGGGGGGGGGGGCTCACGAAACTCAGCCTTCGTGTTCTCGCGTGTATAGAAGTGTAGCGCCAAGGGCTTCTATACACGAACAACAAAGCAATTAGCAGACTCGCATGCATATCCTAGCACACAATATATGGGTGCTGTTTAGTAACCTGCTGTTATTATAAATTGCTAAAGATAATAATGGTGCGTCAAACATGAAAACAAAGGTTTAGAGCAAGATATGTGATACAGAACCGTGCATTGGACTATGGCACCATCGCCGGTGTCGTTTTCTAGTTTCTGCAGAGTGAGTACAGAGGCCTGCACGTCACGTTGACGTCCATTCACCGTGCTTATTGCTTCTATGAACGATAAAGAAAGCCGTTGCCTCGGGGGGATTTATCTTTTACACAGGACACAGCGTCGAACCTGTCTGAACGGCTGTCGAGTACTACCACACTGACGGTGTTCGTCGAGGACGGTGACGACCAGGGACCAGCCTTTGTCTACAAGGGGTGCGCTCTTGTTCACGGGGCTTGCACCGATGTGGAATACAGCGCCGAAGTTACCAGCGGCCTCACTGTAAGGACTCGGTATTCTTTGCAGTTTCTGTGAAGTGTTTTTTATGCATTTGAAGCAGTCGAGTGTTACATTGAAAGAGGCACTGCTGTCCTGTGTCAATAACAGCCTAGACATTACTGTAAGTTAGAAGTCAAGCCAGGGTATCTTGTCTAATCTTTATCTGAATGTACTATTGTGAGCAATATGAGTTCGAACACGCGAGCGCGTGGCGATAGCCTCGATTCCTACATCGGCTGATTTGCAGCGACCATTGTCGGCAGCAAAGTGGAAAAGGCGGCGCGCTTTTGGTATCCCTTGGCACTCCAGCCTAAGCATCGTTCCTGCAAAACGGCGGCTTATTACATGTTAGTGGTTTTCAGTGGTGATGTGAACTCGCATAACGCGCGCAGTAACACAGAATCAAAACCATATGTAGCTGCTGAGATATAGGCTGTGACATGGGCCGCCGTGATGTCATGCCTGTATTGTATGTACGCGGTGTTGGATGCGCATATGTGTGCACGTATTTGACTTACAATATCTTTCGTGCATTTTCTGCGTGTTATTGTGTGTGTGTGTGTGTGTGTGTGTGTGTGTGTGTGTGTGTGTGTTTGTGTGTGTGTGTGTGTGTGTGTGTGTGTGTGTGTGCGTGCGTGCGCGTGCAAACTGCAAAAATTTCAGAGGAGGCGGGTGGTGGTTGAAGACCCCATAAGACCCTTTCGTATAGTGTAAAGATCGTCGGGCTCGGAAAAAAAAATACGCTGGGAAATTTTCCGTGATTTTCAAACACTGGAAACTGTAAGAAGCCTGTTCAATGTTGGATCAACGTCATACTTGTAAATGTTCGAATTTAGAAAAATAAGACTTTGACCCTTTGAACATGGTGCTAATCCCATTCCCCATGCATGCTTCACTGTTTTATCGTTTTGTAATGCGTAAACAACAAGCCTTCAAATATAATATTCTTTCTGTTCGTCACTCACACCAACTTAGTGCAAAAACGTCGTGCAATCTTGTTTCTTTCAGTCGGGAATCGTGAAAACATATCCAGAGGATATCCGGGCAGAAGACCGGGACTCCTTAAAATCCAAGATTGTCTACAGTTTTGTTAATGGTACGTTATTTATGAATTCGTGCACATACATATATCAATGAGCTTGAATAATTCCCTGAAGGCTCCAATGCTAGATAGACGCCTACTATGTTTGCCCTTTTGACCAATGTGCAAGTGTTCTAAGTAAGAGATACATTTTGTTACTTTCATAGAAAAAATAACGTTCTTGCATAGCCCCGCCGCAGTGGTGTAGTGGCTAAGGTACTCGGCTGCTGGCCCGCAGGTCACGAGATCGAATCCCGGCTTCGGCGGCTGCATTTTCGGTGAAGGCAAAAATGTTGTAGGTCCGTGTGCCCAGATTTGGGTGCACGTTAAAGAATCCCAGGTGGTCGAAATTTCTAGAGCCCCCCACTACGGCGTCTCTCATAATCATATGGTGGTTTTGGGATGTTAAACCCCACTTATCATCAGACATTAGTGCATAGTTGATACCAAACGTCTCTGCAAGCTACCTTCCACTTTTGAGCGGGAGGAAGAATGTACAGAGGAGTCCTGCACGTAATCATGCTGAAGTAATTGTGTCGGACAAGTTGTTGTAGCCACAAATTAAAAAAAAGCAGTACATACCGTCTGGGCAGCTGTCTCTCTTTTCATGTTGCATAATGGGTATGTTCTCAAAACTGGAACGTACATGCTGCTAGCAAAAAAAAAAACACAAAAACATGTCGGAACTTCGTGACACATTGCTCCAGAAAGACGTTTTCGCTCCCCTCTAATCCTGATCTCGCTGCGTTAATAAATAACCATACGAAACCAAGAGACAGTGAGGTCAAGGACGGGACTTCTGGTTTTGTCTGTTAAAGTCACTTGGTAGAAATCTGTTAGATTATTCTTGTTCATGGTCTCATAGTGTTGATCTGAGCGGGGTTCTGGCAGCGTAAACTAAAGGATAAACTGTTGGTTGAAGTGGAACTCTCGTGTTTGTTAGTGCTTTAATGTCGTTCATGTTTTTATGTGAGTTGTGATATTCCATCATCATTAACCAACTAGCCCACTGACATGTCTTAAGTTGTTAGCTGACAGATACTTTCGTTGACTCTCATCGTTTCCTTTTATCTCCGCAGGAACACCATCGTTCTACCACAGCTACTTTGATATCGACAAAGAGAGTGGCCTTGTTCGCCAGCTCAAACCTGCTGACCGGGCGTTGGCGAAAAGCTACGATATTATTGTTAAGGTGTGTGCTATTAACAATAGGTTGCAGTTTGTTGGAGCTCGTAATACCTGCATAGTGAGGCAATAAAATAACGTAGACAGAGCCATACTCTGGTTGCCAACAAGTGAACTTGCGCATCGAGAGAACGGTTGTTTAAGAAGCATTCGTCTTCACAAATGTGGTGATGCTGGCTTAAATCACCAGGCTTCGCATTACGTGAAGCTCTAGGCGGCGTGCAAATGAGCCTAAAGGGTCAGCTTGCGCTACCCTATATGGCTTGTGCAGGCATCATGTCAGGCCCACACTATGAACTGTGAGCTACCGCGAACATGTCTCCTACAATTTCCCTACACATCTCGTGTTACCTAACCAAGGTTGTGGGCCTCAGATTTGAATTTTGAATAAAGACGGCAGAGGGAGCGTGGAATTCTGGGATGTCATCCTTTACCATCCTCAATTCCTCTCCTCATTAAAGGGCCACTCACCAAGCTCACCCCCCCCCCCCAAAAAAAAAACAACAACAACAAAGAACGCAATATTCTTTCTCGATATTTCTCGTCCTTCTTGGCGTACAACTGTGACGTAGATAGTAGTTCCCGTGACGTCAACAGCGTACATTCTCTCAATTAGTTGATATACGCGAAATATCGCATGTGATTTGTCTCCTGCACTGCTTTACCAGCAGCCACCCATCTGTTATTTTTTTTGTCTCGCATGAATATTGTGCAGAATCAGCCGATCAAACTTCATTTCATGTGTTTACATCTGCGCAAGCGGCGATAACAGCGTGAAGCCGAGAAGCGTGAAATCCCGATAGGCTCTAGCGCTTAGTGCTGATATTCTTCACGTGCATTCAAGAACTAAGGGGCGCGGAGGATGCATCGTGTGTATGAAGGAGAAGAGAAAGCACCCTCTTGTCTTTAAATGGGGGGGGGGGGGGGGGATGAGTGGCTCGTTAAAGCTTTCAAACGTGCTACCGCGGCTGATTTCAGAATTTCGCTTGTCCTATACTACAGCGTGAGAATGCTGGTGCTGTGTAACATATTTTTTTTTATAATGCATGTAGATTTAGAGTCGTATGCAAAGGAAATGCGAAAGGAAATGCATAAAATCATATCTCTTTGTCCGATTTCGGCAAAAGGTGCTGGTCGTTTTTTGTTGACAAAAACGGTGTACGCCTCTTCTTATCGCCCATTAGCATGTCACATCTCTCACAAGAGTTAATTTATTCATTTTGATACAAATTTTCTTCTGTGGGTTTAGTTATTTCACTGACGCATAAGCATTGGCTTTGCTACCTTGTTTCATGCATTTTAGCTTTACCTTTATGTAAAAATTAAAAAAGAGCGATGAGATCAGAATATACCAAACCTACACACTATAGATCAATGCTTTTAGAGTGTTGTTATACGGCCGATAACATCCATATCGTCAGGCTGCAAATACGGCACGAACACAAAGATATATCTTTTACTCCAGACGCTATGTGTATGGAAGCACTATGCACGATTACTCACTAGGAGCAAAGTAATGGGAAAACGATACCCGTCGCTAAGCTATGCAGTAAAGTAATTTCATTGGCGGAGGAAATGTTTACAAGACTGCAGAAATAAAACACTCTCTAATTGAGCTCCAGTTTTTTCTCACGTACCGAAAATTTCGTTCGTGATCTGCGATAAAAACAGAGGATGGCACTTTAATCAAAATTGACAGCGTGCCACAGTATGTTAATCGAGCTCAATACGGTGTTAAATGATGAAAAAAAGGACATGGTGCACACAAGAATCAACATAAGAGAGCGTAAAACATTGACATATCTCGTTGAGACAAACAAGACCGGAATTCAGGGAAACATGGAGGTTGGAACTTGTGAGAGATCATTGATTAGAAAACGTTTCTGGAGCCAACCCTGGCGATGATGTTAACGCCAGGTGTCTACTTTATATATTCTCTAAAATGCTTATGCTGTAATTTTATAGCACGAAGAAATGTAAGGCATAATTTCTAATTGATCGTGTCGGGTAAGCACAGCTGTCTGGTCGACCCAAATATTGAAAGTTTTGTTATTGTTACTGAAAATTTTGTTGTAATAACACTTATTTTCTTTCTTTTTGTTTGTCACTTTTCTGCTCTTTGTCTTTGTAATGTTTTCTTTTTTTATATTATTTTTTGTAATACATGAGTTAGCAATTGTGTATATAGTTACCATGCATTGGCGACTATACGTTTTCTTTGCCAATCCCCCAGAGTGAGTATGTGCCATAGCTTCTAGGTTCCAAACAAACGAACAAACAAACAAACAAAAACACGAAGAGAAGCTTTCTTATGGAAACGCTGACTGCAACGGCATGCCATGTTCGACATGGTTTCTGATCACTCGCTGTTTTTGCCAAAATGTCGCGACAACCTTCGCAGAGAGGGCAGCTAGCAGGTAGCGCTATATCCTGCATTCCCAGTGCAAGTTACAATTCAAAGTGAGGTAACATTTGATATGCTTATTAGGACGCTCATTTGGAATGAAAAGTGATTGTGATTAGGATGAAAAAGAGACGCATAAATTAGAAACTTCGATAGTTTTATGTTGGTATGAAAGCGTAACTTGAAAACTTAAGTGAAAAAAGATGGATTGATAAAGGTGAATCTAAGGAGAAGGAGGTTAACACAAGATGAATATGGAGTTTCTGCAGTGAGGAAGAGGTAAGAAAGAGTAAACATACTCTTAATCGTAGCGCTTAACTTGCACGTATGCGGAATAGATAAGACCTTCAATGCAACACCATTGTCCGAGTGGTTCTCTAATCGAACTACGAATAAACTAAGGTGACCTTTTGGCGCAGGCTGAAGAAGAAACTCCGAGCCGTCGTTTCGCCACGGCTCGCTTGACCATCAGCGTTCGCGTGGTGGACAGTAACCCGCCTATCCTTCTCGCTTCGGCAACCGAAGGCTTTGTGGACGAGAACTCGCCAATCGGCACGTATGTGGTCACGCAACCAGGAGGCGATGAACCCCTCTACTTTATGGTCAGCGACGATGACATCGTAAGTGACTGGGCTGTCTGGCGATTAACGTGTATGGGGGCGCATTTTGGCAATGAGATGAAGTGTATGAGATTGTGCGCAAAGTCATAGGCAAATTATGTAGGTCATGATTTTCAAAGCTGAGCATTACTTTTCTTTTTGGCAAGTGTGTCCCGAAGAGCACAGAAGAAGTCAATGATGAAAAACGAGCTCATGCATCCTTTTCATTCGATGTATAAAGTGACAGCCCGCACTCTACGAGACGAACAAATCCGTAAATTGAATTGTGTCCAGCCGACGTTTCGACAAGCGGACTTGTTCTCCTCAAGGCTGTAAGAGGGCAGTAGGCTTGAGAGCTGGGCTAGTAGGCGAGATATCATTTTAACATATATGGCGTAGTAGCGCGAATTTGACAGGGACACAGAGGACAAAAAAACACGATACTCGCTACTAGAAGAGTGAATCTTCATCATTAAAAAACATTGTGGAAATGAGCTTTCTCTAATAGCCAACCAACTCAATAGCATCAAACTACCTGAACAGGGGACTGAAGAACTAACTAAAATAAAATGTAGAGAAGATAAACTACGGATGAAGGATAAATGCAAGGGAATTCATGCCACGAACACTACCCCGAATAATTCAATGAACACGCCACAAAATTCTGCTACCCAAGTCTATCACCCATAACGCAAAAGCAAAGTAGTAGACCTATCACAAATCTTAAGTGTTGTCGATATAAATATGCTCAAGCACGGCCTTACATTTTGCCCCACTTGCAACACAGTGAACATATACGCTGCCCACAAAGATATGTCGAAATTTTTAAGATGTTCACGCATAAATGAGTTATTTTTTGATAAGGCAGACACAGAAGACATAAGCCCACTGAGCACCTGGGCGCCAGGAGTTCTATTCTAGCCTTGAGAAAGACAAGTCTGCTTGTCGAAACGTCGGTTGGAGCACACAAACCGTGTTTATGGACTTTTTCATAGCAAGCTTCCATCTTTTCCTTCTTGCCGTTTTTTTTGCAAACTCTGCGAGGTCCATTCAATTCACTGTACTCACTTTCATGTACATTAATTCTTTTTGATTCACATTGATATAGTTTGTTTGCACCTAAACAGAGGCAGTTGATTCACTTAGTTTCCATTATTGTATGAAAGTTTGTTTTGATTTTGGCATTGAGTTCTAATTGCAATATCTGTATTTCGCGTCACGAAAGTATTCATACTATTTTTGTTTACGACACCACCAGTTGCCGTATTTTTCGACCAATGGGCCATATAAAGCTGTCACCAAGCTTCAGAGTTTGGACAGTTAAGTTGAATACGAGTGGTTCGGACGTGCCTTCCCTGAACACTAAAACTTAACGTACGTTTAGGCTGTTACTGTGACAAATTACAGTTTCTCATGTGATGAAAAAGCAGTGCCCATATGACGTATTGCGCTAAAATTCTGCCAAAAAGAAACTTTCACTCAACTCTAACGCTGGACGTATAACCTGTGAAGGCAGCGGGCAAATAAAAAAGATTACACTTGTGAATGAAAAGCTTCGTTAACTCGAGTCCTAGAATCCGGCATTCACCAAAGCACTTGCTCGAGAATTCCTTCTAAAAAAGTTCAACCCAACAAAATATTGTTCATACTACCAGTTAAAGCATGAAGTCAAGTTTGGTGCACTTGAAGCGACAAATCGAGAGCGTTGGTACTCAGTGTGTGCCTTGCCTTTGATTCAATCAAAATTTGACATGCCCAACGAGCGCTGACCTTTCAAGAACGACCAAAAGATATTATCGTAAATGCATTTTTCTTGGCAAAGAGTATCAGAAGTAACATGCCCTATTTAAAGAAGTTATTTCAAAAGGCGTGAGTTTGGTCAACATACCATCAATTAATTAGAAGCTTGGGTGAAACAATTGCCGGCTGGTCCCACGTTTTAATATATCGGTGAATATCATTTGTGAATATGATGGAAATCTGACGCTTTGCATGTAGGAGCTTTGGGATGAATTTTTCTCACTTCAAAATGTGTCGATTCATAGTGTTACTTTTTTTTCTTCTGGTGCTTAATTCGCAGTAATTCTCCTTTGCCATTGCCTTTCGCCATTGACGGTGGTTTATGTAACAGCATCTCGAGAAGCAGGGCCGAAATTCTCAGGAGCTTGTTTTCTTAAGTGATTTTTGCCATTGGTCGGGTGTCCTAGATAATCACATGCCCTGCCCAGGATTGACTAAAGATTTCTCCGACGTACGAACTTTTTTGTGGCGTTAGGGATTCTTATGAATATGAGTCGTGGGCCGGTTCTCCCAAAAATGTCTTATGAGAAAAAAAATTCCAAGAAACTATTTCAATCAATTCTGATGCTGTAAATATCATCAGTGAAGCCATCAGGCTATTGGCAAGAGCGCTTACGAAAAAGACGTTTTATAAATCAACTCCTGGGCCCGTATTAACAAAAGTATCTTAGGCCACTACTGTTTGTAAGATAACTTCTCGGCCAATCTTGATGTTGGACGCTTTGGTGAAGCCGGCTGACCAATGGCAATGTGCATTTGCGATCAAAAAGCTTTGTAAATTTGGCCTGCTCATTACAGCCTTGCGTAATAAGACCACAGTAACACAAATAGCTTGATATTTTTGTGCCGTAGCTTAAAAGATAGGTAATAACAAAGTCAGTTGTGTGCCCCACCGCGGTGGTCTATTGGCTAAGGCACTCGGCTGCTGACCTGCAGTTCACGGGATTGAATTCCGGCTGCGATGGCTGCATTTTCGATGGAGGCGGAAATGTTGTATAGGCCCGTGTGCTCAGATTTGGGTTTACGTTGAAGAACCCCAGGCATCGAAATTTCCATAGTCCTTTACTACGGTGTCTCTCATGATCATATGGTGGTTTTGGGACGTTAGACCCCACATATCAATCAATCAATCAATCAATAATTAAATAAATAAATAAATAAATAAATAAATAAATTAAACAAAGTCTGTTGTGTGTGCGCATGTGTTTTTACACACCAATGCAGGCTGAAGATGACCCTCTGCCTGAGTACACTTTCGAGCTCACAACAACTGCCTTCAGGGTGAACAGCGAGG